>NC_080541.1:27779434-28091934 GCF_028640845.1 Ahaetulla prasina
AAAAATATATTACAAATATAAATATTAAAAATATTTTAAAATAGTAAAAGCACTAAAAATATCCAATTAAATATACATAGAAGCAAGATGCTTGGTTAGTTAGCAGTAGAGCCTGGAAAATGGGGCCCTTAACATATTCAACACCCCAGGCATGAAAATATAGCCAGATTTTTAGGACCTTATGAAAGAAGGGCTAACAGGGTTGGGGCCATTTTATTTATTTATTTATTTATTTATTTATTTATTTATTTATTTGTCACAACATTATATATAAGCATAAGCATGAAATAACTATACGATATATAAACATATATATAACCATAAGTATGTAATAACTACCGTATATACTCGAGTATAAGCCGAGTTTTTCAGCACGTTTTTTGTGCTGAAAAACGTCCCCTCGGCTTATACTCGAGTATATACGGCTTATACTCGAGTTTTTTTTTTTCTTCTTTTTTTCACATTATACCGGATGGCGCAAACTTGGCGGGCTTTTGCATTAGCGCGGGGAAGCCCTGCCGGTGCAGTGAGAGGGTGGGGCGGGGGAGCCGCCAGCCTTCTCGGCTGAGGGAGGGAGGGTTTCCCCGACCGGTAGCTGCCTCATTTCCCACCCTCGGCTTATACTCGAGTCCCCAGTTTACCCCAGTTTTTTGGGGTAAAATTGGGGACCTCGGCTTATACTCGGATCGGCTTATATTCGAGTATATACGGTATATGAAATTGGATACAATCTAAGGGGACATTAGGACAGGAACGGTAGGCATGTTGGTGCTCTTGTGCACGCCCCTTACAGACCTTTTAGGAATGGGGTGAGGTCAATAGTAGATAGTTTTTGGTTAAAGCTTTGGGGATTTTGGGAAGAGACCACAGAGTCTGGTAGTGCATTCCAGGCATTAACAACTCTGCTTCTGAAGTCATATTTTCTGCAATCAAGATTGGAGCGGTTCACATTAAGCTTAAATCTATTGTGTGCTCATGTATTGTTGTGATTGAAGCTGAAGTAGTCTTCAACAGGAAGGACATTGTAACAGATGATTCTATGAGTTAAACTCAGGTCGTGTTGAAGGCGGGGGAGTTCTAAATTTTCTAAACTCAGGATTTCAAGTCTGATGGCATAAGGTATTTTGTTGTGATCAGAGGAGTGGAGAACTCTTCTTGTAAAATATTTCTGGACCCACTCAATTGTATTAATGTCCGAAATGAGGTGTGGGTTCCAGACAGGCGAGCTGTATTCAAGAATTGGTCTAGCAAATGTTTTATATGCTCTGGTTAGTAGTGTAGTGTTTCTGGAGAAGAAGCTACGCACGATTAAGTTTACAACTTTTAAAGCCTTTTTTGCAATGTAGTTGCAGTGGGCTTTGGCACTTAGATCATTTGATATGAAAACTCCAAGGTCTTTAACGGCGTGGGGGTCATCTATAAGGTAGTGTCCATCGAGTTTGTATTTAGTGTTCAGATTCTTTTTTCCAATGTGTAAGACTGAGCATTTGTTGGTTGAGATTTGGAGTTGCCAAGTTTTTGACCATTCCGACACAAAGTCTTTTTGAAGGGTAGCTGTATTGTTGGTAGTGTTAAATAGTTTAACATTGTCAGTGAAGAGAACACAATTGCTTATAATATGGTCACAGAGATCATTAATGTATAATATGAAGAGTGTTGGTCCAAGAACGCTGCCTTGGGGCATGCCGCTATTGACAGGAACAGGATTTGATAGGGCACTGCCTATTTTGATCACTTGTTGTCTGTTTGACAGGAACACTGTTATCCAATTGTGGAGGGTTTTTGAAAGAAGAATTTTCTAGAGAGATATTCTTTAACATTTACTTCTTTGTAGAATCCAAATGACCAAGTTCAAAAACTACTATAGACAACATTAAAAAATATGACCCCAGAGATATCTTGACAGAAAATGGTACCTTTTTTCCTCAAAATACAAAATCAATAGTATGTCTACCATTAAATGCTGTATGGTTTATTTGGAATGGAAAAATAATGTTGATGCTGTGAGATAATCTCAGTTTGAAAACTCAGTTTAGAATTTATGGACAAATAGAGTTCTTACTTAAAACTTTCAATCATCTTTTGGCAATCAAGACTTTAAACTATTTCAGTTATTGCGAGAGGGAAATGGATTGTAACATGGCAGCATATTCAATTAAAATATCTTCTGCTTTCACAATTTGGTCCAGCATTGAAATCTGTTTTGGATTTTTCCAAATCTATAGCAAATCCTGAAATAATATTTTTAAAATTAGTTATTTGGAATAAAGATTTCAAATGCTCTTTAGTAATAAATCAGTGGTTAAGAGTCTTAAAGAAGGATTTTTCCAAAATAAAACATTCTTGACTTTGGAAAATACCACAACACTGATAAGAGATCTCAGGACACTTAAGCACTGCCTCCAGCTTTCTGACTTTTCCCCAAACTAAAATATTACTCAGACTAGATTTTAGTTTGCTTACAAATACTTTTCTTTTTCTTGCTTTTTAAAAGTACACCACCTAGAAGACAGTGGGGGAGATAAAATTTACAGATTGATACCCAGAAGTTTTCAGTGTTTTCAAACTGACTGAATGGTCTCAAGTTTAGCATCCTAATCCATAGAGAGGATAATTTTGCCCATCATTTGCTATTAAAGAAACAGACTCTTCTTTTTCTGGACTAAAAAGTCCATTGGCAGGCAGATATTCAAGCAGATATGTGCCATTTTTTCCTTAATTATTATTACCCCATTATTTTTGGGGAAAACTACATTTGTATATACACTTTGGATTGGGAAGGGTGGGAAGTACTCATCCACTTAAACAAAATCTAAATAACTAATGTAGGATGATAAGTGGAGTGTTTGGGTATACAAGATTTCTTTGTTCTTTGTCAGCCTGATACTTAACTAAAATTCCTGCAGGTTGATGGATTGCTTTTATAGTAGTCTCCTCTTTCCTCTCTGCTCTTTAAAGTAAGTTAGAAGGAGATATAAAAGCTAGTGTCAAGCAGTTTTACTGGTTGTGTAAACTTCCAGATAGAAGACCACCTATGGACCAGGAGACAAAGCTGGATCTGACGAATTTTAAATATTTTGTAATTTTCTAGTATTAAAATAAGGCAAAAAATGCCAATGACTCCAATATTAATGGAACTAAATAAAAACCTTTAAATTATTAACTCTCTACTTCCAAAATAAGTTTAATTCATTCATTAAATGTGCATACTGCCCCTCTTACCAATGTTGGAGACAGCATTTAAAGCAGGGATGAAATGCTACTAGTTCAGACAGGATCGCCTGATCCAGTAGTGATGATGGCAGGTGATTTGGAGAACTGGTAGCAAAAATCCCTGCCCCCCCCCCGCATGTCCAGCTGAGCCGCGTGATCATCAGAGGTTTATTTTTTTTTTACTTTTAAAAGCATTTTTTCTTCAGCCGAAAAAATGTTTTTAAAAATTAAAGAAAAGCCTCTGATGGTTGCGTGGCTCAGCTGGGATCGTCTGAACCTTTTAAAAGCATTTTTTCTCAACCTCTTCGGCTGAAGAGGTTGTAAAAAAAATGCTTTTAAAAGTTAAAAAAAAAGTTGGCCACGCCCACCCAGTCACATTACCCCACCACCACCAAGCCACATCCACAAAACAAATTTTACATTTCACCCCTGATTTAAAGTTCTAGGAAATGATCTGAAAAGAAGACTAAAGCAATTTTTCAAAGTTTTTAAAATTTCCTTCATGTTCTGTGCTGCTTCCAATGTCTGTGGAGATTCTCAGTCATCCAGGTCATGGTTGTCCCAAAGATGCTTTTTCAAGAAGCAACTGGACTTTCTGGTTTTTCTTTGAAGATGTTTCACTTCTCATCCAAGGAGCTTCTTCAGTTCTGACTGGATGGTGGGAAATGGAAGGTTTTGTACTCCTTGCACAGAGCATGAGGAAAATGTAGCTGGAACAAGTTTGAACTTTGTCCCCTCATTTTGGCTGAATGTTTTCTAAAGCAATATTCATCTTTCTGTACTTATAAAACTTAGAATTGTAGATCCAGGAAATTTCCTTTACATCTACATTTGTATAAGGTATATTCTTGATGAATTACTGTTGTTAATGTGTTCACTTATTAAATGTTTACTATGAGATTTTCCTGCAAGGATTTTTGTAGAAGATCGAGATTTTACAGTTCAGCCAGCACATATATTGAATCAGTTCAGTCTAGTGCAGTGTCGGCGGACCTATGGTACGCATGCCAGAAGCAGCACGTGAAACCATCCCGTGAAATATGCGCAGCCTCGCTGGCTCCTATTCCGTGTTCCTGTGATCACACACATGCCAGTCAGCTGGCCTTCATGCGCAGGGAGCAGCGAAACCTGGAAGAGCGGCGTTCCGTCACACATACGCAGGCCAGCACCCGAACTTCTGAGTTGACATCATGTGCATGCGCGATGGCCAGCTGTTCATTGGGCGCATGTCCATGCCAATATCCGGGTGTTCAGGTGCCGGCTTGTGCATGCGTGATGGACTGCCACTCTTCCGGGTATTGGCGCTCCCGCACGCGTAAAGGCCAGCGGGGCCGCACATACCTTGCGGGATGGCTTTGCATGCCATTTCCGGCACACAGGCTGGCACATGGCAATATTAAAGATTCGCAATCACTGGTCTAGTGGTTAAGGCACCAGGCTAGAAAGACCGGGAGTTCAAGTCCTGCCATAGCCATGAAAATCAGCTGGGTGACCTTGGGCCAGTCAATAATAAAGGCAGGATATAAATTCATGAATAACTGAATTTCTAAAGGGCTCTAATGATTCAGGTACCCAAAGGGATGTTGTTCTGTAATTTTAACATTTGCATAGTTCTATTTTTCATTTATTCTTTGATGGTTCAATCATACGCATGCTTAAAGCGGAGTTGATACAATCATTGTTATTTGAATTGGGCCTGCTGCCCTTATATTCAGACAATTATTATAGGATTCAAATAGTGAATTCATTAGTCCAACAATGTGTGTGTGTGTGTTTGTGTGTGTGTGTGAGAGAGAGAGATGATTATAATAACTGATATTCAAGAACTACTGGAATATCTAGTGTATTCAAAACCACTTTCATCAATATGCCTGTAAAATGTATTATTTATTTATTGTAGATAAATTGCATATAAGCCAATTTTGGATTTTTAACAATAAGGAATGGCTGTAAATAAATGTTTAAATGAATAAACATCTCATTTCCCTTAACAGACCAGCTTTCATTCTGTGGAGGATTGAGTTTAATGTAGATACAATGGGGGGTGGGTGGAGGGTGGAAATCCCTGAGTGGAAGGCATGGCATGGCACAAAGTGATTTGGCCACGATTGATTCAGAATGTCTTTCCACGAATAAAGAACTCAGCAGTTTTCCTGCCGTGCCAGGTTGATGGCATTCATTTTATGGCTTTTGGAAATAACTACAGACCCCTGACATCCTGGACATAAATTGTTTCAACTTCTACTCTTAAAACGATGGTATAGGGCACTGCACATCAGAACAACTAGACACAAGGACAGTTTTTTCCTCCCATGCCACCACTCTGCTAAACAACAAGTCCCACAACATTGTCAAACTATTTAGTAAGGTTGCATTACTATTCTTCTTCTCATTTTTCCTATTACCTATCTCCTTTTCTACTTATGACTATAACTTTGTTGTTTTTATCTTTACGATTTATAATGAATGTATATTTCTGATGACTGTGATCATGATTTATCCCTTATAGCTTTTATGTACACTGAGAGCTTATGTACCGAAGACAATTCCTAGTGTGTCCAGTCACACTTGGCCAATAAAGAATTCTATTCTGTTCTATTGATAGTGCATAGCATGGTAGAATCAGCCTGAATGTACTTTCTTTCTTTCTTTCTTTTTTGTACTTTCTTTGTTATGAAACAGTGTGACTGACTGAAAGCCATTGCTTGGGACAGTGGTAATTAGGTTCATGTTTAATGTGTGGGCAAAGGAACTCCTTGCCTTGCAAGCTTAATTCCCTTTTATTATCGTTGTGTAATCTGAGTAAGTTCTAACTAGGAGTTCTTTAAGCATTTGGGTAGCTGGATTTTACAGCTATAATTTAGACATAGTTACACATTCCTCTGACAGTTGATCACTTCCTGTTAACATGTTCAGCCCGTAAAATGCAAGGATTTGGGGCAGTAAATTGTCCACCTTCTGAGCTCCTAAATTTCTTCAATTCTCCTTTTCTTAAAAGAAATCAAAGCTCTAGCCTTATAGGTACAATTATTGAAAGTGATTGATTTTATTCGGTTATCAGTTATGCTGATTCTGTAATTATTTTGATTTCTGTAATTTTATTGAGTCACATGTCTTATACTTAAGAGGAATTTTGGATAGGTTAATATTTTATCATATCGGTTCCTTTGCTGTTTAAAAGTAGGGGGGGAAATGAATGAATTCAATGGTTGTTTGTAATTATTATTAGGATGATTTTCATCCAGAATTGATTCAACCGCTCAAAAAACTGAGCTTAGAATAGAATAGAATAGAATTTTTTATTGGCCAAGTGAGATTGGACACACAAGGAATTCGTCTTGGTGCATATGCTCTCAGTGTACATAAAAGAAAAGATATGTTCATTCAGAATTCTAAGGTACAACACTTAATGATAGTCATAGAGTACAAATAAGCAATCAGGAAACAATCAATATCAATATAAATCGTAAGGATACAAGCAACAAAATTAGTCACATAATCATAAGTAGAAGGAGTCATTCAGTTTACCAGTGTTTTGATTGCATTACTTTATGGCACAATTATTCAAATAGATAAGGTAACAAGGGTAGCTATAGTTACATTCTTAAGATCTTATAAGATCCAGGTATGGAAGGCAATATTTCAAATTATGCTTCTATCTAATACTCTCAGTTCTGTTTTCTCTGATGCCTGCTTTTTTGGTATTTCATGTAAAAATGAATGTGCCCATAAATAGTTTAATGGCAGAGAATGCTTCAAAATATTTATTTCTTAGGCTTACTTTAGTTTCTCAGCATCTGATTTAGATATAGTGGGGGTTTTGTTTCTTTTTTTGTAATTGCTTCTTATCTAAGTGAAAGCACGTTTCTTTATACACATTTTTTTTGGGGGGAAAAATCTTTATCTGATCCTTGTGCATTTGAACTTGGCCTTCTGCGACAAAGACACGCTTGTTTGTGCCTTCATGGAATTTAACGAGAAGCTGGTGTTTTGGAAGTGAGAGCATCTTATTTCCTAGAGTAAGGCAGAGTAAAGTAACTTGTAATGCATATGTGATCGCACGGAGAAACGGAACACATAGGGACCCACTTATGTCATCAGAAAGCCAGGAAATTAAATTTTAGAAGGAAAAGCTCTTAAGTCTACAGTAGCCCAATCCCTATAACTGAAATGTGTGTGATCAAAGTAGGATCATGCTACCAAGTGAAATCTTAATGTGTGCCAGCCATGGATAGTACCCATTCAACAACTCAAACATTCCTTCTTTCTGTTTAGAGCTCATATAATCAGCTTTTACAACACAAAAATGGAAGGCTTTTTTTATTAAGTCACAAATTTGTGCATAGGCACAAATACAAAACTTTACACATATGCAAAAATATTAAGCTCATAGCCAATAATGGTTTCCCCAGATGTATCCTAGGTACCAGAGATGGGTTTCAACAGGTTCTGACCAGTTCGGGAGAACCGGTAGCGGAAATTTTGAGTAGTTCAGAAAACCGATAGTAAAAATTCTGATTGGCCCCACCCCCATCTATTCTCTGCCTCCCAAATCCCAGCTGATCAGGACAAAATGGGGATTTTGTCCCCATTTTCCCTCTCCTGGATTGGGGAGGGAATGGAGATTTTACAGTATCCTTTCCCTGCCAGAACCAGTAATAAAATTTTGAAACCCACCACTGATAGGTAGTTAGTGATAATATTTTAGTTGAAATAATTGAGACATTTTCAGTTCTTCATGAATTTATGCCATGCAGTCCTTCTTTATAACAAGCTATTAATGATGTCAATAACAGAAAATATATAAATTCATCCAGAGGTCATCTAATGCCATTTAATTCTTTGCGACTGAGTATCCAGAAAGAAAAAAACACCACCTTATGACAATTTTTATGCCTGTAAAGTTGGAGAATGTAGACTTCACATATTCTTCCTTCCAGAAGTGAATTGTTTTCAATATTATTTGCACATTAGTGAAAAGTACAATTTCCACTGATGAATGTCATCTATTATTATTTTTTTTTGCAAGTGTATATGTTTGATGAACTAAATGAATGCCTTTGCTCTGGTTACTACAAAATCAGAAGAATATTTTATATTTTGTTATAAGGATTTCTAAACCACTGGGGAAGCCTAGAATTGGAAGGGCCATTTAAGCTTTTAGATTAAACTTCATTGATCACGTATGAATTCAGTTAAGGCATCCTTGGCATAGGGCTATCGATGGCTTTCTTAGATGCATCTTCAAGCATATTTTCCTACACCTTTGAATCAATGGACATTCTTCTGTCTTTTCCCGAGACTTGAAAGTTGGAAACTTCTCTTCTACGTTTACATAATGACCCTATCTGGCCTGAAAATCTGTAGTTTCCACCTGGCAACTCCTATCCTTGTGATTCTTCTATATGGTGTCCTTTTAGGTATTTGAATAATGCTATCATAAGCTAATTCTAATTTCTTTTCTCAAAGTTAATTATTTCCAGTTCCTTTACATTTTTAAAATAGTACGTCATTTCCAATCCTCTGATCATCTTTATCGGTTGTCTCATAGTTTGTTTCAGTTGCTCTAAATCTTGATAAACATGTGGTGCCCAGAACTGGACATAAGACTGGAGTCTGACCAAAGAAGAATATAATAGAATTTTTTTGACTTCATCTGATTTAAGACTATACCGGTGTTTATCTTTTTGATATGATATGGATAATTTAAATATACTTTGTGATCAACTGGATCACAATGTGATCATTCCAGTTAACTGTGAAGCCAGTTCTCCTCCATTATATTTTTGTGTACTTGTTTGTGTTAAATATTATTTTATTTCTATCCCTATCCAGATTTATTGTTACGTGCAAATAATCCTGATGGGTCCTTGGTGCTCTCTGAGCTTTGTTGTTTTCCTAAACTAGGTAATATCATCAGTGCTAGCACTAAGGACCCTTCATTTCAAACCTGAGCTACAAAATATTCTCCTTTCTTGGATAATTATGAATTTTGTTTCTATCATCTACCCAGATTTGTGCCATCTACAAATCTGAAAAGCTTTGTCTCTATTTCCTCATTCAAGTCATTAATAAAACAAAAAAGGTAAGAGTACAATGCTTCAGGACTAAACATTGCAATTTCCTACTCATTATCCTTCACTCAACCGCCCTGAAGATGTTACCTAGTTTGGTAACAAAATGTCTTGGAGCCAAGCAGCAAGCTCAGAAGACAAATCTTTGCCTAGATCTACAGCTCAAGTTACAAATATTCTCTACAATCGCTAACTTTCACTCTTTATTATTATTTTAGAAAGTATTTAGAAATTTAGATCTGCAAACTTTACAATGTCTCTGGCTTAATAGAATGCAATTAAAAGAAAACAAGCAGAAAAAGCCCCACCCAAGCCAAGTGCCATAAGAAAAGCACCTGTTAAATGATGAACTGCTAATTAAAATTCTTGAGATAATTTTATTTATTTATTTAATTTTATTTTTATTACGATTTTCTTTTTTCATAACAATTATACATATTCAACAGAACCATGACATTATTGTATATTTCGGATCACCTTCCATATAATTTCTATATACATTATATACATCTAATCATCAATAGCCTTATATATATTTTGTTTTCTATTTCTATTGATTGTCCATGTGTACCAATTTTCCCAGAACGCATAGTATTCTGAATCTTCTTTTTTTGTAATTCTATGGTAAGCATTTCTGCGCAATCATATACTTTTTGGATAATCAGACTCTCTGCTGGTATGTCACTGAGTTTCCAATATTGCACGAATGTGCAAAATCAATATCATCAAATTAACATGGGACATTATTTATTTATAAGTTTGCCATGTTATATGAATATTGGAGCTGTATTTTATTCACCTGAATTTAAGGTTTAAATATTGAAGTGGATTTACAGATCTGCACAAAGCCATTCAATGGACTAGATGAGGAATAATAAAAATAAATAATTATCATATATGAATGATAAATCCAAGATACTTCCTCTTCTGAATGGCATTACATTCTCCCAAAAGAATCATGAATGTAGTTTGGGGTTCTTCTGGACCCAGATAGCTCTCTAATTTAGAACATAGAATGAATAATAATGCTGGAAGGGAACTTGGAGGTCTACTAGTCTAACCCCCTGCTCCAGGCAGAAAACCTTATATCATCCCAGTCAATGGGCCGGGATAGCTCAGGCAGTAGAGAAGCCTGTTATTAGAACACAGAGCCTGCAATTACTGCAGGTTCGAGCCCGGCCCAAGGTTGACTCAGCCTTCCACCCTTTATAAGGTAGGTAAAATGAGGACCCAGATTGTTGGGGGGGCAATAAGTTGACTTTGTAAAAAAAATATACAAATAGAATGAGACTATTGCCTTATACATTGTAAGCTGCCCTGAGTCTTCGGAGAAGGGCGGGGTATAAATGTAAACAAAAAAAAAATGGTTGCCCAGTCTATTCTTGAAAATCTGGTGGTGGAGCACTCACACCTCCAGGAGACAAACAATTCCATTGAGTAATTGTTTCCCAGACTGATTACTAGGAGTGATAGATGGTTACCTCTATCAGCTTTGGGGGATGTGCAGGTTAGATCCTTTCCTCCTTCCCTTTAGCGAAGACTTCCAGGAAATAACGTGGAATCAGTATCCACACTGAATGAACAAGGCTCTGGCAGAACAAATCAGTGTCAGGACTTCGGAGAGCTCAGTGCAGTAACCCCATAACTATATTAGCTCTCTGTACAAGAGCTGTTACTCCAATACCTGCCAATGCTCAACTGAGATCTTAAAAAAAAATCAAAAAAAAATCAAGTGATTCCTTAGTTCCAGGTTGCTAATAGGAATTCTCTGAGTCTTTTTGAAGGATGAGACACCTTTAGAGCTGAGAAACTATTACAACTATCGAAAGTCTGAACCTGAGCTTTTAAATAATGGAAAAGGGCTTCTCCTAGATCAGGGGTCTCCAACCTTGGCAACATTAAGACCTGTGGACTTCAACTCCCAGAATTCCTCAGCAAATTGAAGTCCACAAGTCTTAAAGTTGCCAAGGTTGGAGACCCCTGTCTTAGATAGTAGTAATCTGATAGTACTTACCTTCTGCATATTTACTCAAGTTCCATTAGGCTTTTGATCTGAGGTATATAGAAGTACTGTATATATGTTTATAGGTTTTGGACCCAGCTATTTTAATGCATTGAAATGAGATTGATTTTGTGCCTCATCTGGAAATTTCAACTAATACAGAATGCAGAACTCTAGATTTTAGAGAAACCATAAAATAATTGAGAATTTTCATCCATATTTCCCCCACCTTTTTTACATTTCTAGTTAGGAAATAAAAATAGCAATAAAGAATCATTACTTTTCTCTTTCTCCCTTTTAAGTAGAAGCAGCCCTGTCAGGTTTTCCTTTGTATATCAATATAATATTAGCAGGGAGCAATTTGTAGGAAGCAGGACTGCTTGGACTGCTTATAAAAAGCTTGTTATTGCTTATGAAATGAAAATTGCTTTTGAAATTTGGCATGACTGATGCCCTTTTTTATTTATTTATAAAGACGGGCTGAAAAGTTTTGGCTTTGCCCTCTCCCTGCATCTAATTTGGGCACTTGAAAACTGTAAGAAGAAAAAAAGATAATGAACATGTTACTCATTTCCTCCTTAGCTGGACTGCTGAAAACCATGAATAGCTTACACAGTAGAAGTATTTTCTTAAAGTTATAGGGGTCGGAAATGAAACTTAGGTTCTATTGGAGTAGCTATAGAGATGGGAAAAAAATGTTTAAAGAATGATGATTTCCAAGTTTCCTGAGTGTAGTATGATCATAAACAGAACACCGCATACCTGATATAACAAAAATTGAAAGTAAATTTGGTAGATGTGACAATATCCAGGGGCAGCAGAACCAAGTAAAAAGAATTAGAAAAAAAAATGACAGAGAGATCTAACTATTGAAGTGGATAAATTATGGAAAAGTTCTCACTTATACTTATTGGTCCATTAAGCAGAACAAAAAACAGAATAAATATTTTTTTACAACAGCTAAACATTTTGGCTATAATAATTGAAGATTTACACCCTGCCCCCAATTTTTATATTTTAAGACATTGCTTGGATTATTCCTAGATTCTGGGAATTTACAAAGAACATTGTATATTTCTTTGGTTGGTTCTTTGTATCATATTATTCTTTGATGAATAAAGATATTTTAATATAATAATTGTTATTGTTAATATTTTAAGAACAATGAAGAAGAAATATGTTGGATGCATAACAAGAGACAAAATTAATGAGACTTCCAGTACTGAGGTAAAAAAATAGCTGGACTAATGACACTTGATACTCAATTAAGTGTACAGGATTGACACCAGTGGTGGAATTCAAATTTTTTTACTACCGGTTTTGTGGGCATGGCTTGGTGGGCGTGGCTCGGTGAGTGTGACAGGGGAAGGATACTGCAAAATCCCCATTTCCTCCTCACTCCTGGGGGAAAGATATTGCAAAATCTCCATTCCCACTCCATTCAGGGGCCAGCCAGAAGTGGTATTTGCCTGTTCTCGGAACTACTCAAAGTTTCTGCTACTGGTTCTCCAGAACCTGTCAGAACCTGCCAAATAGGCGCCCTTTGCAGCTGAAGTTTTCTTTTGAAATTTCAATTGGAATAGGCTCTACCTTCTGGTGGCAGACACATCAAAGGAGAGTTTGCTACATGTTGAAAGAACTTATCCAGAGAATAAGAGACGGTACAAATAGTCCTTATATTCTTCTCTGGGGTCTGAAGTGTGGGATTGTGTGTGTGTGTGTGTGTGTGTGTGTGTGTGTGTGTGTGTGTGTAAATCATCTGTTGACCTGCAGAATGCCATAAATTGTTGGTCAAGATAACTAATGTTGACTAGCATTGAGAAACCAGGCCCTTGGGAATGTTTTTGTGATCTATAATCAGACATCACCAAGTTCGTCCTTTCCAGATGTGTTCGTCTAAGATGTCTGCTTTGCCCATCGCATAAGGCTATTGGGTGAGGATGATGAGGGATGGTGTTCCATGCATCTGGAAGGCACCAGTTTGGGGAAGGTTGATGCATAGCTTTAAAGCACAGCTTTAGATCTGAAAGAACTGCAGTGCAATGTGTTTTGTTTTCATTCTTAAAATAGTCAGAGCCTATCTGTTCCTGAACAGCTGTGATCAAGATGTGTCTCCCCATTAAAAGCAATTAAGCTTACTTCAGTGCTGAATTATCTGGTCTTCTTCTTTTGCAGGCTGGTTCATAAAGTGCTCTTCTCCAACACGTTGCTATCATACAGTAGGGCTCAGGAAGGTTTGTGGAAGGAGCTGAATTGACAGTGCTAGTGTTGCTGACATGGTTGTTTGTTGTTGCAGTGGTAAATTCCTACAGGCAATCCCAAAGGTGCTTTTTCAAAAGGCAACTGGACTTTCTTTGTCACCAGAATAATGCAAATGGGTGTGGAACTCATTTGGAACTAGGTCTGTGATCCTGAGGGCACAGATAAACCTCCAAGTGGCCTCAATGACTCTCAGAAAGTGCTAACGACCAGATGACTGCAAGGAGTATAAATTCTTCCATTTTCCACCATTCCGTCAGAACTGAAGAAGCTTCTTGGATGAGAAGCGAAATGTTTTCAAGGAAAAACAAAAAAAAAGTCCAGTTGCCTCTTGAAAAAGGCTCTTGGGGACAACCATGACCTGGTTGACTGAGAACCTCCATAGGCTCTTACATGCAGTGGTCTTATTGTTGTAAACACAGATTTGGCCTGATGGAAAACAGCCTGCATTTATTATAGTCTTTAGAACTATTGCAAAAATTACAATTTGGGCACACATCATTCCCTTCCCCTCCCCTGTATATTTATTCTGCTAATACTTCATGCAATATCCAAGCATAAAACAAGACCTCTCCTCACTCCCCCTTTTTTTCCTTGCTACCCCAAAATATGGGGAAAGGGATACAAGCCTGTGAACTGCTCCACCTCTTACCCAATGGCTGTCAAGTACTTTTGCTTCGACACCCAATAGATCTCTCCCACTCTTTCCATTCTGGTTTTCTAATAGGCCAAGCTACAATGATTCTTGCACTATTCATGATGAATAGTGTGTGTGTTCATGTGCTAGTGTGTTCTTCAAAGGTGGAAGATATGAGTTTTGACAGCCAGCTGCGTTACATGGGAAACATATGGCACCATGAGGAAATTGTAGTTCCCTTACAAAGATAACTCATAATTTATTTGTGATATTAAGTGAAGCTTATATTTTATGCATTGCATCATGTTCCATCTGTAAGCACTTGGAAGATGGTGGAAGGTTGAGTAAGAGCTATGACGGCTACCAGCATTTTCCTCAGTGCTGTAGTGATATGTAACATGGAATATGCTATGCATTACAGGCAATTACATCATTGGTAGGTCACTGTTTGTCATTGATTCCACTCTGAGACTATAAAACCAGTAAGTAGAATTTTGCATGACTCAGTTGTGAGCTGTAAAGCTTGTACTTTCTAGAGAGCCAGATAGTTCTTAGTTCAGTCTGCAAAGCTCCCGTACAACGATGAAAAAGAGGTGAAGATCAGACTCAGAGATACTTATAGTATGTAAACAAGTACATGAAGATCTTTGCAGAATAAATATTCTGAATATTCAGTTGCCTGTCGTTACTTCATTTAGAAAAAAAAAAGTTTGTTTAAATTACTTATTCTTCAAAAGATGAAGAGACTGGTGGTGGGTTCATTTTTTTTACTACCAGTTCTGTGGGCATGGCTTGGTAGGTGTGGCATGGCTTGGTGGGCGTGGCTTGGTGGGCGTGGCAGGGGAAGGCTACTGTAAAATCTCCATTCCCACCCCACTCCAGGGGAAGGTTACTGCAAAAATCCCCATTCCCTCCTGATCAGCTAGGAGTTGGGAGGCAGAGAATAGATGGGGGCGGGGCCAGTCAGAATTTTTACTACTGGTTCTCCGAACTACTCAAAAATTCCGCTACCGATTCTTCAGAAATGGTCAGAACCTGCTGAAACCCACCTATGGAAGAGACATATCTTCTCGAAAAGCATGGAGCACATTCAGAAAGGAGAAACTGGTGGGAGCATCATCATAATTAGAGATATAGGGATAGGAGGAACTAGTGCTAATGAGCCACTGTGGTGCAGTGGTTAGAGTGCAGTACTGCAGGTTACTTCTGCTGCCTGCCGACTGTCTGCAATTTGGCAGTTCAAATCTCACCAGGCTCAAGGTTGACTCAGCCTTCCAGCCTTCCGAGGTGGGTAAAATGAGGACCCAGATTGTTGGGGGCAATAGGCTGACTCTGTAAACTGCTTAGAGAGGGCTGTAAAGCACTGCAAAGTGGTATATGAGTCTAAGTGCTATTGTTATTGCTAATACCAACTGAAAAGTTAGAAAATATTGAAACAAAAATCTCTTTGAGTACATGGTGTGGGGGAGAGGACAGTAGATTGGGCTACTTAATGTAATTTTAGAACACTGTGAACTGTAATTCAATATAGTACGAATCATAAAATTGTACACATAGGATTGAGTCATTGGAGGGGAGAAAAAAGGGCAATTTGTATTCCTTCTGATGGTTGTATACCTTGCACTGTGCATAATTAAACTTTCTGCAACAAACAGTGGCATCGTTTGCATTCTGCACAATGTATAATAATGTAATCATGTAAAACAAGCAACCCCCATCCTAGTGCTCAGTGTTTTTTTGTGATCTTATCTCCTATTTTGGCTTCCAAATGTGTTTTTCTTCTGGTTTTTTTTTTTTTTAATACAGGAATTTTAATCCATGTACAATTGTCTCTTTTCCATTACAGTCATTTTTTTATTTCTTGTTTTGAATCATGTCAACATACGGTGACTCTTCCATCTGTTGTACATGCCTATAGTCCTCCCTAGCTCGGAAAACAATTTGGCATTTCCCAGCAATCACAATGTGCTGTTGATCTGGATGTATTTCTCTGACAATGCAGTCCAATTCTGGTTTATAAAATTTGGCTGTCTTTGTCTTTAGTTGGAGAGAAAAAGAAAAAATGCTTAAAAACCTCTCTTGAATAATTCCTCCAGCTCAGCCATTTGCAGAATTTTTCTCCTAGAACCAGGTGTTTGCAGGAATATGCTTTTTAATATACTGAAATATAACATTAATGCAATGCAAGAGCCAAAAAATTAGATAGTTTTCCATTTCTATGCCAGATGTTCTCATTTAATATAAAGAATGTTTGTAAAGAGATCAGAGTTTTAAAAAAAAATCTAATAATTTTTCCACCTGTTTGTTTTTAATGAAACTCTAGATCTATCTCAAAGGCTGTAAGATTTAGAATATTCTTTAAACATAGATTTGAAATGCCTGCACAAATCCACACTGGCTATTAGAGTTATACCTACCTTCAGTGGAGATCTGCACCTGCTTATAATAGCAATAGCACTTAGACTTATATACCGCTTCACAGTGCTCTACAGCCCTCTCTAAGTGGTTTACAGAGTCAGCATATTGTCCCCAACAATTTGGGTCCTTATTTTACCAACTTCAAAAGGATGGAAGGCTGAGTCAACCTTTAGCCTGGTGAGATTCGAACTGCCAAATTGCAGGCAGCCGGCAGTCAGCAGAAGTAGCCTGCAGTACTGCCTTCTAACCACTGCGCCACCACTGAGCCAGACACTGACAACCATGGTGTGAAACTTGGTGCATCATGTTGATGTCACATGATGTATCGTGACGTTTTTACCTTCACGGAGCTGGTGTGGGCATGACCTGTGCGTGACGCATCCAGCCCATGGGCTGCCAGTTTCACATGCCTGGGACTCTGCACTGTAGTTGAATTGGATTGAATAGTCAACATTCTCACCACATTTGCAATGATTCTTATAAGCCAGAGTTCTCCAAACTTTCTGCCTTTCCAGTGGGGGGAAGGGGATGGTTCTGTTCAAGTGGCGGGTAAGCACATATGTGTGCATGCAGTTCCATTTGCACAAGCAGTGGACATACAAATGGAGCATGTGCACACAAGCTCACCCACTGCTCATGCAAGAGAGGATGAGCACACGCATGTGCACACTTGCCCGCCACTTCCAGTGGCCCAGTTCCAATTATCTCAAGACCCCTGTTATAAGCAACTTAGTATACTATAAAATAACAGAATAACAGAGTTGGAAATAAACTGTTTCAACTCCTACCCTCAAAACGACGCTACAGAGCACTGCACACCAGAACAAATATTATTATTATTATTATTATTATTTATTTAATTTTTATACCGCCCTTCTCCCGAAGGACTCAGGGCGGTGTACAGGCAAAAATAAAACAATACAATATACAGATTAAAATACCATTTAAAAAACTTATTTAAATTAGCCTGAGATTAAAAATTTTCATACTAAAAAAAAACCCCATTTAAAATTAATAAAATTTCCCCTTAAAACTAATTTAAGCCAGCCCCGCGCGGATAAAGAGATGTGTTTTTAGTTCGCGACGAAATGTCCGAAGGTCAGGTATTTGATGTAGACCCGGGGGAAGCTCATTCCAGAGTGTGGGCGCCCCCACAGAGAAGGCCCTTCCCCTGGGGGCCGCCAGCCGGCATTGTTTGGCGGACGGCACCCTGAGAAGTCCCTCTCTATGGGAGCATACGGGTCGGTGGGAGGCGTGTGGTAGCAGCAGGCGGTCCCGTAAGTACCCAGGTCCTAAGCCATGGAGCGCTTTAAAGGTCATAACCAACACCTTAAAGTGCACTCGGAAAGCCACAGGCAGCCAGTGCAGCCTGCGCAGGATCGGTGTTAAAATGGGAGCTACGTGTAGCTCCCTCTATAACCCGCGCAGCTGCATTCTGGACTAACTGAAGCCTCCGAGCGCACTTCAAGGGGAGCCCCATGTAGAGAGCATTACAGTAATCCAAGCGAGAGGTAACGAGCGCATGAGTGACCGTGCATAAGGCATCCCGATCATGGAAGGCGCAACTGCGGACCAGGCGGACCTGGTGGAAGGCCCCCTGGAGACGGCCGCCAAATGATCTTCAAACGACAGCCGATCGTCCAGGAGGACACCTAAGTTGCGCACCCTATCCTTTGGGGCCAATAACTCGCCTCCAACAGCCAGCTGCGGCTGCAGCTGACTGAATCGGGGTGCTGGCATCCACAGCCACTCCGTCTTGGAGGGATTAAGCTTGAGCCTGTTTCTCCCCATCCAGACCCGTACGGCTTCCAAGCACCGGGACAGCACTTCAACAACTTCATTGGGGTGGTCCGGGGTGGAAAAGTACAGCTGGGTGTCATCAGCGTACTGCTGGTATCTCACCCCGAAACCACTGATGATCTCACCCAACGGCTTCATGTAGATGTTGAACAGAAGGGGCGAGAGAATCGACCCCTGAGGGACCCCACAAGTGAGGCCCCTCGCGGTCGACCTCTGCCCCCCTGTCAACACCGTCTGCGACCGGTCGGAGAGATAGGAGGAGAACCACCGATATAACTAGACACAAGAACAGTTTTTCCCCGAACGCCATCACTCTGCTAAACAAATAATTCCCTCAGCACTGTTAAACTATTTACTCAGTCTGCACTACTATTAATCTTCTCATTGTTCCCATCACCCATCTCCTCCCACTTATGACTGTAACCTTGTTGCTTGTATCCTTACGATTTATATTGACTGTTTCCTAATATGATTTGATTGCTTATTTGTTCCCTATGACTATCATTAAGTGTTGTACCTTATGATTCTTGATGAAGGTATCTTTTCTTTTATGTACACTGGGAGCATATGCACCAAGACAAATTCCTTGTCTGTCCAATCACACTTAAAAATTCTATAATAAAAAATTCTATTCTGTTCTGTTCTGTTCTATTCCATTCTATTCTATTCTATTCTCCTCTAAGGAAGTTATCTGATTCTTCATCATGCCTCCAGTTTTAAACAACTTTAAAAAGGCCAGTTTTGCTTTGCCAATTGCTGGCAATGAAACTTAAAGAGATTTAAGATGGATGGAGTGTTCCATTTATAGGTAAATGTAAACCAAGTTGGCATGACCCTTGTTTCCTTTAGGAAATAGGTGCTTAGAAAAGAGCTTGCCTGTACTGAAAAGCCCACGTTTTTCAAATTTTGAACCTTTTGAGTCCTGAGTGTTTGGACTGAACTGTGAAGTGTAAATTGCATATGTTTTCAAGGACACTTTTTTTTTGGAGGGGGGTTAATATCTCAAACCCTTGCTTTTTCTTAGTAATTGTAGACTAGTCTCATTAACACTCTTAAGGGCTATTGCTAGAGAAGTAAGAAGGAGTTCAAAAGGAAGATGGTTCCAAAGGGGGAGTGGTGGGGGGGAAGCACATACATTATAGATTCACAACATTTGGCTTCAAAGCAATAATAATTACACTTGGAGTGAAAAGGATGGCTCTTTCAAAGTGATTTCCGTCAATATGACTTTGATATTGGTGAAATACTTTGAACTAAGAAGGAATTTAAAAAAAGGGGGGGCAGAAATACTGGCTTCCCCACCTCCCTCCAAAAAATGGAGTAGGTATGGGGAAAGACACCTTGATAGGATGATTGTGAAAATCATATGGAAAAAACCGATGTTTTTTTCCATTGATTTAATAATCTAGGATAACGGTTATTTCCTGGGCTGTGAGATAAATCTGGTCTTTTTCCTCCCCTCCGTGTCTTGCTTATTTAAAAAACTTTATTCCAAACTCAATTGCAGAAAATATGACTTCAGCAACAGAGTGGTCAATGCCTGGAATGCACTACCTGACTCTGTGGTTTCTTCCCCAAATCCCCAAAACTTTAGTTTAGAATGTCTACGTAGACCTCATCCCATTCCTAAGAGGTCTGTAAATGGCGTGCATAAGCACACCAGCATTCCTACCATCCCTGTCCTAATGTGGCTAGGTGGTTCAGTGGCTAAGTCGCTGAGCTTGTCGATCAGAAAGGTTGGCAATTTGGTGGTTCAAATCCCAAGTATAGGTCTCCTGCGTGAGCAGGGGGGTTGGACTAGATGACCTCCAAGGTCCCTTCCAACTCTGTTACTGTTGTTAATGTTCCCTTTTATTTGTATCCATTTCATGTACTGTATTTTTCGGAGTATAAGATGCACCGGAGTATAAGACGCACCTTAGTTTTTGGGGAGTAAAATAAGAAAAAAGCTGATTGGCAGGTGGATTGGCCTCCTGGAATACCCCCAATCAGCTGTTCCCAGAGATGAATTTTAGCAACAGGCTTCTTGGTTGTGAGCTCTGTGCCTTACTTTTTTTTGCTTTTTTTTTCTGCCTCTGAAAGCCTCCAAAACAGAACTTCAGAAAAAAAAGCCTCTGAAGCTCAGTTTGGGAGCTTCTTTTCTGAAGCTCCGTTTGGGGCTTTTTTTCTGAAGCTGCGTTTCTGATACTTTTTTCAGCCTCTGAAACCTCGGTTTGAGAAGCTGGGTGGGGCTACATTCAGAGTATAAGATGCACCCAGATTTTCATCCTCTTTTTTGGGGGAAAAAGGTGCATCTTATACTCCGAAAAATATGGTATTCATAATCATGTTTATACTTGTATCTGTTATCTAATACATGCTTGATGAAACAAACAAACAAACAAACAAATAATAAAGTATTTCCTGATTAAAATAGACATAATTTGTATTCTCTGTCTTGCACCAACCTCAGACATACAAACAAATAAATAAACATATGAGCAGTATTCTAAAAAAAAATATCTTACCTTTAGATTTGCTTTTGTACATAAAGGTCTTTTCATATGTAACATACTACTATGTTAATAATGCTAAGGTACAGCTTTGCTAACCCAGTACTTTGTATTCTTTCATTTTCATTTTCAGTACTTTCCCCGGTATTTGGGGAAAGTCAATGTCAAATTTTTCTGGTTTATACATGTATTAAAAATATACAAACCAATTTAGTGCATTATTAACGATGTGCATTAGTCTCAGGTTTGAGATATCGTTAGCAGGTAGCATTGCAAAATATGAACTGGATCAAAACATGGACAAAATTCAAATATTCATGAGGTATAAATAGATGCATTTTTTTTCCTCATTCCTTTGTAAAGATATATTTATAGGCAAAACTGATAAAAGATTTGTTTTGGAGAGTTAGGCCCCAGGTTACATGCAAATTGTAGTTCCGGGTTTTATAAAAAGATAATACTGAAGGCATATCACTCAAATTTGGCAGGTTCAGAAAAATGAGAAAATGAAAGAATACAAAATCGGCATAATCACCAATCAACTGGATTGATAATTTCAGAGATGCCAGATGCTTTTTAATTATACATTTTATTTTTAGGCCCTGTACATCTGATCCTCTAACTTATATACCATTCACCATGGTAATCATTATTCACTTAATCAGCAAATGTATTTCCATTTTGGATAAGTCATTAGAAGTAGAAATACAGAAAGCTCCCTGTTCTGTAGAATGGAAACTCTATCATTTGTGATGTCAATACGCATGATAGTGATGGTGGCACAGTGGTTAGAATGCAATATTGTAGCTAACTCTGCCCACAGCCAAGAGTTTGATCCTTATCAGCTCAAGGTTGACTCAGCCTTTCTATCCTTTCAAGGTCAGTAAAATGAGAACACAGATTTTTGGGGGCAATATGCTGACATTGTAAACCATTTAGAGCAGGGCTGTCAAACTCATGGCCCACGGGCCGGATGTGTCACGCGCTGGCCATGCTCATGTCCAGTTTAGCGAAGGGGGGGGGGAAGTTCTGATATGTCATGAGATGCCATTGTGACGACATAAGTTTGACACCCCTGATTTAGAGAGTGCAGTAAAATTCTATGGGGTGATACATAAGTCTAAATGCTATTGCTATATTGCCTCCTCCTGCTTTAGGAATGAGTAAGTAGGTTGCATATGATAGGTTAGTCTAGACTGACAGTAAAATGTATAAGCAGCAGTGGTGGGTTGCTACTGGTTCGCCCTGGTTTGGGTGAGCAAACTGGTAGCAAATGTAAGTGAAACCCAACACTGATAAGCAGATTATCTCTGAGGTAATCTCCAGTGCAGAATTGGCCATTGTGCCTTTAAGAAAAGGTTCATATTCATTGACAGAACACATGGTTTCATATAGAAGGTATAATATTCAAAATGTTAGGGCAGGAAAGGCTTGCCTGTAAAACCAGATGATTGCCACCAGTTGTGCGGCTGGCCCTGCATTATTTATTTTATTTATTATTTATTTATTATTTAAATTTTTATACCGCCCTTCTCCCGAAGGACTCAGGGCGGTTCACAGCCAGATAAAATAAACAATAATATTACAATATAAATACTATTAAAATACAATTAAAAGACTTATTCAATTGGCCTAGATTAAAAATTTAGAATAAATGATAAAAACCCATTAAAACCAACAAATTTAAAAACTAATCCAGTCCTGCGCAGATGAATAAATGTGTTTTAAGCTCGCGACGGAAGGTTCGGAGGTCCGGAAGTTGACGAAGTCCTGGAGGAGTTCGTTCCAGAGGCGGGAGCCCCCACAGAAGGCCCTTCCCTGGGTGTCGCCAGGCGACACTGTCTCGCTGACGGCACCCTGAGGAGTCCCTCTCTGTGAGGCGCCTGGTCGGTGAGAGGTATTCGGTAGCAGTAGGCGGTCCCGTAGTAGCCCGGCCCTATGCCATGGGCGCTTTGAAGATGGTCACCAAAACCTTGAAGTGCACCCGAAGGCCACAGGTAGCCAGTGCAGTCTGCGCAGGATAGGTGTCACACGGAGCCACGAGGGCTCCCTCTATCACCCGCAGCCGCATTCTGGACTAACTGAAGCCACCGGATGCCCCTGTAGAGAGCATTGCAGTAATCCAGACGAGACGTCACGAGGGCGTGAGTGACTGTGCACAAGGCATCCCGGTCTAGAAAGGGGCGCAACTGGCGCACCAGGAGAACCTGGTGGAAAGCTCTCCTGGAGCGGCCATCAGGTGGTCTTCAAAGACAGCCGTTCATCCAGGAGAACGCCCAAGTTGCTCACCCTCTCCATCGGGGCCAATGACTCGCTCCCAACAGTCAGCCGTGGACTCAGCTGACTGTACCGGGATGCCGGCATCCACAGCCACTCCGTCTTGGAGGGATTGAGCTTGAGCCTGTTTCTCCCCATCCAGACCCGTACGGCTTCTAAACACCGGGACAGCACTTCAATGGCTTCGTTGGGGTGGCCCGGTGTGGAAAAGTACAGCTGGGTGTCATCCGTGTACAGCTGGTACCTCACACCGAAACCACTGATGATCTCACCCAGCGGCTTCATATATATATTAGCTGAAGAGATGAGCTGAACCAAAATAAAATATCATCATAAAGCTCCCTGTTCTGTAGAATGGAAACTCTATCATTTGTGATGTCAATACGCATGATAGTGATGGTGGCACAGTGGTTAGAATGCAATATTGTAGCTAACTCTGCTCACAGTCAAGAGTTTGATCCTTATCAGCTTAAGGTAGACTCAGCCTTTCTATCCTTTCAAGGTCAGTAAAATGAGAACACAGATTTTTGGGGGCAATATGCTGACATTGTAAACCATTTAGAGCAGGGCTGTCAAACTCATGGCCCACGGGCCGGATGTGTCACGCGCTGGCCATGCTCATGTCCAGTTTAGCGAAGGGGGGGGGAAGTTCTGATATGTCATGAGATGCCATTGTGACGACATAAGTTTGACACCCCTGATTTAGAGAGTGCAGTAAAATTCTATGGGGTGATACATAAGTCTAAGTGCTATTGCTATATTGCCTCCTCCTGCTTTAGGAATGAGTAAGTAGGTTGCATATGATAGGTTAGTCTAGACTGACAGTAAAATGTATAAGCAGCAGTGGTGGGTTGCTACTGGTTCGCCCTGGTTTGGGTGAGCAAACTGGTAGCAAATGTAAGTGAAACCCAACACTGATAAGCAGATTATCTCTGAGGTAATCTCCAGCGCAGAATTGGCCATTGTGCCTTTAAGAAAAGGTTCATATTCATTGACAGAACACATGGTTTCATATAGAAGGTATAATATTCAAAATGTTAGGGCAGGAAAGGCTTGCCTATAAAACCAGAGGGTTGCTACCAGTTGTGTGGCTGGCCCTGCATTATTTATTTTATTTATTATTTATTTATTATTTAAATTTTTATACCGCCCTTCTCCCGTAGGACTCACAGATAAAATAAACAATAATATTACAATATAAATACTATTAAAATACAATTAAAAGACTTATTCAATTGGCCTAGATTAAAATTTAGAATAAATGATAAAACCCATTAAAACCAACAAATTTAAAACTAATCCAGTCCTGCGCAGATGAATAAATGTGTTTTAAGCTCGCGACGGAAGGTTCGGAGGTCCGGAAGTTGACGAAGTCCTGGAGGGAGTTCGTTCCAGAGGGCGGGAGCCCCCACAGAGAAGGCCCTTCCCCTGGGTGTCGCCAGACGACACTGTCTCGCTGACGGCACCCTGAGGAGTCCCTCTCTGTGAGAGCGCACGGGTCGGTGAGAGGTATTCGGTAGCAGTAGGCGGTCCCGTAAGTAGCCCGGCCCTATGCCATGGAGCGCTTTGAAGATGGTCACCAAAACCTTGAAGTGCACCCGGAAGGCCACAGGTAGCCAGTGCAGTCTGCGCAGGATAGGTGTCACACGGGAGCCACGAGGGGCTCCCTCTATCACCCACGCAGCCGCATTCTGGACTAACTGAAGCCTCCGGATGCCCCTGTAGAGAGCATTGCAGTAATCCAGACGAGACGTCACGAGGGCGTGAGTGACTGTGCACAAGGCATCCCGGTCTAGAAAGGGGCGCAACTGGCGCACCAGGAGAACCTGGTGGAAAGCTCTCCTGGAGACGGCCATCAGGTGGTCTTCAAAAGACAGCCGTTCATCCAGGAGAACGCCCAAGTTGCGCACCCTCTCCATCGGGGCCAATGACTCGCTCCCAACAGTCAGCCGTGGACTCAGCTGACTGTACCGGGATGCCGGCATCCACAGCCACTCCGTCTTGGAGGAATTGAGCTTGAGCCTGTTTCTCCCCATCCAGACCCGTACGGCTTCTAAACACCGGGACAGCACTTCAATGGCTTCGTTGGGGTGGCCCGGTGTGGAAAAGTACAGCTGGGTGTCATCCGTGTACAGCTGGTATCTCACACCAAAACCACTGATGATCTCACCCAGCGGCTTCATATATATATTAGCTGAAGAGATGAGCTGAACCAAAATAAAATATCATCATAAACTGTATAAAAAGGTAGGCTGGTTGAATTAATAACAGTTTGGATCATACAATCAGATAATAAAGGAGTTTATAGGAGTGATTAATTCACTGTGGTATAATGTCTGCAGGGGTGTGGTTATGAGATGTTGATTCATAAGATGGCTTAGTAGCAAATTTGTAGTGTTGTTTCCTGATCGGTTCCTTTTCCAAGAGGTGGGAACGATGTGTCTTCTAAACCATCTAAGAAGTTTGTTTTAGTTTACTAATGAACAAAAGAGAGGTAGAAATATAACTGCAAGAAGGGATCGACACAATCTCAACATGGATAAACATAACAATTAAAAAATGGAAAAAAAGGAAAGAAAAGGTCTGGAAATTATGTTACAAAAGAAAGAAAAGGTCTGGAAATTACATTTTATAAACAGACAATTCCAAAACCTTTGAGCAAAGTCTTTGTCTTTGCTTCTTTGCTGGAAGAATATTAATTCAACATGGCTCTGCAATCCAGTACTGCATTTCAGGTATAGACCGCTCCTTCCAGTGTAGTATTTTAGCCCATTCCCATACCCTTATTTATATCTTAAGAGCTATCAAGCACTGGTTCTTTTAACCAAGAAGACCATAAATGTGTTAGCATACAGCAAGCATCATAGACTTATATTAAGAATCTAATTGATAGTGTGACATTCATCAAAAATAGTTCACAACAAAACTATGGGAGTTGATGTTGTAACTCCTGAGTTATATTCCAACAAAAGGAAGATTATAACCAACTCTTATCAAGTTTGGCACTAATCGAGTGTATCTTCTGAAGACAGGCCAATCCTTAGAATTTAGGACCAGCCAATTTCTGAGCAAAAAAACCAGGGCATCAAAACTGACCTTCAACTTTATTACCAAGTAACTAGTTTTCTTACAACTGATCCCAAAGGATGACGAAGTTAGGCATACGGTCCATTGAAAAAATTAACAAGAAGATTAAATGTAGCTTCAAATAATTTTATTTATTTATTTCGTCAAGCATGTATTTTATGACAGATACAAGTGTAAACGTAATTATAAATACATGTAAAGGTTACGAATAAAAGAAAATATTAGGACAGGGACGGCAGGCACACTGGTGTGCTTATGCATGCCCCTTACAGACTTCTTAGTAATAGGGTGAGGTCTACAGTAGACAGTCTAAGGTTAAAGTTTTGGGTATTTGGGGAAGAAACCACAGAGTCTGGTAGTGCATTCCAGGCATTGACAAATCTGTTACTGAAGTCATATTTTCTACAATCTAGTTTGGATCGGTTTACCATGAGTTTGTATCTATTGTGTGCTCTTGTATTGTTTTGGTTGAAGCTGAATTATTCATTGGCTTGTAGGACATTGTAGCAGATGATTTTATGTACTATGCCTAGGTCAGATCGAAGATGGCGAAGTTTTAAGTTGTCTAAGCCCAAAATTTTGAGTCTGGTGGCATAAGGTATTTTGTTGCGAACAGAGGAGTGGAAAACTATTCTTGTGAAATATCTCTGGACTTGTTCAACTGTGTAATGTCTGATATGTAGTGTGGGTTCCAGACAGATGAGCTGTATTCAAGAATTGGTCTGACAAAAGTTTTGTTGTAAATTTTCAGTTGTATCTTTCCATGTCTTGAACCCAAAAGAGAGATAAAGTAAAACCTCTGGTCATGAACGCTTCTAACCACAACCAAATCTGGTTTCAGCCAAAAAGTTCACATATTATTATTTTTTTGCAGCCGATTTCTCCTTCCATGTCATTTTTTTTGTAAGCACTAAATTTCCAAAATTAGGTTTGGGTCACGACCAAATCGTGGTTTGCGACCAAAGTTATGGAACAAATTATAGTTGTGACCAGAGGTTCTACTGTAATTAAGAATAATGTTCAAAGTTTGACAAATACTAGATTTAACTGGATTTCCTCCCAAGAATTATACATTTCAATGCTCTGTTTAATAATGGTCACAGGAATTAATGTGCTCTTTCCTTTCTTAAATAATATAATTGAATGCCTAACTAAATCGCTTGAAATTCACTGAGTTGATTCTTGATCTGTCTTCTATCCATTCTTGTGATATAATTTGAAGAATTTAAATAGAGCACCCCATTCTCTATTTCCAGCATTTGACTATTTCAGGGATTTGGGTGTGGGTTGGATTGACCCTTAACTTTTATTTGTTTTAAATCACAAAAAGGTCTATATTTAATGAGTTTTGATTTAATGGATTTTGGATGCAGTGGACAAATTTGAATCCATTTTAATGTTATGGACAAGATTTTATTCTTTCTGGAAGATTAGGAAAAAATATGCGCAAAATGCATGGACATGTTAGGAGTGTGTGTGTGTTTGTATGGGGGAGTGGATGCAGGGGTGGGTTTCACTTACCTTTGCTACTGGTTTGCTTGTGTGTGTGCCACTTCTGCGCATGCGCAGAAGCTTCGCATACGCAGAGCATATTTGATGAAGTCTGGGTGGGTGGGCGGAGTCTCCTGCTGCTGCTACCGGTTTGGCCGAACCGGGTGAACCGGTAGCAACTTACCACTAGGTGGGTGGGAGGAGCCAAAGTCCATTAGTGATTGCTCCTGCTGACTATAATTTTTTTATTATATTTAAAGGGCCCATTTGAAGATTTTTGCATTTGGATTTATTACTCCTTTATTTGTACTGTTATTTTAATATTTAATGAATCAACTGCACTATTACCTCATCATAGCTTTTCATAGCATAAGTTTGGTAGAAATGTTTTATTTGTGTGTCTGTTTACACACACACACACACACACACTTTATTGTAGCAAAGCAAGTTAAAATTGGGCTTAGTTGTATGTGAAAAGTGATAGTGACCGGCTTATAGAAATGGTTCTATATTTTTGGACATTTTTATTAATGACTTGAATGAAAAGTGGAAGAAATGGTTAGCCAGTGTTTAGAGGATATCATGATAGCTCTTAATTTTATGAAAATAAAATAAAAAATAAGAGAGTTAAGCTTTAAGAGAAAGAAATTTATTTTTATTTTTTATTTGTCAATCATATATAACGGGTAAAAGTATAAACATAATTGGATGCATGAAAAGAGTAAGTAAAAAGGAATATTAGGACAGGGACGGTAGGCACGCAGGTGCACTTATGCATGCCCCTTACAGACCTCTTAGGAATGGGGTGAGTTTAAGCTTAAAATTAAGCTTAAAATTTTGGGGATTTGGGGAAGAAACTACAGTCAGACAGTGCATTCCAGGCATTGACCACTCTGTTACTGAAGTCATAATTTCTGCAATCGAATTTGGAACGGTTTATCTTAAGTTTGTATCTATTATGTGTTTCTGTATTGTTGTGGTTAAAGCTGAAATAGTCATTGACAGATAGGACATTGTGGTAGATAATTTTATGTACTGTGCTTAGGTCAGACTGAAGTCTGTGTAGTTTAAATTAATTTAAATTAATTTAGTAAATTTAATTTAGTAGCAGGAAGATCAATGATTTGAACAAGGGAATTGGAAATCAAATGCACAGATCAAGAATTGGAGCTACTGCATTTGATTTCTGTACGTAGGAAAAGAAAACCTTGTAGCAATAGTCGAACACAAACTGAATGTAAGAAGGTTGCTACAGAAAAGGCTAATGAAATTTGGTGATTTAACAAATACATCGTGGGAATAATATTTCTACTATATTCTGCATGAAGGTTTTAACAAAAGAATTCCATCAATCAAATTTTGTTGTGGATGCTTTAATTGAACAGGGACTTGCATCTGACAGCCTGAATACCCATTTCCAATGTGTTGCTTTTATGTTATAATTAAAACAGCGAGAGAAATTTTATAAAACCTTTAATAATAAATGCACCCTGTCTGCTCAATGTTCCTTGAGTTGTTTGTTGTAAACAAAACATGAAGGATGCTGTATAATTATTCTTTACATGGTTAATATTATGCTTTAATATTATCATTTTTGTTCCCCTCCCTTTTCTCTCTCTGGAAACAAAAATCACAGCAAACTATGGGCCAAATCCAATTTGCAAAGGTTGTTTGTCTTGCTCAAAAGACAATGGATGCATCAGATGTCAACATAAGTTGTTCTTCTTTCTACGAAGAGAGGGAATGAGACAATATGGGGAATGCTTGAATTCCTGCCCATTGGGGTACTATGGTCTTCGAGCCCCAGACATGAACAGATGTTCAAGTAAGTTTTCTTTGCTTAATGTTTTGAAGTGTAAAATTCACTCTCTTATGACTTCATTTTGAAAATGATTGAGTGCCTAAAACTGAAACTTTCGTAAATTATTGCAACACATTATAATATGATTGTAACAGAATCTCCAGTTATGTCATATGACACAATGTATAAATTGATGTATTTATCTTTGTGCAAAACCAATACATTTATTTCTGGTTTGTTTTAATCTGCTGTTGCATTGGTTCCCTTTTCTTTCTTTTAGAAACTTTTGTAATTCTGTTGTAGATACTTTTGATTTATGTGGGTTTTGGTTCTGTGTATGTATTAATTTTTGAAATACCACTGCTCCCCCAGCATGTGGATGCTCCTCTTGTTACTTTCACTGATTTCTTTGGGAAACAAAATTGGGGAGGCGGGAGAAGTAAACTCAGAGACAGACGACTGAAGTAACTGAAATGGAAAAGTTATGCAAATCAATCCATAGATAATTTTAGTATACTATAAAGTACAACCAACGATAAATTGGGTTGTCTAATAGCTGGTGGAATGAACCCCCAAGGATGTAATTTCCTAGTTTTGATTTAATTAGATCTTGTATTCTTTGCAAAATTTTCAAAGCAACTCTCTGAAAGTAATAATATTAGCATAATTCCCATTGATTTGCCATGTAACTTCATGTACTGGTAGTCCTTGATTTACGACTCTTATGACAGCCTTGGAAAAAGGGACTTATGACTTACTTGCAGTTTTGATCATTGCACTACCTCCCCAATGGCACATGACCTCAATTCAGGGGGTTGGCAACTGGCTCTCATTTATACTCCTGCAGTCATATAGTTGTGATTTGCAACCCTTTTTGCCAATTTCTGGCCAACAACACATAATCACATGATTCACTTAATGATAAACAACAACAACAACAATAGTAGTAGTAGTAGTAGTAGTAGTAGTAGTAAAATTGCATCTGAGTTGACTTTTACAACTGAAATTCCAGTGCTAATTGTGGTTGTATGTTAAGGATTACCTGTAATGTATTTCGACCTGATGGTTAGTTGCTTATTTTAGATTTAATCTCTTCCTGGCTCCTTGGGTTCCCAACTTCAGTTCACTATGGAAAATCATTAATATAATCATTAAAGCATCTGAGCATAAAACATTATTGACGTTTTCTATTTCTGGTTGTTTCTCATTTACATTAGAAATTGGCTAAAGCTTGATAGTGATTTTAAAATGTTAGGCTATAATAACACTGTAAATGAAATAAGAGTAGCAGAGAATCACAAAAGGATTCTCTGATTTTCAACAGTAATGAGGATGGTGATGATTATGTGTCCTTATTTCTGCAGGTCAAAAAGGCTAGTGAGAATATAAAAAAATCAAAATCTTGCCAGTTTTGTATTTTAAGGCAGAAGATTCTTAAAATTAATGTAAAATTGAAATTAGAGACTTTCCTTTTAGGAACAGAGGATAAGGAACTTGGGGAAAAACTTCTGGAACTTTGTTGTTATACATGGTGATTGCAGCTGGAAGCGAGTTCCTGTCACTTGTCCCAGCTCCTGCCAACCTAAAAGTTTGAAAGCATGCAAATGCAGGTAGATGAATAGATTCCATATCTGAGCACAGAAAGGGACAACTCGCTGCAGGAACTTGACATGGCCAACTCACCACAGGCAACTTGCTGATGCACAATTTAACAATTCTATTTAATTACTTAAAATAAATATATAACATAACATAACATAACATAACATAACATAACATAACATAACATAACATAACATAACATAACATAACATAACATAACATAACATAACATAACATAACATAACAACAGAGTTGGAAGGGACCTTGGAGGCCTTCTAGTCCAACCCCCTGCCCAGGCAGGAAACCCTACACCATCTCAGTCAGATGGTTATCCAACATTTTCTTAAAAATTTCCAGTGTTGGAGCATTCACAACTTCTGAAGGCAAGTTGTTCCACTTATTAATTGTTCTAACTGTCAGGAAATTTCTCCTTAGTTCTAAGTTGCTTCTCTCCTTGATCAGTTTCCACCCATTGCTTCTTGTTCTACCCTCAGGTGCTTTGGAGAACAGCCCGAATCCCTCTTCTTTGTGGCAACCCCTGAGATATTGGAACACAGCTATCATGTCTCCCCTAGTCCTTCTTTTTGTTAAACTAGACATACCCAGTTCCTGCAACCGTTCTTCATATGTTTTAGCCTCCAGTCCCCTAATCATCTTTGTTGCTCTTCTCTGCACTCTTTCTAGAGTCTCAACATATTTTTGTTTAACTTTTGCCATTTACATTTCATTCTGTCCTTCCTTTTGTATCCTTTCTTTAATAATTCTATTCCACCATTTCTCTGATATCAGTGTAACTCTTGGCCTGCAGTGAGTTGTCCTGTGGTGAGTTGCCCATGGCAAGTTGGCCATGGCAAATTTTCATAGACCCATAGGAGCATGTGGGAAGGTAACAGCATTCTGTGTTTCACCATATGCTTTGTGCTGTGGCATGATGTCATGCTGGCCACACGACAGTGGAAATATCTCTAGACAACATTGGCTCTTTGGCTTAAGAAATGGAGGTGGCCACCACCCTCTAAAGTTGGACACAACTAGTAGGGTAAAATCCACGGGGACAGATTTTACCAACTGTAAACACCAGAATCCTGATAGTTTTGCTGGATAATAGCTTGTAAAATAAAATATCCAAATACTATATGAAGTTATACTTATAAAATCAGTTACAGTAGATCAGTTACATCTCGGTATCTTGTTACTCAGTTCTGAAACAGCTTGATCTCTGGAAGGCAAAACAAGTGAAAGTTAACCCCAATTCTAAGTTTAAAAATATCCTTTAAATCATGGGTCACCAACCTTTCAGACCTCAGGGATCACTAAATTCATAATTACTATTTAGTGCTATATAAAAAATGCAAATAATTTTTCTGCGGACCACCAACATTTTCTCGCGGACCACCAGTAGTCCACAGACCACCAGTTGGTGACCACTGCTTTAAATAATAATAATAAAAAATCTCTGCAGAAATGAAGTGGACCACCAATTCAAACGTGAATTACTTTTTAAGAACAGAAATGAGAAATCTATTTACCCTCCTGTTCTTTCAGATATCGATTTAGAAATGCCTTTTCTAAAACTCAAGAGAGTAGAAAGCATGTTAGATCCATCACATATTTGCAGATTTGAAACTGAAATGATTTGCTAATACTACATTTTTTATCATTCTATTAAACTGTATCTAATTCAAATACAAATAAAATGTCCATAGGATTTCAGCCAAAACCCCCCACAAATGTTTGGCATTTCTCTAACTATATATACAGTATATATACATTTAAATATCTTGTAACTATTAATATTTGAAGGATTGCTGGATTGTGTCAATAAAATATCCATGAAATCTCTCTGACTTTAATCTCTCTGGATTCAATTTAAACTTAATATAGGAATTTAAGACAATTTTATATTTGTGAAAATTCAGGGCGATACCTGATGCCAAAGGAAGCTTAGGGAATATTTAATATCTAGCATTTTTATTCATCCTCTGCTAATTGCAAAACGTTTCATTTTTTTAAAAAATAAAACAATCTTCTTCTTAAAGTTGTTTTAGTCTTTGTCTCTTTGTTACTAAAATTTTTGGTTGCATTTCTCCCTCCCTCTTTTTTTCCTTACATTATGTTTTTGTTTGCTTTTTAATCAGTTTCTTTCTTCCTTCAAACTTCTGTTGTGGCTTGGAACCTATCAAGGAAGGAAAAAAAGTCAACAAAGCTTATCCCAATTCTGCTTTAATTAAAATTATAAAACCATCTTGCATTTCTTCTGATGGTATGACTTTAGACATGGTAATATAGAACAATATTTCTAATATTTATATTTATGTGAATTTGAGTCTAATTAAAGGATTTTCCTTGGGTTTTGATTCAGATGTTTGATACATGTGGTTGACTCGATGACGTGGAGTGGAAAACTTTCCACTGTTTAATTTTTCCACTTTTTGTACATTCATTAGTAATAATGAAAAAAAATGCAAATTTGCAAATATAATATCAGGTATACTAGGCATTTTTAAAATTAGTCTTTTTTCAGTTTTCACTCTTAACAACCATATGAATGAAATCATTAATTTCTAAGCAATATAAGGGAATGAACATGTTAAATATTTAAATTTTGAAATTGTTCTCCATAAATGATTAGGGGCTTTTGGGTTTCTTCAGTGATTATAGAAGACTGAATGTTTATCAATATATTTACTTAAGGAATATAGGGGATTGAATATTTTCCAGTGTTAACTCAAAATTTTCCAATTCAGGTTAGCCAGTATAAAGTAGCCTAATTTACATAGGAAAACATCTGATTTGAGATATTCTGGAAAGCTCACATGTGAATATAATATAGTACCACTGTAAAGTGGAAAATATTACTGATTAGGATTACGGTTTATTATGAAGAGGTGTAGATAGTATATATACTTAAAAAAGAAATGGAAAATTGGGTTTATTTTAAAAAAAACAATTGGAATTGAGAAATAGAAATGATTGGTTTTAATGCTATATACTTAAGTGAACTGTAATATATTTGACTGTAGTATTTGGATAAACTGATAAAAAAGAAATGGAAAAGAGTGAAGGAAATGGGTTATCTATGTAAAATTGTATGAATATTAATATCTATAATTGTAATAATGGAATCTAGGAAAAATATTTGAAATTATATTATATTGTGAGAAGGAAGCAATGGGAAAATATTTGAATAAGATGATTTAGAGTTAGGGTTAGGTTTTAGAAAAATGATTGACTTTAATTTAAAGGGTTTCAATTTGAAAAAAGTAATGGGGGGGGAAAGAAAAATTGATCAAGATTAGAGATTAGGGTGAATGGTAATATTGTTTATATACTAGAAGAAGCAGAAGGAAAATAAAACAAAAAATTAGAAAAAAAGACTATTACGGCAAAAAGTGAAATATATAAATTGTGTTGGAGAAAACTAAAATTTTGACTTGGTCGATATTCTGTTCAGAAAAAATGTATTGTTTGTTTGTCTGTATGTGTGTTTGTTTTGAAAAAAATAAAAAACTTTTCTAAAGAAATAAATAAAGTGGAAATGGGCTTCTTAGCAGGTATTGGATTCCTTTAAAAAAGAAAGCTATTGGACAATGCTATAATCTGAAGTAGTCATAAAATATTAATATGATTTTAATTTAATTAAGTAATATTGACAGAATGGAATATCAAAACAGTTTCCTTGGGAAGTTTCATTAAGAGGCCCAATAGGAATGCATATGGCTTGCCTGAGTCAACACTCTGAATACATTTTAGAGATCTGTCCTGTACTTTTCTTTTTTTAGGGATAATCCTGCTATGATATGGATCTATCTATCTATCTATCTATCTATCTATCTATCTATCTATCTATCTATCTATCTATCTATCTATCTATCTATCTATCATCCATCCATATATCTCTTGTCACCTATCTATTGTCTATTGTCTATCTTCTATCATATCCTCTATCAACTACCATGTTTCCCCGAAAATAAGACCCTGTCTTATATTTTTTTGAACCCCAAAATAAGCATTTGGCCTTATTTTCGGGGAAGTCTTATTATTTTGGGGCGCATGGAGGAAACCAGAGGAAATGGCGGGGACTGACTGCACATGCATTTAAATATTTTTGGGGATGGATTATTTCCAGGGGTGGCCCTTATTTTTATGCACACGCTCAAAAGCTCGATTGGGCTTATTATCAGGAGATATCTTATTTTCAGGGAAACAGCATATATACATATATATAATTGTGTATATGCAACTGCATAATATTTATAGAGGCATCTGGGAAGGAACCCCAAGACCTACACATATATTTCACATCCACAGAAGGTTTAGCTGACAAATTGCTTTCAAATCAAGCTCAATTCCTGGAGACTTAAATGGGCATATCCATTTAGTTCTGCATATACTAAAATAGTTTGCTATTCTGACTTTCCAGTCTATTGATTTCCCAAATACTCTCCATCATAGTACTAACCACTTTCATTTTCTAACTGAAAATGGCAAGATGCTGCCTAGTTGATCTTAAGGCTCAATGACTGGTACTTGGCTCAGCTGTACCTTCTTTTGCTTTTTTTTAATATCTTCCCAACTGGAACAATTTATTGATAATTCATGCCAGAAGCTGAAAAATTAAAAACCTCTTCCTCACCTCATTTAATTGAGGTACCTACATACCTGTGTAGGTGCTCTTAGATAATTGCAGGATTAGGTCATTCATTCTTTCTCACCTAGATCTACCTCACCCAGAGATTCTTCCTACCGTGTTTCCCAAAAAATAAGACCCTGTCTTATATTTTTTTGAACCCCAAAATAAGCACTTGGCCTTATTTTTGGGGAGGTCTTATTATTTTGGGGTGCATGTAGCAAGTTGGGGCTCCTTTTGCCATCTTACCTGATTTCCAGCTCTGTGTTTAAATATTTTCAGGGAGGGCTTATTTTCGGGGGGAGGTTTGTTTTAGCGCATGCGCTCAAAAGTCCAATTGGACTTATTTTCAGGGGACGTCTTATTTTCAGGGAAACAGTGTATTAAAAAAATGGATGTGACAGGACTATATACATCATCTTTAGATTAGAAAGTGTTCTTTTCTTGAATAAGGCATGTCATGGCAATTTGAGTCATGGCAATTGCTCAAAGCACACGTCTTGTTTGAGTGTAAATCTCCTTTGTTTATATTCTCTAATAATCAGGGTCTCTGATCATGTGCAATTGCTCACATCTTCTCTAAAAGTGTAGAGCTCAAGTGTCTAAACCTATTAAAGACTCCTAGATATAGGTATGCTTACATACATTCCTTGAATGTACATGCAAAGTACAATATTAGAGAGTGTTTTTTTAATTCAATTTATTACTGGCAACAACAACTTTAAGAATTGGCTATTTACTTCTGGAATGAGCTATATTAAGAAGCATTTGTTCTGGCTTATATTATTACAGACAGTTGAAGCCAGCCGAAATATCTGGAGAATCATTTTTTAAAAATCATTTCCATTGTCCATGCTTTCTACATGGAATCCAATGAATACAATAAAGCATTTTCCATTGCATTAAAATTGTAGCTTATGAAAGCCTTTCCCAGGCATGAGCTTTTAGTTTTAAATACAAATTTAAAAGCATATATTGTAAGAAACCTGAGAAATGCCACATTACAGTGCAATATGATCATAAATTAATTTCAAGAAAATTAAAGTCAGCGTTTAAGTTTGCTAACTCCTAGGTAAATTGGACAGATTGTCGAATCCTAGTGACAAATGTATAGTTGTATGAATATCTTGGTTGGACCATTACCCATAAATGTGGCATCATAATGTCAAATGTTTTGAATTATTTTGAATGAAATTCCTTAAACACTGAAACAAGTCTTATGAAAGTTAGAATAGAATAACAGAGTTGGAAGGGATTTTGGAGGTCTTCTAATCCAACCCCCTGCTTAGGCAGGAAACCCTACACCACTTCAGAGAAATGGTTATTTAATCTCTTCTTTAAGACTTCCAGTGTTGGAGCATTTACAACTTCTGGAGGCAAGTTGTTCCACTGATTAATTGTTCTAACTGTCAGGAAATTTCTCCTTAGTTCTAAGTTGCTTCTCTCCTTGATTAGTTTCCACCCATTGCTTCCTCTCTTACCCTCAGGTGCTTTGGAGAATAGCTTGACTCCCTCTTCTTTGTGGCAGCCCCTGTGGCAGTTAGCCATTTGTGTAAATGTGTTTTGCAGTCCTATCTCTGTTTACATGGAAATATGTCCCATGAAACTCAACAGGATTAGACCTTTGGTACCATTATATATGACTAACAAACCATGGTCAAGATTTTATGCAATAACCTCCTATTAATAAATCATGTTTTTTCACAAACCAAATAATTATGTCAATGCCTGTATGCTCTTCGCTCAGTTTCCCTCCCACAACTGTTTGAAATCTTCACTGGTAACATTGGTTTATAGAAATATTGGAAAACTTAATTTTAATCCCTATTTTCTAGCCAGCACGCAAAATCAATTTCAATAACATTCATCTACACATTTACTGCTTTTGTTTTTGCAGATAGGTAACTTACCAGTGTCCAAATTAATAGGGAAGAAAAAGGAAAGAAAATATATCAAAGAAAAGCTAAAACTGTAAGAAGGAAAGAAAAAGAAAAATCATCAAAACCTTATGTTCATTTTTTTCTATTTTATGCATACAAAATCCTCACAAGAGGTTTCCAATCAGCCGCAAATATAGATATTGTCTTTTCTCTGATCAAACAAATCTGTTGGTCATCTCAGCTCAGCAAGTTCTGTCATTTTCACCAAACATTTATCCATTGTAGTTATTGCCAAATTTCAGCATCTTTGTGCATGCAGTAATCTCACTGTAGTTTTTATATACAAAAACAAATATCCACTGTTTTGTCCATAGGTTCCAAGAGCAAGTCTTTGGTTTTAATTACATATTAATCTTTAAAATCCTCTGAATCAGTGTATGTATTTGCATCCAAAAGTTATTTAGATCCACAAATCATGATAAAATGACCCTTTTTGTTTACATTTCTAATATCAGTTTGAAGTGCCTTTATACATTCTAGAAAATTTCTGCGGTGCTACATATCAATGGTACAACATTGGATAAAAGTTTTAAAATGATAAAAATGCAAATTTAAACCCTCTCGACCAAGGTGTTTTCACCTTGTTTTTGCCTAGCCTGACTAAGTGGCTCAGTGGCTAAGACACTGAGCTTGTCGATCAGGAAGGTCGGCAGTTCGGCGGTTCGAATGTCTAGTACAGGTCTCCTGCGTGAGCAGGGGATTGGGCTAGATAACCTCCAAGGTCCCTTCCAACTCTGTTACTGTTTGTTCAATCTCTACATTGTAACCAGTGGTGAAATTCAAATTTTTTTACTACTGGTTCTGTGGGCGTGGCTTGGTGGGCCTGGCAGGAGAAGGATACTGTAAAATCTCCATTCCCTCCCCAATCCAGGGGAAGGTTACTGCAAATTCCTCATTTCCTCCCGATCAGCTGGGACTCGGGAAGTAGAGAATAGATGAGGGTGGGGCAAGTCAGAATTTTTACTACCGGTTCTCTGAACTACTCAAAATTTCCACTACCGGTTCTCCAGAACTGGTCAGAACCTGCTGAATGCCACCTCTGGTTGTAACCCCAGTTTTTAGCCCACGTTATCAAAACATTATTTCACTTGTTCTTCTTCTGTTTCTTATTTCAATAAACGTTTATACATTTTAGCAATCACATGTTCATCATTTTGTACACAATTCTATTTCAAACTAAGTCTTACCACGTTCAATATCATAAACTCTTTTGTTTACTTTAATTCTTTCTGGTAACCATACTGTAAATAAGAAAACCATTGGGAACTATATCCTTCTGCCACCAATTGTTCTCTTGATTTTATTTTGCATTCCCCTTGGCAAAATTCTAGTATAATGTGATATTTTAGCTATTTGTGTTTTGCGTATTATTTCTTGTCTATAAATTGCCCCTTGTGCTGAGGGCCAAAAATCTACATTGTTGCTCAGGGATAAATTCATGCAAAATATTTTCAACCTTTCAGCTAAAATGGTTGTAATCCTCAGTAAATTTTGTTTCTTTAAATATTCATTTGTTTTCTCCAGAGAAATATCTTGTCCTTTAGACAAATTGGAATCATATTGCTGAAATGTTTTCCTGCATAGCCACATTATCTGTTAATACACCATCTCCCTCTTGTAGTTTCAATAACATTTGCTTTTTGTATTTTATATGCTTGCCACTTCCTTGACACTTCGTGTACAAACTCAATTTTCTTTTGCATTACAGAATACATTTTTATTTCCATTTCTCTTACTGTTAACGCAGATAGCCATCATTGCATAAGCTTAATTTGCTGAGAAATACTTACAATATGTTACCTGAACATTTCTTTAATTCTTTTTTAAATTTTATCTGATCTGAAAAAAGTTTGTTTTTTTATCTTGCATCTTCTTTTTTGAGTTTGATATTGTGTTGGATTAATAACTTCTGACCAAAACTTCGGTTGTATTCCAAACCCTTTTTAAACAGTAACTTTATCTAAATTATTTTCAAATAATTATTTTGATTTCTTTTTTCAATCTTCCATTATTGCTTTTTTTCTGTAACATTTCATTAATCTCCATCTAAAAGAACTAGATTTTCTTTTCTAAACCAAACTCATAGGATTATGAATCTCTAATGTTTTGTTAATTCTGTTTTATTTCTCTTGGTAGCCAAATTCTTTGACATCCAAACCATATCTCTTCTTAAAAAGGATGTCTCAAAGGTGCTTTTTTCAAGAGGCAACTGGACTTTCTTGGAGTTTTTTTTGTAGAAGCTTTGCTTCTCATCCAAGAAGCTTCTTCAGCTCTGACTAGATGGTGGGGAATGGAAGGATTATACTTCTTGTAGACAGCTGGTCATTTGCATCCTTTTAGCAAGTCGTTAAGGTCAGCTGGGGGTTTATCTGTGTCATCCGGGTCACCTGAGTGGTGCAAATGGATGTGGAGCCTTCTTGGAACTGTTGAAAGGACTGTTGTTCTAGCCTAGAGATAGATGATGTCCTATCCCTTCCCATCTCCAAGAGAGAGCATAGAGGGTCTCTTTGACCCCTCTTTCAAACCAGCTCTCTTCTCTGTCCAGCCCACAAAAAGTACTCTTTTCTCTTATACCATATTCTAATCCGAATTTCTTTAAGCACAATCATGCATGGATCTTCAGTCTTGCTGTAAAACCTGATCTTTTGTCTTCTTGTCAAAGTTTATCAGGTTGGAACATTTCTTATTTTTGCAAATCCTGTATTGATTCTACACATTTTATCAGTTTTGGCCTCTATATTCTTTTCATCCCATTCAACAAAACTGAATTTAAACATCAAAAATAATTTTACATCAAGGTAAGGTAAAGATAAAGGCTCCTCTCGCACATATGTGCTAGTTGTTCCTGACTCTAGGGGGCGGTGCTCATCTCTGTTTCAAAGCCGAAGACCCAGCCCTGTCTGAAGACATCTCTGTGGTCATGTGGCAAGCATGACTAAAGGCCAAAGGTGCATGGAATGCTGTTACCTTCCTACCAAAGATGGTTCTTATTTTTCTACTTGAATTTTTTATTTATTTATTTATTTATTTATTATTCATATTTATATACCGCCCTATCTCCCAAAGGACTCAGGGCGGTTTACAGGCATTTAAAAAACAGATAAGTACAGTCTAAAAACAATTAAAAAACTTATTCTAAAAGCCTAATAATTAAAAATATAAGAATAAAACCCAATTAAAACCCGTAAATTAAAATCTAGCTCAGTCCTGCGCAATTAAATAAGTATGTTTTAAGCTTGCAGCGGAAGGTCCGAAGGTCCGGAAGCTGACGAAGTCCTGGGGGCAGTTCGTTCCAGAGGGTGGGAGCCCCCACAGAGAAGGCCCTTCCCCTGGGCGTCGCCAGACGACATTGCCTCGCTGATGGCACCCTGAGGAGTCCCTCTCTATTTTACGTGCTTTCGAACTGCTAGGTTGGCAGAAGCTGGGACAAGTAACGGGAGCTCACCTTGTTACGTGACACTAGGCATTCGAACCACTGAACTGCCGACCTTTCAATCGACAAGCTCTGCGTCTTAGCCACTGAGCTACTGCATCCCGTACATCAAGAGACTTAGGCTAAAGTACATAATTTGTACAATGGGCATTATAGACAACACTTTCTGATTTATACTGAGCCTGTTTCTACAAAATTTTAGCATTATGCTTCCCTTTAAAAGTAAAGTTAAAATAGGATATAACAATGCAGAGCAATAAATCCCTCTCAAATTACCAAAGTTAAAACCACAAAGCAGGTTAGGAAACAACAACTTATATTCACCTATATATAAGAACAAGTTGCCTGATCCATATTGTGACAACTGCATGCAGGAAAGGGTTAACTCTTCCTCCCAACCCTTTGTTTATGAATGTCTACATATATTCTGCATATGGGTGATTTAAAAAAAAATCTATTGATGTTAATGGGTTTTAAAAAACCAACCATGCATCCATGCGGGGTGTGCATGAAATGTTTATAAAAGGCTATCTATGAGAAAGAGAATAAGGTATTTGCTCCACACATGTGATCTGAAATGTGTGAACCATCTGTGCATTTATTGTAGGGTAAAATAAATCTGGAAGAGCGGCCACACATATTTAAAAGTCATGTAACCACTTATCAGTTGGGCAAACTTCAATGTTATTCAAGTCATTTGGGAATGGGAAATCTCGCTGAAGTATCCAGTCCATCAGTCTTCTCCAATCTGATGTTCTAGCTCAGTGTTTCTCAAACTTGACATCTTTGTGTGGACTTCAACTTCCAGATTTCCCCAGCCAGCAGCTTCCAGAATTCCCTAGCATACTGGCTGAATTCTGAGAGTTGAAGGGCATTCATGTTAAAGTTGCCAAGTTTGAAAAACACTGTTCTAGATGTTTGGGGATTCTTAAAGCCCAGAATTCCCTTTGGCCTTGCTGGCAAGAGATCCTGAGAATTGTCCTATGACTATAATTTGAGGGACTACAGCTAACTATTTGCATCTTGCTCCTTTCTGCATTATATTGTTTCATAAGCTACCAAACTCAAATGCATGTATTTTTCCTCTTTAGGATGCAGAATAGAGAACTGTGATTCTTGTTTCAGTCGAGATTTTTGCACCAAATGCAAACTTGGCTTTTATCTCTACCGAGGCCGTTGCTTTGGAGAATGCCCCGAAGGTTTTGTCCATTTAGATGAAACTATGGAATGTGTGGGTGAGTACTTAGACATGATTTCTGTTATATTATCCTTCTTGAATTACATCATGCCAAAACAAATACCGTGTTTCCCCGAAAATGAGACCCTGTCTTATATTTTTTTGAAGCCTGAAATAAGCTCTTGGCCTTATTGCCATGTGCTCAAAAGCCTGATTGGGCTTATTATCAGGGGACGTCTTATTTTGGGGGAAACAGGGTAGACACAAAGATACTTAATTCCCACAGCACTGTTTCATTTCTCATATTTTATCATCTTCTCATCTTTCCTACTACCTTCTCTTATTGGTATCCTATGATTTAGCAATTATTGTTTGTAACTTATGATTAATCATTGTAACTATGATTTATGATCTATGACCTATTACTTGCTGTTTATAATTACACTGTGAGCTTATGTATCGGAGACAAATTCCTTGTGTGTCCTGTCCTGTTCTGTCTAACCTTGCATCCTAACATATATAACCTTTTGAATCTATTTTCTGTATTTGATTAGATTATAGAGACTGTTTATATGTAGCCTGATTCTATTTACAAGGAGTTCTTGTTTAGTGATCGTAACTGATTTTTGTGAAATGGTCTCTGACACAGTCACTAAGTGAACCATATGACAGAGAGAGAGAGAGAGAGAGAGAGAGAGAGAAAAGATTGCTGATTGCTGATTGCTACTGTCTCATTCAGATGAACTTTTGTGCCTGACTATTTTTTAGCAATTCAGAGAAATTGCTTGAACAAGATATTGTTTCCCAAGCTACTTTTCTCACAGACATTGCTCCCCTAAAACTGCTAAGTTTATGACTGTGTGCCTGTGACCTTGTTGCTGGTATCCTTAAGATATATATTGATTGTTTCCCTATGACTATCATTAAGTGTTGTACTTTATGATTCTTGACAAATGTATCTTTTCTTTTATGTACTCCGAGAGCATATGTACCAAGACAAATTCCTTGTGTGTCCAATCACATTTGGCCAATAAAGAATTCTATTCTATTCTATTCTATTCTATTCTATTCTATTCTATTCTATTCTATTCTATTCTATTCTATTCTATTCTAATAGCATTAGCATGAAAAGAAGTCTAAGAATAGCCTTCTCTATTGCCAGCAAGACATCTCTACCTACGGAATGGAATGGAATGGAATGGAATGGAATGGAATGGAATAGAATAGAATAGAATAGAATAGAATTCTTTATTGGCCAGATGTGATTGGACCAGTGGTAGGTTTCTACTGGTTTGCCCCGGTTCAGGCAAACTGGTAGTGATGGCAGGAGGCTCCACCCACCTGCCCAGACATCATCAAAAATGCTCTGCGCATGCGCGCACCCAGCCGCTACCGATAGTAAAACCCACTACTGGATTGGACACAAGGAATTTGTCTTTGCTGCATAAGCTCTCTACTAGTTTCCCTTTCTTTTTGCAAATGTAATCACATATAATTCTAGAGTAATTTTATACCATTTTGTGTGTTTGCTACACAGGCAAGGATATCAGCCATTGATAGAATGGTAGATAATTTTCAAGCAGTTGTGGCAAGAATATCATAATTACAATTTTTTTCTTTTGCGTTCTTTGAATTATTGAGAAACACGCTGGTATGTGTCAATGTATTGTAGTGTATTTAAGTAAAATAATTATCTTTTAATAGCCTGAAATCTAACTGGATGTTGACATAGATTTACAAGTTATCCATTACATCACTGCATTAAAATGTTGGCTATTACTTGGTGCATCAGCTAAATGGAAATGGTTAATGTGCTATAATAAAGTTAAAGCAATGCAATTCGTCTGACTGTTAATAAATCTGGAATAATGGGTCCCAAGGAAATATCTGTTGCTGAAACCTGATGGCATTTCTCCAAATAAATCATAAGGATGCTCTGAAGACTCCTGGGCACTCCTATGTTTGGTTACTGTACAATTTAAGAAATATTTTGCTCCTTTAAGTCGGTTTTGAGTCCTGGCAACGATTCCCTGCGGTTTTCTTGGCAGTATTTTTCAGAAATGGCTTGCCATGCCTGCCTTCTTGAGGCTGAGAGAAGTGACTGGCCACGGTTACGCAGCTGGTTTTGTCACTAAGGTGAAGCTGGGATTTATCATCTCCTGGTTTACAGCCTGGAGCTTTTTACTACTACAACAAATTGGCTCACAATTTAAGATGCTATGGGTTACTGTAAAATAATCTTCTTTGTTGTTATTAAGATATTATTTGTGGTAACAGTAAACTATATTAAATCTTTATTAGGAAATCATCTAGTATTTTAGGCTCTTAAAGTATTTTGTATATGTTAATACATTCCATATGACTGTTCACTATACTAACTGAATTTTGTTTAGATTTTATTGGTGATAATGGTTATTAAGTGCCTTTTTTGGCTGCAAGCTTTTGAGAAAACTGGAAAATTACATAACAGGCTTTAGTACCTAATATTAGTTAGCAAGCATGGCTGAAATTTAATGGTTTGCCCAAAGTATATGAAGATCTTTAGTGTTCAGTTTTATTTTTCATTTTCTAAGATTTGAAATAGAAGAATTGTGGCATATAAATTAGCCTTGCATCAACTATATCCTTCTTTGAATTTCCATCAGTTGCATCTAAATTTCCCCAAGGTTTTCAAGTAAAGAGTTGGAAATCAATTAATCAGAATAGCTCAATAAAATCAATTCTAGAATTTTTCTGCCCTACTTGGAGTTAGTTATTAATAAATAATATACAAGCTTTCAAATTCTCTTGGATTCTTCATTAGCTAGGGCAGGGGTGTCAAACCCGCATTGTCACAGTGGCGTAACATGATGTATCATGACTTTCTCCCCCTTTGCTAAAACAGGTGTGGGCGTGACCAGTGTCAGTGGTGGGTTTCAAATTTTTTTACTACCGGTTCTGTGGGCGTGGCTTGGTGGGTGTGGCAGGGCAAGGATACTGTAAAATCTCCATTCCCTCCCCAATCTAGGGGAAGGTTACTGCAAAATCCCCATTTCCTCCCAATCAGCTGGGACTTGGGAGACAGAGAATAGATGGGGGCAGGACCAGTCAGAATTTTTACTACCGGTTCTCTGAACTATTCAAAATTTCCACTACCGGTTCTCCAGAACTGGTCACAACCTGCCAAAACCCACCTCTGGCCAGCGTGTGATGCATCCGGCCCACGGGCTGTGAGTTTGACAGCCCTGAGCTAGGGAGTAAACCTAATGAAAAGTTTGTGTGTTTTAATTTTTCCCTTCTGGGTTCTATATTCTGGAAGGTGCAAACGTTAGAAGACAAGAATACTAACTAGGGGTGTCTATGTCTGTGTTGCTTTTTTCCAGAAGGTTGTGAGGTGGGCCCCTGGAGTGAGTGGGCAGCTTGCAGCACAAATAACAAGACCTGCGGATTTAAGTGGGGTTTGGAAACGAGAACGAGGCAAATTGTAAAAAAGCCCGCAAAAGATACGATACCGTGTCCCACCATTGCAGAGTCCAGAAGATGCAAAATGGCCTTGAGACACTGCCCAGGAGGTAAGGACACTAAATGTTCAAATGAACATGATAAGCACTTATTTCTGACTAAAGCTGACCTTGCTCAACTATGAGATAGTGTTTTCTTTTATTTATTTATTAAATCAAGTACTGAGACTCCTTTTCTCTTAATATACATATGCTGAAACCCAGACTCAGTGGTGGGTTGCCCCCAGTTTGGACTGTTCTATAGAACCGGTAGTAAAACCGGTGGCAGGCTCCGCCCACTGACCCAAATGTCATCAAAACTCTTCTGCGCATGCGCAGGAGCTTCGCACGCGCGGGCATGATGCGAATTGGTAGTAAAGGTAAGTAGAACCCACCCCTGCCCAGACTGTATCTGAAGAGGTAGAACAAAGGAATGAAATTTTGAAACACCCTACATTGGATCTTGTTCTGTAGTAATGAAGGACCAGGTTTTGTTAATGGAGGGAGTCCTCGACTTACAACAGTTCATTTAGTGACTGTTCAAAGTTAGAACAACACTGAAAAATGTGATTTATGAGCATTTTTCACACGTATGACCATTGCAGCATCCCTATGGTCATGTGATCCAAATACAGATGCTTGGCAACTGACTCATATTTATGACGGTTGCGGTGTCCCAGGTTCATGTGACAAGCAAAGTCAATGGGGAAGCTAGATTCACTTAACAACTGGGTTACTAACTTAACGACTGTAATGATTCACTTAACAAGTGTGGCAAAAAAGGTCGTAAAATGGGCAAAAACTCACTTAACAATGTTTCATTTAGCAACATAAATTTTGGGCGCAATTGTGGTCATAATACGAGGACTACCTCGCAAGACTTATTATATGTCAGTGTGATCAGAATTTATTTATTTATTTATTTAATTAAACGGTTCAGCCCGGCCATTTCTAGTGTGCACCAATCCGCGCCCTTCCAAAATGGCCGCCGTCGATTTGTCACCGTTGGTAATGGCCTCAGATGGTATCAAGGCCGCTGTTGGTATCATTGCCACTGGACGCTTCCGCCGGTAAAAAAACATGCCGAGTAACCGGCTGCTGATGACCTATGCGGCCACCTGGTAGCGAACCGCAATCCGGCCCGGCTCTTCTCAGCGGGCGCTGCTCCGTGCCGCGCCCAGCCAAGATGGCCACCGCCATCCGCCGTCCGCCGCCCGCCCGACATTTCAGCCCTGTTCCCGGCAGCCGGGGGTCTGACAAGACCCACAGGTCTCCGTCCGGCTGTCGGGAGGATGGTCTACAGGGCGATGGGTCCGGGCAGCTCAGCAACAACCTCCGCGGCTTCCCGGCCGGGAAAAACCCAACCCGCTGTCAGCATGTCTCCTAAAACGCTGCCATCCTGCACATGCGTAGAAGAAAGAAAGAAAGTACTGTTTCCCCAAAAATAAGACCCTGTCTTATATTATTTTGAAATAAGCGCTTGGCCTTATTGCCATGCGCTCAAAAGCCCAATTAAGCTTATTATCAGGGGATGTCTTATTTTGGGGAAAACAGGGTACCATTCATTCAGTGGCGCTTGCTTCCAAGTAGTTGTGTGCAGCAACTTCCCACAAGATGTCGCCTACCAGATGGATTTTATTATACTTCTTCATAGCTTTGTTGATTTGGAAATGGATGTTCTGCAGGCCAACCCATCTGGAGAAACTGGAAAATTTACATAGTGTATTGCAGATCTAATTGGACAGCTTTTTAATACAATATGATTTAATAGTCAGATGACATACTTTGTAGCCCACTTGTGGTCAGGGATAGATTTCTCCTATATTTTGCTGACTTCTATAATTAATTATGATTTGACTGGATGTTTTTTTTAAAAATTATAACATTAACCACCTTTTTCGCTCTTTGCTCATTCTTGTTAATTACAGAGGGGTAGAGAATTAAGAGGGAGAAGTATTTGTTAAAGATGAGTGTTTTTTTAAAAAAACTTCTTAATGTTCTTATAAACTCATAGCAACGTGTAGTATAAGTATTAGTTTATGTAACCAACGGCACTAATAAAATGGGATGGATTAAACCAAAACCAGGAAATAACCAGGGATGGGGTCAAGTGTGTGTGCATTGTGACATATGCTTTCTATTTCAGTTTGTTTTGTTTATATTCTATTGGTTCACTTTATGTGGTCTGCTTTAACACACTAGGACCCATTTATTTAGCTCCATGCAGGAGGAATGGTTTTTCTTTGATCCTGTAACGGAGCAATCAGACATACTTGAATGTGGATTAAAATAGTTTATAGTATCCCTTTTGTTTTTTTGGTATTATAGTTGGAAATGCCTTTTTTCCCCCATTTTATTATTCTCGGGAGCATCTTGAAGAATCACACTGGAAGCCTGATGTAGTCAACTATTAAATTTACTGATGGTTTTATGATTTGCTTGCAGTAAAGACCTCTTTTCAGTTTAATATTAAGCAAACTTTTTCAAACAAATTTCTCAGTATCTTCTTCCCTATTTTTAAACTGGTTTGTCTTTTCTCTGACATGCAAACTATTTAGTAGGTGGATCCTGTCCAAGCAAGTAAGGACGGAAATGAGAGTGGTATGTGGGATCCACTGCCAACAAGAGGTTGATGAAAACAAAACTAGAAGTGAAGAGACCCTAAAAAGAAAGCAGGGAAGAGAGAATATTGTCTGGATTTGACTTAGAGGCTACTTAATGACTTCTACCACATAAAGTTCAAAACTTTTAACTGAGATTCACAGATGAAATATTTCAGGCCTTCCAGTATGCACCTAGTAGCCACGTTTAGCCTGATGTGTTTCTTTGTGCACAGATAAAAAACAAATGGGTGTCTCAATCTGGATTTCTCTTAGCTTTAATTTTGCTTGATATGTTCATTTACATATGTTCATTTACATATCATACCACATACGTGGTATGAAAATTCATACTGATTTTGGATCTTTTGCTTGGATTTTTCAATGAAATTTTGTCTCATAAAACTTTTCTGAATTAATAAATTTTAGCCTTGTGTGTTTGTCACCTTAAAATGAATTACTCGGATTAGTAATGATTATTAATGAACCACACAATTCAACTGGCTAAAATAGCTACAGAAGCTAATAAGATAAGGATACGCTGATTAACAATAAAGTGAAATGTTGAAGTATTTCCCTTGTCTCGCATAGAATTTGAGTTTTCAATGCCAACAAAATATAACATTTTCTTTGTTCTCTATTATTGAATCTATATTATTTTGCAATATATTTTTATAATGTTATTTTAACAACATATGACAGTTCTTTTCCCTTCTGTTAGTGGAACAAATGTTCATGAATATCCCAGCACAACATCAAATCAATTATATGTGTGGTCCATTTTCTATCCAGAACAATATTCCTGATCAGTGCTAGAAGACACCTAAATGAGTTAATTTGGATTACATAATTACAATTTTTCTGAACTTGTTTGTGTTTGGATGTATTCAATTTTCTATTTCTAGAAGATCCTAAGTTGAAGAACACTGCCTTAGTCATAGACATCAGAAAAAAATGCTATTTTTTCAACCGCTTTTTCAGTTAATTGAATTTTAAATATCTCCAGTCTTACATATTTTGGAATGGTGCCTCCAAAAATAGAGGAAAACATGATGATTTGTTGATTTGTAATTAATAAAATTAAATACTTCTTGAGGGACAGGCCATATTTCAAGTTGTTTCTGCAGTCATCAAGTAGGTTAGGGAACTATTAAAAGTGGTTAATAAAATGAAAAATAGATTTCCAATTGCTTCAAACTTTTCCACACTGATGATTTTTGGATATCACCCAGAATTGGATTTTCTTGGGAAGGAAAACACTTTAATGAGATTAATAGCTTAGCTGTGTTAATACTTCAGCTTTTACTGTTTTGAAAAAATTCAGCTTTTTTTGATTTAGAGCTAGCACAGAGCCCTGTTTGCTTTTCCAATAGATGATTCTTTATGGTTTGGATCAGATTTTTCTGTTTTGCAAGTGTGAAGTATCATATTTAACATGCTAATAAAACAGTGGAAGAATAATCATCTGGTTTGTGGTAGCCTCTGTGGCAGTGGCCAGTTTGTGCAATACTTCTGCCATCCAAGTGAATATCAATTAGTCTGTTGGTTAGAGAATATGATGAAATGGTGACAGGTAGCAAGGGGAAGCTTAATTTCCATTTTGTATCCTGCTTTTTCAAATTAAAACATGTGGTCCAACCTGGGAAAGGTGTCATGGTAGACCAGTGATGGCTAACCTTTTTGCCATCGTGTGCCAGGATAGGTGGAGTGGGGAGAAGGTTCATGCACACCCATAATTCTATGCCTCCTGCCATGCACATGCGCGCACAACCCCCTTCCCCCCCGCTCCTGGCACGCGATGGCCCTGTAGGTCCGTTTTTCTTTCTCACCTGGCTCCAGGTTCTCTCTATGCATTTGGGGAGGGCGAAAACATCCTTTCCCACCCCCTCGGAGGCCCTCAGTAGGCCCGAAATTTCCCAACTTCCGGTTGGATAGGAAGTGGACGTTTTTGCTGTCCCTGGCCTCCACAGTCTCTCTAGGAGTCTCTGGAGGCTGGTACAGCAAAAAACGTCATTTGCTGTCCAACCAGAAGTTGGGAAATGGGCTGCTTTGGGCCTCCAGAGGGTCTGGGGAAGGCTATTTTTGCCCTCCCTAAATGCATAGAGAGGCTCTGGAGCCAGGTGAGAAAGAAAAACGGGCCTTCCCCACCCCCCGCAGGCCCTTTGGAGGCAGGAAACAGCCTGTTTCCCTACTTCTGGTGGGCCCAGAAGGCCCGAAAATCAGCTGGCTGGCGTGCGCATGTGCACTGGAGCTAAGCAGGTGTGCCCACTGATATGGCTACGCATGCCACCTGTGGCACATGTGCCATAGATTTGCCATCATGGTGGTAGAGGATAGAACAGAAATGCAGGTCAACATAGGTAAAGAACTGAGGAGAGAACACACTCATACTAAAGGTACTAAAAATGGGTAGGTGGCTGATAGTATATGATCTTAAAATCACCGACTGTAATCTTTGAGAATCAGAAGTATCAGAAGATGAGAGAAGAGCTTATGTTTCCATCTTCAAAAAGGAAAAGAAAAAAGCTGAGCCAACAATCCCCCCCCCCAAAGAAAAAAACTGCAGACTGGTAAGTATCAGCAATGAAATGCTACCAGTTTGTACCGGATCGGGCAAACTGGTAGTAAAAAAAAAAGCTACTGGTTCCTCTGAACCAGTATTTCTGATGTTTAGCTGTGCCTTGCGATTTAAAATTGCTAGAAAGCAGGAATCTAAATCACGCATCACAGTTGCCCCATCCCCCTGTCGCTGTTCTACCCAAGCCTCCTTTTTCCACGCAAAGTGCGTGTTTGGTGTATATTGTACATGCATGTGCAGTGCGCATTTGATATGCACTGCGCATGTGCATGCGTTTGGCATGCATTTGGTGCATACTGTGCATGCATACATTTGTGCATACTGTGCATGCACACGTTTGTGCAAACTGTACATGCACATGTGTAGCGCGCATTCAGTGTGCACTATGCATGTGCAGGCAGCAAACCGGTGGCAAACAGGACAAGAGTTCACCACTGGTAAGTATCTGAGAAAATCCTGAAAAAGAATCCTTACAAACACATTGAAAGAAACAAGGTGACAACATGGTAGACAAATCTTACTGAACTATCTCTTTTTTATATATAGTTAGTAGATCAAAGGAACACTGTAGATGTGGTTTACTTAAATTTCAAGGTGTTTGATAAAGTTTGACTGTAGCCTCCTCTTTCATAAAATCAAACAATTTTATCAATTCTGATGGTCATAGCTGATGGAACAATTGTATCCAGCACATGTTATTAATAATTCTGTGTCCATGGAAGGAAAAATCCTGTGTCTTAGATCTAGAGTTCTTCAACATATTCAACAATGATTTAGATGGGGATTTAGAATTGATGCTTACTTAGTTTGCAGATAACCCAAAGATGAGGAGAGATCCTAGTACCTAAGAAGACTATTAGCAAGTTTGAATATTGGAACTTATCCAATAAAGTGCAGTTCAATTGGAGAAATGTAGGCATCTAATTTTGGATAGTAGGAAGAATCAAATGTGCAGAAACAAGATAGGTGTTACCTGGTTTAGTATATATGAGAATGATTTAGGAGTTCTGGAAGGCTACAAATTAAATATGAACATATTGGCTGCCCCACTACAGTGGACAGTTACTAGACTTGAGTCTAGCAAGACACTGACTTGCTAGCAATAAAAAACAACAACCAAAGATGGATTAGAGTGATAGACCATAAATTTTCATCTCAAAATCATAGCTGTTTCTCATAGGAGCTTCGACAAAGTAGAATTGGGGGGGGGGGCTATACATCATCTTCTATCACTGTCCTGTGCATCCAGTTGGATAAGAAGGAGTTGAGTCACCCCAGATGGGAGCTGACATCCTTGTAAAAGTGTGTCATAAGCACCGTAACAAAAGTATTTGGTAGTTTAAGCAAGAATATTATCTATGTCAAAGTGAAAGGCATCCATCAGGCAGTCAAGCCAATTTCACCAATCCCTTTTTCAAAGTTCTCTAGCCCTTTTTTCATACTTCTTCCCTGCATTCCTTCAGTGCATGAAGAATAATGAGAGCTTTCCCCCCCAAACTCTGGGCATGGGGCAGATCGACAGAGAGAGTTCTAGGTTCCTCAAGCTAAACATGCCTGGAACCTGTCCTGGGACAGGCATTTTTGTGGGTTTTCTTTTTTGCCTTTTCTTTTGCTTTCAGAGGTCTTTTATTGTGTCTTTAGGATTACAAGCAAAGTTTGCTCACAACTTTGTACATGAACTTGGACTCTTTACAACAAAGAGTATATTAAGTATTTCTTAACTGTAAATACCAGGACCATGCAGATGATTGATGTCATTGCAGAAACATAAATAACATGGTTCATGATCACCAGGAACGTTCCATACAGTTGCATGTTCTCTGTTATGAAGAATATAGAAACTTAATAAAAAGCAGTGGTACCTCCTCTAGTGCATTAAAATTTCCTTTGAATAGAACTCAACCCCCCGGGACCACAAGTCATATCCATGCAGTTTTGTTGGCAGATATAGGGAAATGGCTTGATGATTATTTTTATGGCATGCTTTTTCGACTTCCTAATCTTGCTTGGGGATTTCCTGTACTAGGTCCATCCATGTACTAGGTCAACCCTGTAGAAATAGCCAAGGAAAGGTAGGCGCTGCAACATGTTGACATCTCTACCCTCCAATGCATTGTAAAAACTAAGAGCTTTTCTATAACAATAGCAGTGACTATTAAAGGAAGATTCTTAGTTTGTTACTGAGTCAATTGTAAAGTCCATTTTTGCTTTGGAAAAAAAATAGGTAAAGATTAATAACCCCAAGGACTGCTTTGGTTCTTGACAATATTTTTGTCCCTGGACAACTAGGTTTTTAAACTAATCATATTTATGCTTTGCATCACCAACCTTCACAAAAGTGACCTCAATCCTAAACATACATTGTTTTCAATTATTAATATTGCAATTTATAAGCAAGATGATTCAAGTTTGTTAATATTTTAACCTGTGTTTTTTTTTTCATAATAGATAAGCTTCCCACTCTTTTTTAGAATACGTATAGCAAAATAAACCTAGTGGTGAAAAATGTAAACTATCTCTGCCACAAAGTAACTCGAAATATAGCAATCATTTTTTATGAAAAGCAAAGCAATATAGATTTCTTAGGTGTAATAACGTATACACTTCTCAATCATGAGAGTCACCAGCTGAATTTGAAATGAATGAGTTGCCAACTAAGAATGTGGTCATCTGGCATTTTGAGAACAGATTTGGCCTAAAAAGACCTACTGATGTCTAGAGTCTTTAGTCAGTCTGTGGTTTTAGAATTTAAATCTTGCAGTCTTCATAAAAAGTTGTATTTTGATGTATGGCAGATTGTCCAGCCTGTGGACCACATGTAGCCTTCGACAGCTAGTAATGTGGTCTCACAAGATTATAAATTTTTAACATCATTATATGTGTTTAGCTATACTGTGTATTTTATATGTGGACAAGACTCTTCATTCCGGTGGCTTATGCAAACCAAAAGGTTGAACACACCTGGCCTATGAAATTCTTTACAGCTAGACTTCAGGTAAGGGTCTAAAGAATATGTGTCCCAAACCCTAATCAGTTCTGCAGTCATATGGAATATTTATAGGACAAAGTCAATTCAGATTTTCAATACTTCATCTTTGTTAGCTCATATTCTAATGAAAATTCTGTTTTATATTTCTGTTTCTAATAACTGAAAATAATGGCAAATCTTGTTTAATTCTACGAAAGGATTATAATTTTTTTTGTTTGCTTGTTTGAATTTATTAGCCACCCAACTCTAGGGTTCCCATATACTTTGACCAAAGGAAACAACCATTTCCTTTATGCCCTTAATCGCCTACATATTTAAAACTGCTCAGGTTTGTACAGCTATAGTTGTTTAAAACATAGATTTGACATTTGGAATGATTGCATCTGACATTAAGGATTCCTTTCTGTTTTTCATTTTGTTCTTAATGGGTTCAAATTTCTGCATAAAACTGAAAGAGTATTGTTTTTACAAATAAGACTGTGCATGAAAATGTGCTCATTTTTTGACCACAATTTTGCAAAAGTGTACATTGTTACAAGCATTTCCCCAAATGTAAACTTATTTTGCATCTTATTTTCACTATATATTACATCTGTGTATATCTTACCTAAACTATGCATCTTTATGCTTTGTTTAAATTGCTTCATGAAACTGAACATTTAAAATTAACTGTTTGATATCACACATTACTTTCAAAGCATGAGATTTGAAGATTTGCATTAAAATATGAATTAGAACAGGGCTCTCCAACCTTGGCAACTTTAAGCCTGGAGGACTACAACTCCCAGAATTCTGGGAGTTGAAGTCCTCCAGGCTTAAAGTTGCCAAGGTTGGAGACCCCTGAATTAGAAGATGTTCTTCCCACATCCAGAATGAAATTATCTCTCTTGATGAGGGCGTAGGGCTGCTCGGTGGCTTTATAGTACATTGCATCTTGTTAGGATGGTTTCAATTTATCTGATGAAGTTGAAAATCAAATCAAATCAAAATCTCAGTCTGGTATGCAAACGATACTTTATACTATATCCTAAAATAAAATTTTCCGGTCCTTAGAAACTGATTGCTCTTAGGTTTTGTTGGGAAGGAAAGGCTTGAGTGTACTCAAAATAAAAAAAAGAAGGTCACAGTTTGATCTTACCTGCTAGAACCGTGATGGCGAACCTATGGCAGGCGTGCCACAGGTGGCACGCGGAGCCATATTGGTGGGCACACGAGCATTGCCCTAGGTTAGCTCCAGCGTGCATGTGCGTGCCAGCCAGCTGATTTTCAGACCTTTCAGGCACACCAGAAGTTGGGAAACACACCATTTCTGGCCTCCGGAGGACCTCCGGGGTGGTGGGGACGGCCTGGGGAGGGTGAAAACAGCCTTCCCGACCACCCGGAGGCCCTCTGAAGGCCGAAAAACAGACCTACCAGGACAACCGTGCCATCATGTGCCAAAAGCGGGGGGACCGCGGGGGGGAGCATGTGCATGCGTGGAGCACATTGAATTATGGGTGTGAGCACATGCGCATGCAACCCCCCATGCTCCCCCCACTTTTGGCACGTGATGGCAGAAAGGCTCACCATCACTGTGCTAGAACAAGAAAATGACAATGAGAAGAATATGGATTTAAGGCTTCATAATCCCTTCATTATCTCTCCTTGCTTGCAAACTTCTGTTAATTGGATTATCTGATTTAAAACCATGCAACTGTAGTTCAAGTATCAATTGCTTCATGAGTAAGTTCTCAGTTATTTATTTACGTTAATTAATAATTTCATGGCATATCATATAGAAGGAAAAGGTTCTAAGGTATTTTGATAATGTGCATGACACAAAGCAAGTACTTGCAGTTATTTCTTATTTTTCTGTTACCGGGCTGAAAGAATTTGGTTAAGGATTCTTGAATTTCAATAATTTATCTAGAAGATAGAGTTTGTATTTTTTTTCTAACTTTCAATTTTTTTTTTCCCTATGAGGAGCCACTTGCTTATGAAAAGTTCTACTTAAAATGTTATTTCCTTTGGAATAGTTGGTTGAAAGATAGTTTATAAGATATCAGAACAACAACAACAACAACAACAACAACAACAACAACAACAACAACAAAACCTCTTTTCAGTTATGGCCAAACGGAAGTGAACCTATCAATTTTAACTTCGTTCAGTTTGTCATTTTGCCATTTTGAAGTGTGCTTCAGTCTGGGTCCTCACCTCAGCTTATCGTGTAGGCTGTGGGGGGAGCTTGAAAAAAATCCCATATGCATAATTATGTTATATTTGTCCCCTAATATTTGTATTTTTTTTAATATAGGTAGTCCTTGACATATGACCGCAATTGAGTCCAAAATTTCCATTGCTAAGCAAGAGAGTTTTGCCTCATTTTACAACCTCTCTTGCCATAGTTTGTTAAGTATGCCACTGCAGTTGTTAAGTTAGTAACATATTTGATAAGTGAATCTGGCTTCCCCTCTGACTTTTCTTGTCAGAAAGTCGCAAAAAGGTGATCACGTGACCCCGGGACATTGCAACCGTCATAAATATTGCAAGTGTCCGAATTTTGTTCATATGTAAATTGTGGACTACCTATACACTTTTTTCATGTACATATGTTGTCCAATTTCTGGACAACATATTGCATTTTTGTGGATGTTTGGTCAACACATTTTTAGAATATTTTCACCAATATTTGAACAATTTCCAATGGATTCACAAGTAGCCTCAAGACCGTTGGAAAATGTTGTGTTAAGCATCTAACTGAATGAATTTCTTCTCCATTCTTAATTATACTCACAAAAAATGTGTATGATTCTGTATGTTTATATATAAAGGGTTTCATATAGTAAAAAACTATTGTCTTATGCCCATACCCTTGCATTTTCTCTGTCGAGCCCAGCTCCGGCTTGACACATGATGCTACAGAGATCTGGATCATGGGAGCAGCCCCTAATCAAAGATTGGCCAGGCGTCCAATCAACGGAGCAGTTCAGCCATGGGGCGGGGCATGAGCAGCACCGGATGTTTAAAAGGGGCTGAGAGACAGAAGGTCTCAGTGCTGACTTTGTACAAAGAGACCTCGACTATTACTGAGACCCGGTTTGTATCAGACCCAATAAATGAAGTCGCTGGTGGAAAAGAAAACCAAGTTGGCTTGTTTCTTCTCATGGTATCTGACACAACTGTGGCTGAGCAAGCCGAGATCCTCATTGTTTCTCCCAAATAATCCTATTTTTTTCAAATTTGATTTTGTTAAATTAACCTCTGCCCAGAAAATAGCAATGAGCAGAAGTGCTGGTGAGAATTAACAGAATTCTCAACAGAAAGCAGATTTAAGACAGAAGCCAGAATTTGAAAGCAAAGAAAAATCAAGCATTTGAGGGCACACCAAAAAACCTTACTGCTTGAGCAAAAGTCAAATTAAGCATTCTGGTGAAAAATACCGCCACTCCAAGAAAACCAACAGTTGAAATATGCGAAACTAAAGTATACAATTACTATTTCTTTCTGAAAAAAAGCATCACATTTGAGAGGGGAGTTGCAAAAATTGGATGTGGATGTAGTCGAAGGGATAATTTTTTTTACAAATCATTTCATAATTCAAGGAATTAAACGGGTATGCAAAGTACATGTTGAATCATCAGGAAGCAATTTGCTCTGCTAACAAAAGGGATAAATTATGTTGCATTATCAATTGTGCTTTGCTGTTACCAATTTCTAGGGGGGAGGGGCAAAACATTATTTCCATAAGGAAGCCAAAATTCCTTCAATGTATTCCATTATCAGAAAACGTAGCTGGCATTTCATCTTTTGTGAATCACCCTGAAGCAGATCATTGATGATAAATGCCATCCAGTGAGCCATTTTTGAAGAAAAAAGAGTCCATTTTGAACTTTTTCAAGGAAATATATTTATTTAAAAACATAAACTCTTGCCACAGTGGAGAGCAGAAACCATGGACAGAATGAAGTCCTATTCCTCCTGCATCTCCAGGCCTAAATCAGCTCCAGATGGTTGGGAGACCTATAGCAGATGTAAAGCATATGCAAAAACTGGAAGGGGGAATGAGGGGGAACCCCACTGACTTAAGTGGAAATCCGTAGCATTGGCTGTAGCTTTAGATTTCATCCTGCATTTGCGCTAATTTTTCCATTGTGTGTTTGTATGTCTTTCCTTCTCGCTCTCATTGTATTCTTATTAATGTTAAATCAACCATCCCAAGAAGCTTATTATTATGTAGGATAAACTTTTGAATAAGGAAAAAAGGAATGATAGTCTCCAACAAATATCTCCTCCAAATGTCAGCATTTTTCCTACCTAAGAAAGAGCATTTTTTTTTATAGAATCAAAGAATCAGACGGAGCTTATTTAAGCTTCTAGGAATCCAGATTAACACTTTCCTCATGGATGGTCATTCAGCCCCTGCTTAAAGATATCCAGTGAAGGGTGCAAATGGTCCTCACTTAACAGCCACTCATTCAGCAATGGTTTGCATTTATGACAGCAAACCATATATACTTGTTACCAATCCTTGTGTTTATAGCAGTTGCAGCACCCCTGTGTTCACGTGATCTCAGTCTGAGTGTGCAGAGACTAGCTCATGATTACAACTTTGCAGCATCCCAGGATCACATGATTGTCATGTGTGACCTTTCCTGTCGACTTCCAACAAACAAAATCAGTGAGGAAGCCAGCAGGAGGTTGCAAATGGAGAACATGCAATGTCTTTCCGCCATTTGAACTGGGGATGGGATAGTAAGCCTGACTTGTGCACTGTGAATGAGAAATGTTTTTAGTTAGCGTGGATGCACTGTGTATTATATCTTGCTTAGGTGGTTTCTTAGTTGTTGGGGTTTTTTTGTAGAAATTTTTTATTGATTTTAAAAACAAACAAAAACAATGGACATTGCTCTACATCTCTGGTTTCTAAGATTTATGTCAAGTTCAAGTTACTATATCATATATTTTTACAACTACAAATTTACATATCTCCTAATTCCTTATATATCAAGTATATACTATATTACTACTACCCCTACAACTATATAACCTATTATACGCTCACAAGTACAATATATTCATTATCTCTTGTTTTTGGCATTCAGACATTCATTATCTCTTGTTTTTGGCATTCTTCCTCCTATCAATCCAGTCGTAGAATTTACTCCAGACCTCATAGTACCTTGATTGGCTTATGTCTTTGAGTTCTAAAGTAAGTCTGTCCATCTCTGCACAGTTGTAAATTTTGCTTATTACTTCTTCTTCTGAGGGTATTTCTTTACACGACCATTTTTGAGCAAATGCTAATCTATGCAAATGCGGTTAATACATGCAATGTTAAGTAGGTTACATTTTTATCGTATTTGCCATTCTTAGTTGTTTTTTAAAGTATTGTTAGTCACCCAGAGTAATGAAATGTGTTGGGCAGCCATATGCTTAAATAAACATATAGTTCAAATAATTAAATATTTTTATTTGACCTCGTAAAGGACAGAACAATATAGGTAAATAGAAAAGTGAGCTAATTGCAGACTTTTCTCTCTCTTTTTAAATGTATTTGCATGTATACTAGTCACTGTGTTGTTGCCTTTTAAAGTACCATTCAGAACAGTCCAAATAATCACCTTTGTGTTCTTGCTGGAGCTCCTGAAGGCCTCTGATGACAAAATGGAAGCCAGGGACAATGCATGCATCAATACGGACCTTGTTTCTTGGCTGCAGAGGCCTCTCCTGAAGTCCTTTGAGGATGAAATGAGGCTGGGTGGGTGCCACAGGCGTCAATCTGGAGCCCATTTCTCAGCTACAGAAGCCTTTCCTAAAGGCCTCTAATAGTGAAACGGAGGCCAGGGGTGATGCACGCAAGTGGCAGCAAGCAGCCACTGAAGTAGTGGGCCAGCAAGGCAAAGCAGGTGTCAGTGTGTGCAAGGCCTGGCTGCAACTGTCCTAAAGTAAGTAATAGGGCAGCTCCACCCCACCATCCCCACCCTAGTTTAATTCTTACCCATGTGCCTTACCCGACCCCATGCACCCCAGAGTGGGTGGGGTCTTCATTAGGGCTTATTTTGGGGTGTAGGGCTTATATTTGGGGCACATGTAAAAATCAAGCTAGGGCTTATTTTCAGGATAGGTCTTCTTTTTGGGGAAACACGGTAGTATTATTTTTACTTTAATTTCTTAATGAAAAATTCTTGCAGTTGTTCAGAACAAAAGTTCGAGCTGTCTCTGGCCAATTATACATTGGAAGAACTTGGTAAAAAGCAGATGTTGCTAATCCATAATGACATCTTCCTCCTTTTATAGTAAACCTGGTGATTAGGCTTCTATCTATCATTAATTCCTTTTTCAATGTAATTGCTTAGGTATGCTCAAATACCTTCACTTTTTTTTTATCACAGTGTTAGCATAATGTCCAGCAGCAACTTAAAGGCTTAATACAGGAATATAATGAGTAATCATCTTTGCAACAGTTACTTAATAATGACATCATTTTTAGAATAATACATTTTCCAAGCAAAATCACTAAGAAGTCTTGGGTATGTATAAGACTTTACTGTATAATAAGATTAGGGGACTGGAGGTTAAAACATATATTTTTTTTAATTTGCATTTATATTCCGCTCTGCTCCGAAGACTCAGGGCAGCTTATACTATGTCAAGCAATAGTCTTCATCCATTTGTATATTATATACAAAGTCAACTTATTGCCCCCAACAATCTGGATCCTCATTTTACCTACCTTATAAAGGATGGAAGGCTGAGTCAACCCTGAGTCAATATAAAGAACAGTTGCTGGAATTGGGTATGTCTAGTTTGATGAAAAGAAGGACTAGGGGTGACATGATAAGCAGTGTTCCAATATTTCAGGGGTTGCCACAAAGAAGAGGGAGCCAAGCTATTTTCCAAAACACTTGAAGGCAGGACAAGAAGCAATGGATGGAAACTAATTAAGGAGAGAAGCAACATAGAACTTAGAAGAAATTTCCTGACAGAACAATTAATCTGTGGAACAACTTGCCTCCAGAAGTTGCAAACACTCCAACACTGGAAGTTTTGGATAACCATTTGTCTGAAGTGGTATAGAGTTTCCTACCTAAACAGGGGGTCCCTTCCATCTCTGCTATTCTATGTCTGATACTTCATGAATCAGCCTGTTTTCTTTTAATGCAGTTATGTTAGCAAAGGTACAGTGAGTTACAGATCTTTAAGAATCTGGGTTGAAAATTTCATCCATGACATGAAAACAAAATAACAATGATTTTTCAATGTGAAAAACATAATATACAATCATGCATATTCTAGCTAGATAAGCAGATGCAGTAACCTTTCTAGATTTATAGAAGATGGGCTTTGTATCACAATAACTTTTATTTAATGGTACACTATGTGCATAAGCTAAAATACCATGGGATTTCTTTACCATTAAGAATATATCTTCTTCCTTTGCTTTTCCTCACTAAATAAAAAGCTGGCTCTATACTGTAATATTTCAAAAGGTTCCTACTAACAAAATAGTTAGTGGGAATTGTTTTCAGAGATTCTGCTAAGAGTAGGACCTGGCCTGGACTTAGTTCTAGGCAGTGGTAGGATTCAAATAATTTAACAACCGGTTCTCTGCCCTAATGATTTCTTCCAACAACCAGTTCACCAAACTGCTCAGAAAGTTAATAACCGGTTCTCCTGAAGTGGTGTGAACGGGCTGAATCCCACCACTGGTTCTAGATCAGGCTTTCCCAACCAACCACCAGTGACGGTGGTGGGCGGAGAGAAAGGATGGTTTTGCATGCTCTCCTGCTGCTTACATGGCCCAGTTCCCAACTGACTATTGGGCTGTTGATTGGGGATTGGGGACCCCGCTCACAATTTTACAATTCTCAGGCCACCTCTGATTCATCCAGTCCAGGGTCTAAAATGTAGCATTTAAGCCATGAAATGTTCACTTTCCCTTCCAGTAAATGGCAGGAGCACAATAAACGACTCAAAATGTATGGAAAATCTACACCGATTTGATCCAACAAAATAAAAACGAAAGGTGCAAAATGTGTACGTATTAGTTGCAAGCAAAGTGTTTTTACTCCCCTAAATGCTATAGATCGTGCTCCTTAACAAGGCTTTACTTTCTAGCGTATCGATAAGCTGTCATTTGGAAACAAAGGCAAAGGCTTAGCAGATGCATTTCGTATCTTTTACTGGAATCGCCGAAAGTTCTTTCAATTTGTAAACTCCAACAACAGCAAAAAAAGAAAAGAAAAGAAAAAAGTAAAAAGAAAGATCCGAATTTGGTTCTTTCCCTTAACATTGTCACAATTCCTGTTCCAAGCAAAATACCTTTGTAGAAGAAGTTAGCCTCTTTTCTCAGTGATTGCAATATATTGCTTTTTAATATATATAATTTAGTATGACGTATCGCACTCTCCGGGGTGAGGGGAATCGAAGATGGAATTTCTGAGAACTCAGTATGGAGTCAGGCTCGGCTGGGCAGCTCAAAAGTGTTGAGGTATCCAGTTGCAAGGTTTTGGCTGCTGCAACAGTAGGGCGCTAATGGAAGTGGTTACTTTATGGAGTGTCAGATTTATTATGAACTTGCTCGAAGGAGTTCAAGCTAGGGGCATGACTTCCAGACCCACATGCTGGAGGAATTTTGCCAAATAGACTCATGTTGTCTAATCAAATCAATGAGCAGATTCAGGGTGGCTATTAGCTCAACGGGAACCCAGTTTGTCATAATAAATGATAACCCTTTAAAAGGGTATCTATATAAAAAAAGACAGCATTTTTAAAAAATAAATAAATAAAGATAAATGTTTGCTGTTAAAAGCAGTGGTCATGCCATTCAGCATCACATGGTGGTGGTGGGAGACAAAATGTTGATCCATTTTTCTCTTGAGTATTTGGTCGTCATTGCAGTTTGAAGAGCTGCCAATTGATTGATGATTGTAAGACAGATTTCCGCCCCCCCCCAATATTCCAGCTATGTTTGAATCTTAGATGTTAATAAACACTGTTTGGATTTTAACTTTTTTTTTTATATATAATGATTGCTGTTTAAGGAATATATGGAGTGGAAAATAGCCCGTGCAGTGAAACTCAGCGGCATAAAAATAACGCATAAATGGTCAGCAATTTATTTATTATATTTATTAATAAATATATATTATATATATATATATTATTTATTAATTTATTAATAAACATAATACGTGATTTTTAAAATAACTAATATTGTAGTATTATAAAAAGTGGCAAAAATCGAATGGCATGCACTGTGCACAAAGCAAGCCACAAATTCAGTTGCTTTTAAAATGGTTAGTAAACTTTTTAATATCTTAAAAAGCTGTATCCAGTCAGAATGGCTATCACTGATGAAGTAGTCTGAATTTTTATAAGGCCACATTCTGCAGGCCTCGTTCTGTAGAATAAGAAGCAGTTGATTGTCTTGTTAATATTATGAAGTCACTCAAAAATTTTGATATAAGTGGAACAGTTCTACAGTTCTATAGAAAGAGTATAGGGTATGTCATGAAAGAAATCTACATGTTTCTTTTTGCATCAGATATGTACTGAGGAGATAATCTTAACATGTTCTTCAGCATTCTCATATATCACTTTAAAAACCATCCCTTTTTATGACCCTGTAATTCCTTAATTCGGGTAGAGTCAGGGTAACCAGAAGTTGGTTCCAAGCTTCCACTGCTCTTTCTGTGAAATAATGCTTCATAACTTTACTTTGGTACTCCTGTCAGTTTCCTCCTGTCCAATCACATTATTTAAGAAGCATGAAACCCGGCGGTAGTAGAGAAATATGAATGATTCTATTCAATAAGTTAAATGAGGTCTTAGAAGAACTTTAGGATGTGTATTCCTCCACAACCATTTTTTTTCCAATGGGGAACAATGCAATGTAGTGGTAGAAAAATAAGGACGTTTCCTATATGTGTCATTTTGTTGCCTGCTCTTCATAGGGGTGCACTTTTCTGCCTTCTGAGCAAGTGTAAGTAAAGCTAAAGGTTCCCCTTGCACATATGTGCTAGTTTTTCCCAACTCTAGGTGGTGGTGTTCATCTCTGTTTCAAAGCCGAAGTGCCAGCGCTGTCTGAAGTGCCAGCGCTGTCTCTGTGGTCATGTGGCTGGCATGACTAAACACCAAAGGCTCACGGAACGCTATTACCATCCCACCAAAGGTGGTCCATATTTTTCTACTTGCATTTTTTACGTGCTTTCCAACTGCTAGATTGACAGAAGCTGGGACAAGTAATGGGAGCTCACCCCATTATGCGGCACTAGGGATTTGAACCGCTGAACTGCCAACCTTTTGATTGACAAGCTCAGCATCTTAGCCACTGAGTCACCACAAATCAATATTGGAGGAAAAAATAGGAAATTTTCAAAGTTGAACTGAGTGTGGAAGAGGTGAGCAATGTGGGTAACATTTTAGAGGACTGTCATGTCAATAGTGTTATAACACAGATCAAACTGGTAGAATTTGGTTACGAACGGAAGAAGGAGAGATATTGTCTTTGATCAGTACTGCCTGGGGAGAGACTTTTGGCCAAGTGGTATGAGCTTCCTAGGAAAGATATACAAGGAAAGATGGCACATCAGGTATCAAAGAGATTTTCTTGGCCTAAATAGTGAAAAATGATGATTGAAGTAGGGTTCGAGGCTCAGAAAGTATTGTAACAAAAAGATCTAATGGGAAAAACATCACAAAAGCTTCATAAAAAGAAAGCATGAAACAGGTATCAACAACCTGATATCATGTGGCAAGCAATCAGGTCAATAAAAAAAAACAACCCTACACATTCCATTCTTCTTTATTATTTACTTCAAACTCTAGGATTCAGGTCATCCCTAAACTGTTTGATCTGAACATTAATTCTTGGGAAATGAACAAAAAGTATTGCAAAGGATTCTGTCTCAACATCGATCCATTAGATTGCTCAATAAGATTAGAAGTCTACAATGGATAGTGGACAATTTATTAATGGGAGCTAAGACAGTTAAAAGACAGCGAGATTTACTATCTTAATGTCTCTGTTTTTTTCCTGTTAGAAGGAGATAGTCTGAACTCTGATCAGTGACACCTTTCAGGTAAAGGAAGAAATAGTTACAGGTATTGCGTAAAGAAAAAAAGATGCTGTGGTTGTCTCCAAGAGAAAAAATGATCTGATACAATAGACCACAGTTCCAAACAGAAGAATGACAATATTCTTGCCCCAAACTGTATACAAGATGAGGATATTTTAAAAATGTATGTCTCCCAAAGCCTGTAACTTTGGGAAAATTATTTACAATAAAAGCATAGAGTAAAGATAGCTGTACATTTTTAAAATGAGGTCCAGTTTGGTGAATTGGTTAAGGTGTGAGATTATTAATCAGGAGACAGTGAGTTCTAATCCTGCTTTAGGTACAAAACTGGTTGACCTTGGCCAGTCCTTTGCTCTTAGCCCTAGAAAGCAGGCAACGGCTAGTTCAGAAGTGTCTCCTGAAATCTCACCAAGAAAACTGCAAATACATTACTGCAGTTGTTAACACTGACCTGAAGGCAAAAGAAAAGAAAAGAAAAAAAGTTGCATATGAAAATACATTTCATCAGACAAGCCAGAATCACTTCCAGTACTCGCCAAAGCTAAAAAATGCATCTTTATAGCTCTCTTCCATTTTTCTGCATGCAACAAAGATTAGAAGGCTTGGAAAAAATTCAAGGCAAGTGCAAAGTTGCTGTTTTGTTTGCTCTTGACAATCACTCAGAAGCTAGAGCTGCCCCAAAATGCAATGATACAAGCAGTGACGAGCATGCCTCATTATGCCCAAGTGACCTTACTGTTTCATAAACTGTACAGGTTGCTTGACTTCCAGGTGCCTTTTAAGATGTTAGTTATCAGCTAAGAGATGCCTTGTCTCCAGTTTTTTATGCTAGTCCAGTGAGATCAGGAAGAATGGGTATACTTTGGATCCCAATGGGTATACTTTGGCTGAGATGGTGTAGGGTTTCCTGCCTGGGCAGGGGATTGGACTAGAAGGCCTCCAAGGTCCCTTCCAACTCTGTTGTTATATTATATTATATAAGTATTGTCACCTTGTGGGACCCAGGATGCCATCGATCAAGCAGTGACATCTTGTAGGACTGAGGAAGTATGCTTTCTCTGATAGGTAGATCTAATTCCATTAGATCTACCCAAATAAAAAGGAGTTCCCAGCCTAGTTGAAAATTACAGACCAATCTCTCTATGCTGCGTCACCTGCAAAGTAATGGAATCTATCATCAACCAATCCATTACCCTCCACCTAGAAACAAACAACCTACTCCCTAATAAACAATTTGGTTTCAGAAAAAAATTATCATGTATAACTTACAACTTCTCCACTGCAAAAACATATGGACTACTAATCTTGATCAAGGCAAAGCAATAGATGCAATCTACATAGACTTGTGCAAAGCTTTTGACTCAGTAGTACATGATAAACTTCTCCTAAAACTAAAATCCTACGGCATTTCAGGACCTCTTCACAATTGGATAAATGCCTTCCTGTCAAACAGACAACAAGTGGTCAAAATTGGCAACGCTCTATCAAATCCTGTTCCTGTCAAAAGTGGCGTTCCCCAAGGCAGCTTTCTTGGACCAACGCTCTTCATACTATACATAAATGATCTCTGTGACCTTATCTCAGGTTATTCTGTTCTCTTTGCTGACGATGTCAAACTATTTAACACCACCAACAATACTTTTACCCTTCAAAAAGACCTTGACTTTGTATCCGATTGGTCTAAAACTTGGCAACTCCAAATCTCAACCAGCAAATGGTCAGTCTTACATATTGGGAAAAAGAACCCTAACACTAAGTACAAACTTGATGGACATTACCTTACAGATGACCCCCACCCTGTTAAAGACCTTGGAGTTTTCATATCAAATGACCTAAGTGCCAAAGCCCACTGCAACTACATAGCAAAAAAGGCTCTAAGAGTTGTAAACCTAATTTTACGCAGCTTCTTTTCCAAAAACTCTACACTACTAACCAGAGCATACAAAACATTTGCTAGACCTATTCTTGAATACAGCTTACCTATCTGGAACCCATACCACATCTCTGACATTAATACAATTGAATGCATCCAGAAATATTTTACAAGAAGAGTTCTCCGCTCCTCAGAAAACAACAAAATATCTTATACCACCAGACTTGAAATCCTGGGATTAGAAAATTTAGAACTCTGCCGACTCCGACAAGACCTGTGTTTAACACACAGAATCATCTATTATAATGTCCTTCCTGTTAAAGACTACTTCAGCTTCAATCGCAATAATACAAGAGCAAACAATAGATTCAAACTTAATGTTAACTGTTTCAATCTTGATTGCAGAAAATATGACTTCTGTAACAGAGTTGTTAATGCTTGGAACGCACTACCTGACTCTGTGGTCTCTTCCCAAAATCCCAACAACTTCAGCCAAAAACTGTCTACTATTGACCTCACCCCATTCCTAAGAGAACTATAAGGGGCGTGCATAAGAGCACAAATGTGCCTATTGTTCCTGTCCTATTGTTCCCTTTCATTATATCAAATTAATATAGTTGTTGCATACTTTTGCTTATATATATGTTTATATGATGTGTTGTTGTTTTATGTTGATGTTTGTGTATACTGTTGTGACAAAAAAAGAAAGATATCCAGAGATTCCCACCCTGATGACATTCATGAAGCTAGTAAAAGCCTGACTATTCCCAGAGTTAGGATAGGTTGAAGGTTAGGGCCCTGCTGGATGGATTTTTTTGTTTGTTTTTGTTTTATATTGTCTTTGAATCATGTATGATCTTCTTTAGTCTATTTCAGTTTGTTTGTTTGTTTTAAGTTTTAAATTACCAGTTGCCTAGAATCATTGGGAGTTTGGTATCCTATAAACTGAAGGATGGATGGGTGGGTGGGTGGATGGAAGAGGAAAAGGAAAAAGAGAAAGGAAGTAAATAATAAACAAACAATCAAATAAAAAATGACAGAATTTTTTGTCAAAGAAGTCTAAGTCATCTTTTACTGTCTATTTTTATCCTCAAAAGTGGAAGTGAGATAAGAAATGGTAATTTTCCTATAATTGAAGTTTTGAAGTAATTTTTATTAACATTATAGTACTAACTTAGCAATCAGCAATTATTGACAGTAAAAAATATATAATTATATTTTAGAATATTATTCTACTTATTCATATTATAACCCAAAAATATTGTAATTGCTAATTATTTGGTAATTTCCAAAATCACTACATAAATTAATGAACATAGAGATTGTATTAAAACAAAGGATAGAGCATCTTAATTTTTAAAAATTGCAGAATTCCACTTACAACAATTAAAAATTGATTAATAGTGCAATGTTATCTATATAATAAAATTCTTTTTTCTTGAAAAAAAAAATAGGTCTCTGATTGTCCCAAAGAGAAACAATGATTCCTAAACAATATCATCTTATGTTCATTGCACTCTTAGAGCATAATGAAAAATATTTTTTTGCTTTACTGGCCAATAATCAAATCAAGATCTTTTGATAAATTTGGATTTGTTACATATTCATATGAACCTAACTAAATATGGACGTGACGGAATGTGATGTTGTAGTTCGGATGCTGAAAATCTAGGAGTTCTTTCTTACACATGGACTTCAGTGTGGTACCGTGTTTCCCCAAAAATAAGACAGGGTCTTATTTTCTTTTGACCCCCGAAATAAGTGCTTGGCCTTATTTACGGGGAGGTCTTATTATTTTTGAGGTGCAGGAGGTGACAAGTGTGGTCACCTCATGGCTGCTGCTGACACAGCCGCTCATCAGTGTTCACCCTTGAGGCCGTGCATGCGCTTCCAGCCATGTTTCCCAGGACTCTGCACCATGCTGTCGGCCTGGCCATGCCTCTGCGACCGGATGTCCCGTTGCTGGCGTCGCCTCCCTGTTTTTTGCTAATGGCTTTTGCTTCGGCCATTAGCATAACAGAAGGAGTGCAGTGGCTAGGGTTGTGGGAGCGGCCATTAGGTAAGGGCATGTGGAGTGCATGGAGCATGATCCCCCCTTCCCTTCCTCTCCTCTGGCCTTGCCTCCTTACCTCCTGTTGTTTGTGTGGCAAGCAACCAGAGGAAATGTAGGGACTGGCTGTGCATGTGTTTAAATATTTTTTGGGGGGAGCCCTAATTTTTGGGGGAGGGCTTATTTTAACACATGTGCTCAAAAGCCTGATTGGGCTTATTATCTGGGGAGTTCTTATTTTCGGGGAAACAGGGTAGGGGATTTTGAGCCAGAAGTTAAGAAATAAAAATGCATCTATCTTCTTAGATAGATGCATGCATCTTCTCTTGCCCACAATGATGGATTATAATTTATAATTTTTAATGAAGGCTTTCATAATGCAGTGGATTGTCTTCTTCCTTCCTTCCTTCCTTCCTTCCTCCCTCCCTCCCTCCCTCCCTCCCTCCCTAACTGACAAACTCTTGACTGCTTACAGACGAAGGGACAATATAGCAAAAAACCCAAAAACAAAGATATTTAATAGAGTGGAAGAACAGTCCTTAAAAGTAAGTTTGGAAGTGGGATTCACAACAAATGCATTGTTTTAAAAACCATATATATATTTATATAATAATAACAACAACAACAGAGTTGGAAGGGACCTTGGAGGCCTTCTAGTCCAACCCCCTGCCCAGACAGGAAACCCTACACCAACTCAGACAGATGGTTATCCAACATTTTCTTAAAAATTTCCAGTGTTGGAGCATTCACAACTTCTGCAGGCAAGTCGTTCCACTTATTAATTGTTCTAACTGTCAGGAAATTTATCCTTAGTTCTAAGTTGCTTCTTTCCTTGATCAGTTTCCACCCATTGCTTCTTGTTCTACCCTCAGGTTCTTTGGAGAATAGCTTGACTCCCTCTTCTTTGTGGCAACCCCTGAGATATTGGAACACTGCTATCATGTCTCCCCTAGTCCTTCTTTTTATTAAACTAATCATACCAAGTTCCTGCAACCGTTCTTCATATGTTTTAGCCTCCAGTCCCCTAATCATCTTTGTTGCTCTTCTCTGCACTCTTTCTAGAGTCTCAGCATCTTTTTTACATCGCGGCGACCAAAACTGAAGGCAATATTCCAAGTGTGGCCTTACCAAGGCATTATAAAGTGGTATTAACACTTTACGTGATCTTGATTCTATCCCTCTGTTTATGCAGCCCAGAACTGTGTTGGCTTTTTTGGCAGCTGCTGCACACTGCTGGCTCATATCTAAATGGTTGTCCACTAGGACTCAAGATCCCTCTCACAGGTACTACTGTTGAGCAAGGTACCACATATACGGTACCTGTGAATTTTATTTTTTTGGCCTAAATATAGAATCTTACTTTTTCACTGTTGAATTTCATTTTATTAGATAGCGCCCAATGTTCAAGTCTGTCAAGATCCTTCTGTATCTTGAGCCTATCTTCTGGAGTGTTGGCTATTCCTGCCAGCTTGGTGTCATCTGCAAATTTGATGAGTTCCCCATCCATCCCCTTGTCCAAGTCATTGATGAAGATGTTGAAGAGTACAGGGCCTAAAACAGAGCCTTGGGTTACTCCACTGCATACTTCCCTCCATGTGGATGTAGTTCCATTGAGAACTACACGTTGAGTGCGGTTGGTCAGCCAGTTACGAATCCATCTCGTGGTGGTGCTATCTATCCCACATTTTTCTACTTTATCTAGTAGTAGGTTATGGTCTACTTTATCAAATGCTTTACTGAAGTCCAAGTAAATTATATCAATAGCATTCCTCTGGTATACTAATTTTGTCACTTTGTCAAAGAATGCAATAAGATTAGTCTGGCATGATCTGTTTTTGACAAACCCATGTTGGCTTTTGGTTATTACTTTGTTTGCTTCTAGGTGTTTGGTGATTTGTTGCTTGATTATCTTTTCCAGAATCTTCCCTGGTATTGAGGTCAGGCTAATAGGTCTGTAGTTTCCTGGATCTGTTTTTTTTTTCCTTTTTTGAAAATGGGAACTACATCAGCTCTTTTCCAGTCCTCTGGCAGCTCCCCTGTGCTCCAGGATCTTTGAAAGATATAGTTCAGTGGTTCTGAGATCTCATTTGCCAGTTCTGTCAGAACCTTGGGGTATAATCCACCCGGTTCTGGTGATTTGAACTCATCTAGGGTAAACAGGTGTTCACTTACCATTTTCTTCCCTATTTTATCTTGTGTTTCTAATCTGTTTTTTGTGGTGGTGTTTTTGATAGGTTGGATTGTTTTTACCTTTTGTGTAAAGACAGATGCAAAAAATGAGTTAAGTAGATCTGCTTTCTCCCTGTTGCTTGTCATCTTCTTGCCACTTCCTCCCAGCAATGGGGCATTTGTTTTCTTGACTTTTTTCTTGTTTTTAACATGTTGCAAGAAGCTTTTTTTAAATTATTTTTTATTTTTGTTGCTAGCCTTTGTTCATTGTGAGCCTTAGCTTTCCAGAGTAAGCAATTACTAGATTCAATGAAGCCATTAAAAAAAAGAGGCCGCCATTTCTTCATATTTTGTTTAAAATCATTACAGAAGTACTAGCATTATGAAGAATTAGAATATGATTTGTAAAGGCCCGTTCCAAAGTATTTTTACTGACATAGCAGCCTCATGAATGTTTATTCTGAAGTGGCTCCCTCTGGGTTGATGGGCTCGAGCCCTTGTAAATTCTTTTATGATTACAGCTTAGAAAACAAATGATGTGAATTCCAGCCTTGCAATTTAATACATTGTTTCAGCAAATTTCACATTAAAATATATTTTTTTCTACAGTCCTTTTTTTTAAAAAAAAATTCATGTGGCCATTTAGCCACCAAAATATTCCCATGGGGGGGAGAAATATTTCATAATTCTTCAATAAGGAAAAAGGCATGGCTTAGAAGGGGGTAGTTTAAAACCTTCTAAACTGCTACACAGAATATGAAATGATATATTGTTCAATATCTTTTTGAAGAGTTTTTCTGGTTTGGATGACGATGAAACAGACAAGTTTTATAAATGGTTTTTGTTTGTCTACTAACATGCTTCCTCTTTAAAAACAAGAACTAGAAAGTATGAGAAAAATATAACTTCAGCCTTTTATTTGAACTTTTTATTATTCTTTCTGGCCAGGATTCTCTAAGAAAAAAAAGGCCTTTGATTAGATGTGGATTGATTCTCCTTTAAGCAATATTGATAATACGTTTTTTGTTACATTTTTACATGACTAAATTAGTTTAAAGTTAAATTAATTACATAAAAATTGCTTAAAGGAGGATCAATCCAGATTTAATCATTTAATATGTATGTGTGTGGGAAGTTTGGAAATAATTCCAATCAGTTTGGAATTCCAATAATTCCAACCATATAATCCTCAAAACTGGAAATGATTCTGTTTGAGTTGCAGAATTCAATTCGCTATTATCAATTTTGATATTTGAAGTACACTTTGGGTTCAAGAACTATCATGATGGGAAATTTTTAACATTAAAAGTTCTGCAAAAGACATTACTGACAAACATTTTTTTTTTAAGTTGTTGCTTTGGCAAAAAAATTTTTAGCCTGTCTTTAAATCTGTCACGATCTTTATCAGATTACAGTATGTGAAAAAATAATTATTATATTCTACATTTAAACCACTGAACCAGTATGATGCTGTTTTGGTTGTCCATTCCTAGTAAATGTGTATTTTTGCAGAGCTACCCTTTGTTTTTAAATTCCAATTTTCAGATGAAACTGATAATACTTTGCTCCTTGGAAACTTTTTTTCTTGAAAGGTTCCACTGATTATTGGAGAACTGTCTCAAATAGGGAAGGGTTACTTCAGAAGCTTTACTATGAACATGCTTGTTCCTTTTGCTGAAGATTTTATTGTAATTAAATTAAATTAAATTAATATTTGTGCCTTTATTTATTTATTTATTTATTTAGCATATGGCAAATATATGGACTCATAGTGGTTTAGATGTTAATGTTTCAAATAGGTGAATTCAGAATGTGATGGAGCTGACCGTCAAAAGGCTAAGAGTGCTTTCTTTCTTTCTTTCTTTCTTTCTTTCTTTCTTTCTTTCTTTCTTTCTTTCTTTCTTTCTTTTTTATTTGTCAACAAGTACAAAGAAACAAGTAACAGAATAAACATAGACATGGACATATGAAAAAAAATGGCACCAAAAAAGGATATAAATAGGCAAAACATAGTGATAAACACATAGAATGATTACATATAAATGGGGACAGTAGGACAGGGACGATAGGCACACTGGTGCGCTTATGTACCCCTTAAGAGGTCCCTACCCCTTAGGGACCGCTTAAGAAACATGAAAGGTCCACGGTAGACAGTTCAAGATAAAAAAAATGGGGATTAGAATCAACAGGATCCTAAAAAATGGGGATTAGGACAACAGGATCAGGTAGATTGTTCCAGACATTTACTACTCTATTGCAGAAGTCATATTTCCTACAATTACTAGCCCTTGTGTTATTATGGTTGAAATTAAAGTACTCATTTACAAGTAGAACGTTTTGCTAAATAATCTTATGAACTAAGCATAGGTCGGAATGTAGACAGTGTAGTTCGAGTCTATCTAGACCTAAATTTTCAAGTCTGGTGGTATAGGGAATTTTATTTCAAGCAGAATATTTAAGAACTCTTCTAGTAAAATATCTCTTGATGGTAGTTGAGTGCTTTTCCAGCCACGGGGCTTTAGAAGGCCCATTTTGTTTACCTGTTGCCGTATATTTAGAGAGACAGGAGTCTACAAAGATGTCTGACTGCCAACTTTTATTAACTGCCAATTCTTCAGTGTAGTCTGGCTGCTGATTGTTGTTAGTCATTTAATTCACACTACCATGCTATCCAGGGAAAAAGGTCGGCAGTTCGAATCCCTAGTAAAGGTCTCCTGCGTGAGTAGGGGGTTGGACTAGATGATCTCAAAGATACCTTTCAATTCTGTTACTGTTACTGTTCTGACCACCACCACATTTCTGATGCTAAAGAGCCCCCTGATATATCTGCAGAAGGACCTAGGACTATTCACAGTGTCCAACTCACTGCAGCCATCTCACCACAGCCAACTTGCTTTGGGACAACTCACTTGTGGGACAATTCCACGTGGGATAACTCGATACGATAAATGTTATTCACCATTGTTGCTTTGACATTATTTCCATTTTTGGGAAATCATGTTGAAGAAACAATGGTGGATAATATTTATTGCATTGTGTTAACCTGCATGGAATTGTCCCGTGTTGCATTGTGCCATAGCAAGTTGGTCTTGGTGAGATTATCATGATGAGATGGCCACACCAGGTTGGCCATGGCAAGATGGCTGTGGAGAGTTGGCCATGGCAAGTTGTCCCATTCCACTGCGGACAAACTGGAGAACATGAATTCAATGACAAGAACTCATTTAGTTTTCTGAAATGGGACACTATAAATGGAAGCAGAAATGTTTTGAATTCACTGGATCCAACCAGTCATTTTCCTATGAGAGAGCTCTACCAGCCAGAAGCTCTTCATGTTATACCTACCAGTTGGTAACAAGAAAATATATACATATATGTAGGTCTTGGCATATTTGGGTCTTTTCCTGTGTAAGATTGAGAGTATCTTGGCGATGTTTCGACGAAGTGTCACTCATCATCTTCAGGCTGGTGCTTTCGGCTTCGTGCTTCTGTGAGCAAAGCCGAAGCTGAAAGCACCAGCCTGAAGATGATGAGTGACACCTCGTCGAAACGTCGCCAAGATACTCTCAATCTTACATGGGAAAAGACCCAAATATTTCAAGACCTACATACCTATACCCATGAAAACCTATGAAAACACACACACACACACATACATATGTATATATATATTTGTTTTCTGAGGTTTTCGCGGGTGTTTGTATGTAGATCTTTGGTTATTCGGGTTTTCTCCCGCGTAAAATTGGAAGATAACCAAAGATCTACACACACACACATACACACACACACACATATATATATATATATATATGTATATATGTATATGTATATATGTATATGTATGTATGTATGTATGTATGTATGTATGTATATTTCCCAAAACATTAATAGCCTTTTGATGGAACCTAGATATTTTACAAAAAGAAATGTACTTGAACTTGCCTTCTTTGGAACTTGGAAAAAGTCCTTTTGCAAAATATATCCAGCAATAAAGGAGTCTGGACCAATAGGTTGCTAGTAGGTGGTTATTGGATCCACAATTGTTGAACTAAATTGGGCTCATAAGACAGATGCAAGATAATTTCAAAAAAATAACATAGGCTAGACTAAATGCAGCTACATTTTCATTTTTAATTGGCAAAAACCTCCTTTCTTGGGCTCCCTTTGGTTTTTAAGGATAGATTTACACTGTGGCCTCAGCAATTGTGTAGTTGGAAGCCATTCCACCTAGGGAAAATTCTTGGTAATGTGTTTCATAATGGCTCCATCATGGTAATTTTTGGAAGTGGTTTTTCAAATGTAAGAGCCAGTTCCCATTATTCCCAGCTATTCTATATTTGGATTTTCTGGGCTCAGAAGATTGTAAAAATAAATTTCCATGACGTGTAATCTAGATTTCTGTTATAGTGGAACTGATAAAGAGCTACTTCATATCTGCTTTCAAAGATTGTATAATGCATTGATGGTTCAGGCATTTACCTTCAAAAACTGGTGCCTATATTGTATATTATGAGAATCTGTTTGGTTTTTAGAAACAAACAATTTAGATTTGATCCTTTGTACATTGAAAGATACCTATTGTAGCTGTTACCAGCATCCCTGAGTTCTGATTCTTCATAATTGATAATAACTTTCTGTTGTTCCTTTTCCTATGTCAGTGACTTTAGCTTTTTTTTAAAAAAATACTTCCTTATTCTTTCCATGAGTTGCCTTATAAAACAGTCTGAATTTCAGTGGGACTAATGCCTAGTTATTGCAGATAGCATGCCATGGGCATGCTTATAAGACTTACCTAGTCATAAACGACTGTCATGGTAGAAGCATTGAGGATTAGATATATTACAAATAGATATATGGATTCATAACTGGCTGACCAACCGCACTCAACGTGTAGTCCTCAATGGAACTACATCCACATGGAGGGAAGTATGCAGTGGAATACCCCAAGGCTCTGTTTTAGGCCTAGTACTCTTCAACATCTTCATCAATGACTTGGACGAGGGGATAGATGGGGAACTCATCAAATTTGCAGATGACACCAAGCTGGCAGGAATAGCCAACACTCCAGAAGATAGGCTCAGGATACAGAAGGATCTTGACAGACTTGAACATTGGGCGCTATCTAACAAAATGAAATTCAACAGTGAAAAAAGTAAGGTTCTACATTTAGGCCAAAAAAACAATGCACAGGTACCGGATATGTGATACCTTGCTCAATAGTAGTAACTGTGAGAGGGATCTTGGAGTCCTAGTGGACAACCATTTAGATATGAGCCAGCAGTGTGCAGCAGCTGCCAAAAAAACCAACACAATTCTGGGCTGCATAAACAGAGGGATAGAATCAAGATCACGGGAAATGTTAATACCACTTTATAATGCCTTGGTAAGGCCACACTTGGAATATTTTATTCAGTTTTGGTTGCCACGATGTAAAAAGGATGTTGAGACTCTAGAAAGAGTGCAGAGAAGAGCAACGAAGATGATTAGGGCACTGGAGGCTAAAACATATGAAGAACAGTTGCAGGAACTCGGTATGCCTTGTTTAATGAAAAGAAGGACTAGGGGAGACATGATAGCAGTGTTCCAATATCTCAGGGGTTGCCACAAAGAAGATGGAGTCAAACTGTTCTCCAAAGCACCTGAGGGTAGAACAAGAAGCAATGGGTGGAAACTAATCAAGGAGAGAAGCAACCTAGAACTAAGGAGAAATTTCCTGACGGTTAGAACAATTAATCAGTGGAACAACTTGCCTGCAGAAGTTGTGAATGCTCCAACACTGGAAATTTTTAAGAAAATGTTGGATAGCCATTTGTCTGAAATGGTGTAGGGGGTTGGACTAGAAGACCTCCAAGGTCCCTTCCAACTCATTGTTGTTGTTGTTGTTATTATTATCATTGTTCAAAAGCAAACGGTTTAACCTGTTACTGAAAAGAGTCTTTCTATCTGAAAAATGAGATGCTTCAGGCCCATTGTAGGAAAAAGGGTAAGGGGGAAAAAGGGATGAAATCCAGCAGGCTCTGACAGGTTCTGGAGAACCGGTAGTGGGAATTTTGAGTAGTTCGGGGAACCGGCAAATACCACCTCTGGCTGGCCCCAGAGTGGGGTGGGAACAGAGATTTTGCAATATCCTTTCCCTGCCATGCCCACCAAGCCATGCCCACAGAACCGGTAGTAAAAAAATTTGGATTTCACCACTGAAAAAAAGGTGCAAGAATTTTACCCTCTATTCCCTGTAAATAGAGCTTGCATTTGATACATAGCAATCCCTGCAATTCTTCCATAACAGCTTCATTAGATTTTACAGTAAACCTACTTATCAGAGAAGTCCAGCCTTGAGTGCCTGCTTGTACCTGCTTCTAATTGTAGTGTTCCCTGAAATAAGCCTGACAGCATTTATAAAACCAGAAAACGAAGAAACTATGTGAACTAGTGATCATCTGGATTTTTGCAGCTCAAATGGAAAGCAAATTGAGCATGTTCGTCTCTATGTCTTCACGTTCTTAAGATATTTATAAATTCAGGTCACTGTTGCCATTTTTCTGGACAGTGAGGCATACTTCCAAGTAAAGTATTGGGTTGCAGTTCAGATAATTGATATCTTAATGCTTAATTCTCTAATAAAAGATGGAGTCATCTTTTATCTAATCAATTTCCAAGATTCTGCACTTTTGATTTTCCATCAGCACCCGTGGAGTCTAAAAGGAACCCATTAGGTTCCTGTGAATAGAAACAATACTGGTAGTTATTATTGGTTTGGAATATTTTAATTTTTCATTTCATTTTTCCTTTATCAAAAGAAAAAAAGAAGAAGATTGGTCTTACAGATGTGTTCATAAGCATCGCCTACTTCTAATCTAACCAAAGGACCATATATTTTCCAGTGTTTATACTTAAGTAGGATTCATATAACAAGTGATGAAAAGAATGGGTAAAATCATAATTTCCTATTGGTGTTTATTCTTTCTATACTACAATAATCTATTTTAAAACTTTGGCATGATCGGTGTCTGTGGTCTTGTATCATTGCTATTTCTGGCCAATTGATTAACTACAGGATCTTTGTTCTTTTTAAAACAATGCTGAATAATTTACATAAAATGAGCACTTCTTTAAAAGAAATAAAAAAGACACATTTTTTAAGAGCCTGAAATAGTGTACAAGAACCATTGTTAGTCTAGACCAGGGGTCTGCAAACTTGGCTCTTTTAAAACTTGTGGACTCTGGGAGTTGAAGTCCACAAGTCTTAAAAGAGCCAAGTTTACAGACCCCTGGTCTAGATGATTTTGTGAAAAAGCTGGTTTTATAATAAAAATGCAGTAGTAAAAGGTGATAGAAAAGGTTTCTTCGCTTACATGTTACTAAGCATATCTGATTTTTACAAGTATAAAATCTCCCTTGAGGCAGTCTAGAAATATGAAATATAAATAAATAATAATAAAGTTTGGATGCTGAGTGGTTGAAACCCCAAAATCTAGGAAAGATTCACAGAAGAACATATACATATATTGTGTATTAATAAATATTGTGCTAAAAACAGATTGTGTCCAGGTACAATTATGGGAACTGTTACAGAAGACCATATTTTGAAGTACACTAGTCTACAGTGGAATGATGGCCACCAATTTAGATGTCCTTTAAAGGAAGGCAATTCCATATATTTTTTTCCATGACTACTTGTCATGTTGACTTTCTTACATTTAGGATTAATGCCTACAAGTGCTATAAGTTCGTACAGATAATTAAATAACCTTCACTAGATCCATTCCATGAAACTATGAAACAGATAGAGCCACTCAAGTCTTGGCCCAACTGTTTTATGGCTCCTCTGAGGTTTTCTAGGCATGTACTTCTTTGTCCTGAAGACACCTCCATCAAGATAACTAACAAAGCAAATGATCTGTGCAGACCTACAGTCTGTGTCAGTGGTAGGAAACCACAGGCACCATAGAGCATCCAAACCCCTTCTTACAAAGCTCCCAAATCCTCTTGTGACTCTGGTAAACCAAAAGAATGAATAGTTTTGTTTTTGACTGCATTGATGTGGGAAAGAAAATAAAAGTCCTATTTAAGCTTTATAATAGCCTTGTAACATTAAAGTAAACTTCCAAAAAAATGAAAACAATTGCCCCCAATGAGGGGAGGGGGGGGGAAGCAGAAAATCCTGGCTCGGTCTTCTTTAGAATGCATTCATGGTCACTGAGCTTCAGGGCATCATCCACTGGAGACCTCAGTTGCAGCAACAAAACCCCAAAAATGTGAAGCTCAGAGGTGTTTGCGCTTGGCAATTTTAAGACCTGTGGACTTCAACTCTCAGAATGCAGAATCATGGCTGGCTGGGGAACTCTGGGAGTTGAAGTCCATAGCTCTTAAATTTGCTGAGCTTGGACACCCCTAGGGTGGCCTCTGTTCTAAACAATGCTTGGCTCTTCTGCTTGGATTCTGTTTTTGAATGGCTGATACAGTGAGCTGTTATATTAACTTTTGGACTCCCCACGGGAGAGTTCAAATCTTCATATTTCATGTACAAAATAGTTGTTCTTGGCTGTCAGATGTGGGTGCTGAAATGATTAATTTACTTTGTTACAGCTGGAGCCATTCTTGCAGGCAGCATCTCCAAGGATTGGATCCACTCTACAACTTTTTGGCTCCAGTTGTGGAACAGCTGTCTGCTAGCATCTTATTTTCTTTTGCTTTTAAATAGTTTTTTTTTTTTTTGGCGGGGTTTTGTGTGTCATATACAGAGCTCTGTGGCAAAAAAAATGCCACAGTGATCGACAGTCTATATTTCTCTGCAACTTCCTTAGCAGTAAGCATTTGTGAGGGAATAGATCCACTGTGTAAAAGTGGCAACAAATTGCATCTGCCGAATGCACATTCAGAACGAAAGATCAAGAGATAAATGCTTTGCAGGGCACGGGGAGAGAAAATCAAATGCCAAGAGAGAGAAGAGCTAGACTTTGTGGTTATGTAATTCCCAGATGACTATGTAGCTTGTAGATAAATCAGTTTAATGTTGTTTGTAGAATAGTTTCATTGTTGGTTATACATACATACATACATACATAGTACCAATTTGTGTCTGCTGATAAAGAAATAAAGGGAGACTAGTATAGATCTATTTCAAGCTATTTAGTTCTCATCAGCTAGCCATACCCTTTGTTACTTTGACGACAAACTATTTTGTACCAAGTTTGTGTTTGCTGATAAAGACTGCCTGAGGGCTCCTGGATTGGAGTTGAAAGGTGAAAGGGAAGCAGTATTCTCCCTCCCATATTGGGGCAGACCAGGTACTTCAACAGAAAAACACTAAATATATGTATAAAGTTTTAAAACTTTCTTCTTCTTGATTTTGCTCTCCACATGTGAATCAAGTCTTGGAACTCCCTAGCTGTCCATTTTCTCCTGAGAACGCAGGATATAAATCCCCACATACAAAGACGGTTAAGGAAACCAGGCCGCCAAAGAAAATGATGGCTGGACACCATCAAGCCTGAAACCAACCAGAGCATAGAAAAACTCAAAGAAGCAGTGCAAGGTGGAAGATGTGGCGAGATCTGGCCCATAGAATCGCCCAGAGTCAGATATGACTGAATGGATAACATCATCATCATACAGAGAGGTTTAATGCAGGTTGGGAGAAATTGACCCAAGACTATTTTGCAAAAAATAACTAAAACCTCTAGACTTTTCCCAAATGTAACTGGAGCACCTCAGTCACAGATAACTATTACTATTGCTACTTGCAAATATAATTTTGAAAGCTGTTGAATATATTTATTTTTAATTTAAAAGTTCAGCCACTTATAGGGCCTCCCTTGATAGGTGTTTTGATAATGAAAGGAGGAAGAGATTGCCCTAAACATAACTCATAACATAGTTATTGCAGCACATCAGTGGTGGATTGCTGCCAGTTCGCACCAGTTCGGGAGATGTAATGGTGGCGGAAGGCTCCGTCCACCCGCTTGGAAGTCATCAAATATGCTATGCACATGCGCGAGCGAACCGGTAGTAAAGATAACTAAAACCCACCACTGCAACACATATTCTTTCACCCCATTCTCGCTCCATTCATAGTGTTGGGTCTCTAAGTCTGGCAGAATTGCTCTATAGAAAATCAACCTCTTAATTACCTTACATTTTTTTAGGATGGACATCCTGAGTTGTTTTGAGGGGTTCATAAATATTGATATGAATTTAGGTTGCACAGCAACAAGGCACATTTAATAGACTGTGTGACCCAGGTCTTTACCACTTTCTTCTCTGTTGCGTATTCTGTATATTATAAACATGAAACCATGAGAAAGACTTATTTAATACATAACTCAGAAGCTATGATGAATGTTTCATGTTGGTCTGTTGAAATGTGTGCTAAATCTTTATTGGTAGTGTTGGTGGTAGACAAAGTTAAGGATTTGTAGTAAATATCTAGAGTGACCCAGGACATGTGGGATAAGAGTAGACTTTTATAATTAAATAACAATACAAATAGCTTCATGGTGTACAAATCATTTCCTTTTTCCTGTTCATTTTGTAAGTTGCTGAGAAAATTCATACCTGGTGATTAGGAAGCATGCAAGCTTAGCTTTGTGTTCATTTGGTATATATTTATAAATTAGAAATGAAGAGTTTCCTATGTACTCATAGGAAAACTGATTTAGATAAGCTTAAGTAGTTTGGAGAGGGTTGTTTTGCTTGTTAATTGGGTTTTCATTCAATAATTTAAACTAATATTCTGCTTCCTCCTGTTCCTATCCATTTTTATTTCATTTATTCCCTCTTTTTTATTTCAGTGAGTACTTGAAGTGGCTAACAAAGTGTCAAAAATAAAATATATAGATAGGAATTGCAATGTTGACTACAGGGCTTCCTCTGTGCCCTCGTGTTCTTGTGACAAAACTGTGAAGGTTCCAATTGATGAACCCAACCAAGCCAGCAAATTGAGACAATCAGATCTCTTTAAGCATAACTTTATTGAACACATCGTTTTGGCACACATGAAAGCAAAGCCAACTCTAACTGTTTCGTGCAGTTTTCGTATAATTAAAGAATAGATATTTCCTTTTCCTCCGTGTCACAGGTCACATTATCCAATTAGGTATTCTGGCTTCTCCCTGGTAACTCCTTCAAATCTCTGGTCAGCACCTGTTGGGATGACCTTGGGATGACCTTGGGACGATGTGTTGTTATTGTCTGGTCTGACATTCCAAGCTTCTTCCTCTCCCCATAGTGTGTGGGGAGCAGGAAAAACAAAAATGGTTGTGGCAGCATGGATTCATCTTGAAGTTGTCAAAAACCTTGGTTCCCTTTTCTGGGTATAGTTCTAGTTTTTTATTGGCAGTCTTCTAAAATCCAGCATTCTTCCAAAATGTTCTGATTATAATTCCCAAAACTTCTTCACTTTTGTAAAGAGAAGTCCCAGGAGATCCAGAAGAGCTGGACTGGTAATATCTATGTGCTCTGGAGGACAATCCTCTTAACTCCTTTATTCACATATATTTCTGGTTCCTGCAAAACCTGTCAGTAATGATGAATTGGTTCCAATTCTCCTAAGAAGCAAAGTATCTCAGATTATTATAGTACTCATCACAATCTACTTTTACATTAAAAAATGTAAAAGAGAGAGTCTAATCCAGTATTTCTCATCCTTCACAGCATTAAGGTCTGTGGATTTCTTAACAGTGTTGGCTAGAGAATTCTAGGAGTTGAAGTCCACATATCTTAAAGTTGTCTAATCTACCCCACAGAATTATTGTTGGCGAGGATGAAATAGGAACTAAAAATTGCTTTTGAGCTGCAAGAGGAAAGGCAGGGAATAAATATAAGAAATCAATAATATGTGCCACATCATCATGTTTAGCTGTAAACAGATATATTTCTTTACATAGGAAATGCCTATGTAGACTTTAAAGTAGGGGCTGGCAATGTGCCAGCAAATACTCCTCATTATATCCTCAAGTATACGTTGGGATCCATTAAAAAAAAAAGACTCCAAGGTTGGAACTCTGCCTGCTCCTGTCTTAAAATATATTTAAATTATGTCAGCAACATATCAGCAGGAGTTTCATTGCAGTTCCTGATATGGAACATTTCCCATTAATAGGAAAGTTTAAAAGTTGTTCTCTATAGGTATGGAATTATTGTGTTATTATTTTTTAATTTGTGGAAAAAAAGTTGAAGAAAAGCATGCAAGTTTCCTACGAATAGCTGCAATAACGGCAATGAAAAACTGGCAACAAACAAAGCACCTTCCCAACATTTTTGATGTTTTATAGATGAGGTCGTTAATGGAGCGTAATCTGATTCACATTGTGGAAATTAAATTTTACAGGCGCCACAATTATTGGAGTTTTCCTTAGCCTCCTTGCGTAAAATCCACAACTGTCTGATAAAAGAAGCAAATGTGCTTTTGAAATGTCTAAACTGGCACACGCTGCTTTGAACATTTAACATTTCTGATGTTTTGACTAAGAACCTGGAATTTCTGCTTTTTGACTTGTTTTTAATTTAGTGGTCTGCTGCAAAGAAGGAACATTTTCACAGCTGTTAAGTAGTAGTTACTTTGGTTTCAAAGAAGCCCCCTGAAGGTCTGCATGGTAATCACAAAGCATTGGTGGTCATTGTCTTGTGTTTGAACAGCCCACTTATTCTCCCACAGTAGTTTTCTAGAGGTAATGATTCAAAATAGACTAATAAACCCTTTCATGGTGTGGCAGCTCTTTCATCTCCATCCTTGATTTTATTGACCTTCACTGAAGTCCTATGTGACTTTGTAGTATAATTGCACTTCAGGAACTATGTATGATCAACTGTTGGGCGGGAATATCGATTTAACACATAGGAACTAAAAGCAATGGTTTAAAATTAGGCAATTAGTAAGTGTGGGAATGTTGAACGTAGAAAAACATTGAGTGGCCCTTTGAAAATATGATATCGCTGAAGATTACTTTTAAGATCTGTAAGGAATTTGTCTTCTGCATAGCTTTAACCACTTATACCACCAGCAAGCCTTCTCCTAATTAGTGTTGTCTGAATATGTTGAATTACTGCTTTCATATCTTGTGGCTAGCAATATTTGAACTCTAGCACATCTGGAGTAATCCAGTGTTAGGGCAAAGCCTAGTCTAAATTCATTAAGATGCATCTTACTCCAAAAATGTTCCCTTCAGGCTAAGTTTACTTTTGGGGGCAAAGATTTCTCTTCTGTATATCTTACTTTAGACAATTATTGAGGTAGAGTAATAGGATCAGATTTCCTTCAGCAAATCACTGCCAGTTTGGGTTTCTTACCATTCTAAGTCTTTATGATATGATTCTAAAAATTTGATTGTTTATGTTTCATTTTGATCTTACTTGTTTAATTAATTTATTAAATTTATATGCTAACCATCTCAGCTAAATGACTCTGGGGTTATTGTTGAATGAGATTGTACTTTCTAATTTTATCATGCATCACTCTGGGAGTGTATGCATTGATGCCTCTCTTTTAATAGCTTTTAATCACAATAGCTAAGGGTAGCTCAGTGGCGAAGACACTGAGTTTGTCGATCGAAAGATCGGCAGTTCAGCAGTTTGAATCCCTAGTGCTACGTAATGGGGTGAACTTCCGTTACTTGTCCCAGCTTCTGTCAACCTAGCAGTTCGAAAGCACGTAAAAAATGCAAGTAGAAAAATAGGGACCACCTTTGGTGGGAAACAGCATTCTGTGCGTGTTTGGCGTTTAATCGTGCCAGCCATATGACCACGGAGACGTCTTCGGACAGCACTGGCTCTTCAGCTTTGAAATGGAGATGAGCACCGGCCCCTAGAGTCGGGAACGACTAACACATATGTGTGAGGGGAACTTTACCTTTTAATTACAATAGCTATTACAATAGCTCATTATTGTGCATTATTCTTAAAAAGAATAGAACACATATTTATCAGAGCTTTGATTTTTTTTTAACCACAGTTTTTAATTAAGGGCCAGTATATTCTATAGTGCTCCAGAGTCATTATGTTGAAATAAGTAGACATATTCATCAAATAAATAAATAATACCTCTCTGTAAATGCCCTAGCAAATACCCATTCCAGTAACAATACCCCGACTGTTTAGAAGCACATACTGTATCGATCACTATTATTTATTTTATTTATTTATTTATTTATTCATAACAATATACATAAGCATCACACAAAAAGATTATATAGTATATAAAGATATATATGAAGAAATATAAGGAGGTATAAGCATATATATATATATATATTTGTTTTCTGAGGTTTTCACGGGTGTTTGTATATAGGTCTTTGGTTGTTCGGGTTTTCTCCCGTGTAAAATTGGAAGTGTCTTGGCGACGTTTCGACGAAGTCTCATTCGTCATCTTCAGGCTTCAGCTTCGTGCTTCTGGGAGCAATGTGTGATCGCAGCTGTTTCTTCCTTTTAACTGCTAGTGGGGGTTTGAACTGATTGGGGGGGAGCTTGGCTGTGCTCTGATTGGATGGGGGTTTTTCTGTGCTCTGATTGGCTGGGGGTGTGTCCTGTGTTGGTGGGGGCTTGGTTGTGCTCAGTCTAGTCTGTGCTGCAGGGGGATTTGAGCTGGTGAGCTGCACAGCTGTTGTTTGGCTTTGTGGTCGTGCTACATCTTCATAGTGGGTGTCAGTCTGCTGCATGAATGGATTGGAGGGTTTGAAATGGCTAATGTTGCAGCTGCGGTCTGGCTTCTGGTCCTTGGTTGTGCTTCATGATCAGTGTGGGTTTGGGTCTGCTTTCTGGGTGGATGTGCGGTGGTGACATCCTGTGTGGACCTCGTGAGTGTGGGTCTGGTGTCATTCCTTGTGTTAGGGACTCGTTTGTCAATAAGGGCGGGTTTCCAAATGGCTGGTAGGCGGGAGGTGTCATCTCGTTTGTTCATGCTGTGTGGGCGGTTTTCTATCTCAATGGCTTCTCTGATTATTCTGTTGTTAAAGTGTTCAGTTTTGGCGATAGATAGTTCTGGTCTTTTTAAAGTCAATATCATGTCCTGTGACTTTAAAGTGTTGGACCAGGGAAGAAGTTGGTTCCTCTAACAAAATCAGACTCGAGATCTCCAACATCCTCTGCACCAGCAAGCCACCCAAAAGCAACTTACCCAAAGAGGAACAGACAGCACTACTTAACCTGAAAAAAGATACCAGCATAATAATCCTACCAGCAGACAAGGGCAACGCCACGGTGGTTATGAACACATCTGACTACCAAACCAAATTAACCAACCTACTCCAAGACCCTGCATACAAGCCCCTAAACACAGACCCCACCACCTACCTAGAAAAAACCACTAGATCCAAAATAAAAGCCTCCCCCATCAGCGAAGAAATCCAACAAAGAATCATTCCCAGAGAGAAATCATCCAGATGCCCTAAGCTCTATGGCCTCCCCAAGATACACAAAGAAGGAACCCCACTCAGACCCATAGTCAGCTCCATAGGCTCACCTCTACAAAACCTAGCCAAATTTCTCGCCAAACAACTACAGCCCTATGCAGAATCCATCACCTCACACGTAAAAAACTCATTCCAGTTCATAGAGATCATAAAGAAACAAAACTTACAGCCCAGCGACCTACTCGTGAGCTTTGATGTCATATCCTCTTCACCCAAGTGCCAATCAAAGAAGCCTTGACAGCTATCCAAAACAAATATAACCCCCAAGCACATCCTAGATCTGACCAACCACTGCCTATCCAACACATACTTCATCTATAATGGACAAAAATACAAACAAGTAGAAGGAGCACCCATGGGATCACCCTCTCACCTGTCATTGCCAATCTCTACATGGAACACTTTGAAACCCAAGCTCTAGAAAAATCTGATCACAACCCAAACTCTGGCTCAGATATGTAGACGACACCTTCATAATCTGGCCACACGGGAAAGAAAAACTTGACAACTTCCTCACACACCTCAATAGCCTACACCCCAAAATACAGTTCACCATGGAAACAGAAGTTAATAACCAACTTCCTTCCTGGATGTCTTAGTCTACAGAAACCCAATAGCTCCCTAGGACACACCATCTACCAGAAGAAAACACACACAAACCGCTATCTGCACGCACTCTCACACCACCACCCAGCACAGATCAACTCCGTAGCCAAGACACTCATCTCCAGAACAAAATGCTTAGCTGATGAACAACACCTAAAACCCGAACTAGACACTCTCACTAACGTACTAACATCCAATGGATTCCAAACAAATAAGATTACCAAGCTAATCCAAAAAGAACCCCCCACTAAAATCCAAGACAGAGAACAAGAAAACGGCACAGCCCTCCTCCCATATATAAAAGGCACCACAGACAGAATCAGCAAGATCCTCCACAAACACAACATCAAGACAGCATTCTGCACAAACAGAAAAATATCCACCATCCTAAGAAACCCCAAAGACAAAATTGAGTTAGAAAATCAAGGAGTATATGAAATCCCATGCACCGCCTGCCCCACCACATACATTGGACAAACCAACAGAAGAATAAGTGCACGCATTGAAGAACACAAGAACTCATTCAAAAGAGGAACCAACTTCTTCCTGGTCCAACACTTTAAAGTCACAGGACATGATATTGACTTTAAAAGACCAGAACTATCGCCAAAACTGAACACTTTAACAACAGAATAATCAGAGAAGCCATTGAGATAGAAAACGCCCACACAGCATGAACAAACGAGATGACACCTCCGCCTACCAGCCATTTGAAACCTGCCCTTATTGACAAACGAGTCCCTAACACGAGGAATGACACCAGACCCACACTCACAAGGTCCACACAGGATGTCACCACCGCACATCCACCCAGAAAGCAGACCCAAACCCACACTGATCATGAAGCACGACCAAGGACCAGAAGCCAGACCGCAGCTGCAACATTAGCCATTTCAAACCCCTCCAATCCATTCATGCAGCAGACTGACACCCACTATGAAGATGTAGCACGACCACAAAGCCAAACAACAGCTATGCAGCTCACCAGCTCAAATCCCCCTGCAGCACAGACTAGACTGAGCACAACCAAGCCCCCACCAACACAGGACACACCCCATCCAATCAGAGCACACCCAATCAGTTCAAACCCCACTAGCAGTTAAAGGAAGAAACAGCTGCGATCACACATTGCTCCCAGAAGCACGAAGCTGAAGCCTGAAGATGACGAATGAGACTTCGTTGAAACGTCGCCAAGACACTTCCAATTTTACATGGGAGAAAACCCGAACAACCAAAGACCTATATATATATGAAGAAGAAAAAGAAAAACAATAGGACAGGAACGGTAGGCACGTTTGTGCACTTATGCACGTCCCTTATGGTCCTCTTAGGAATGGGGTGAGGTCAATGGTAGAAAGTTTTTGGTTAAAGCTTTTAGGATTATGAGAAGAGACCACAGAGTCAGGTAAAGTATTCCAAGCACTGATGATTCTGTTACAGAAGTCATATTTTCTGCAATCTAGATTAAAGCGATTGACATTAAGTTTAAATCTTTTGGTTGCTCTTGTATTATTGCAATTAAAGCTGAAGTAGTCTTTAACAGAAAGGACATTACAATAGATCATTCTATGAGTTAAACTTAAGTCTTGTCGAAGGCGACGGAGTTCTAAGTTTTCTAAGCCTAGGATTTCAAGTCTGGTGGGATAAGGTATTTTGTTGTTTTCAGAGGAGTGAAGAACTCCTTTTTAAACCTTTCCTTGTTCTCTGCCCATACAGTACATTCTGAGAGTAGATTTGAGGTTCTTGATTGAAACTGGCATTTCAAAATTATTCATGAAAGGCAGGCAAGGTGGCAGAACAGTTTATTTGAATGTATCCATATGAAAGTTGTGTTTTCTAACACATTCTTAAAGGTGCTGCTAAGCAGCAAAAGCTACTGAAAATGCTTCTTGGGAAGAGTTCTTCCTGATGTTTTCATGGAAACATGGGAAGCCAGGGAAATGGAAGGCTGCTGGAGAACTGGTGATGCAAGGAAATAGAGCTTAATTACCTCTTAATTAAATCAAGTTGTTGATTAGCAACAAGACACCCATGACAATACTTCTGAAATAATGCCTATTGAATGGGTAGAAACTTCTTTGGTTAGTACACTTCAGAGGTGGATTTCAGCAGGTTCTGACCAGTTCTGAAGAACCAGTAGTGGAAATTTTGAGTAGTTTGGAGAACTGGTAGTCCAAACAAATAAGATTACCAAGCTAATCCAAAAGAACCCCCACTAAAATCCAAGACAGAGAACAAGAAAACGGCACAGCCCTCCTCCCATATATAAAAGGCACCACAGACAGAATCAGCAAGATCCTCCACAAACACAACATCAAGACAGCATTCTGCACAAACAGAAAAATATCCACCATCCTAAGAAACCCCAAAGACAAAATTGAGTTAGAAAATCAAGGAGTATATGAAATCCCATGCACCGCCTGCCCCACCACATACATTGGACAAACCAACAGAAGAATAAGTGCACGCATTGAAGAACACAAGAACTCATTCAAAAAAGAGGAACCAACTTCTTCCCTGGTCCAACACTTTAAAGTCACAGGACATGATATTGACTTTAAAAGACCAGAACTATCGCCAAAACTGAACACTTTAACAACAGAATAATCAGAGAAGCCATTGAGATAGAAAACGCCCACACAGCATGAACAAACGAGATGACACCTCCGCCTACCAGCCATTAGAAACCCGCCCTTATTGACAAACGAGTCCCTAACACGAGGAATGACACCAGACCCACACTCACAAGGTCCACACAGGATGTCACCACCGCACATCCACCCAGAAAGCAGACCCAAACCCACACTGATCATGAAGCACGACCAAGGACCAGAAGCCAGACCGCAGCTGCAACATTAGCCATTTCAAACCCCTCCAATCCATTCATGCAGCAGACTGACACCCACTATGAAGATGTAGCACGACCACAAAGCCAAACAACAGCTATGCAGCTCACCAGCTCAAATCCCCCTGCAGCACAGACTAGACTGAGCACAACCAAGCCCCCACCAACACAGGACACACCCCCATCCAATCAGAGCACACCCAATCAGTTCAAACCCCCACTAGCAGTTAAAAGGAAGAAACAGCTGCGATCACACATTGCTCCCAGAAGCACGAAGCTGAAGCCTGAAGATGACGAATGAGACTTCGTTGAAACGTCGCCAAGACACTTCCAATTTTACATGGGAGAAAACCCGAACAACCAAAGACCTATATATATATGAAGAAGAAAAAGAAAAACAATAGGACAGGAACGGTAGGCACGTTTGTGCACTTATGCACGTCCCTTATGGTCCTCTTAGGAATGGGGTGAGGTCAATGGTAGAAAGTTTTTGGTTAAAGCTTTTAGGATTATGAGAAGAGACCACAGAGTCAGGTAAAGTATTCCAAGCACTGATGATTCTGTTACAGAAGTCATATTTTCTGCAATCTAGATTAAAGCGATTGACATTAAGTTTAAATCTTTTGGTTGCTCTTGTATTATTGCAATTAAAGCTGAAGTAGTCTTTAACAGAAAGGACATTACAATAGATCATTCTATGAGTTAAACTTAAGTCTTGTCGAAGGCGACGGAGTTCTAAGTTTTCTAAGCCTAGGATTTCAAGTCTGGTGGGATAAGGTATTTTGTTGTTTTCAGAGGAGTGAAGAACTCCTTTTTAAACATTTCCTTGTTCTCTGCCCATACAGTACATTCTGAGAGTAGATTTGAGGTTCTTGATTGAAACTGGCATTTTAAAATTATTCATGAAAGGCAGGCAAGGTGGCAGAACAGTTTATTTGAATGTATCCATATGAAAGTTGTGTTTTCTAACACATTCTTAAAGGTGCTGCTAAGCAGCAAAAGCTACTGAAAATGCTTCTTGGGAAGAGTTCTTCCTGATGTTTTCATGGAAACATGGGAAGCCAGGGAAATGGAAGGCTGCTGGAGAACTGGTGATGCAAGGAAATAGAGCTTAATTACCTCTTAATTAAATCAAGTTGTTGATTAGCAACAAGACACCCATGACAATACTTCTGAAATAATGCCTATTGAATGGGTAGAAACTTCTTTGGTTAGTACACTTCAGAGGTGGATTTCAGCAGGTTCTGACCAGTTCTGAAGAACCAGTAGTGGAAATTTTGAGTAGTTTGGAGAACTGGTAGTAAAAATTCTGACTGGCCCCACCCCCATCTATTCTCTGTCTCCTGAGTCCCAGCTGATTGGGAGGAAATGGGGATTTTGCAGTATCCTTCCCCTGGATTGGGGAGGGAATGGAGATTTTACAGTATCTTTCTCCTGCCACGCTCACCAAGCCACACTGACCAAGCCATGCCATGCCCATCAATCCACACCCACAGAACCGGTAGCAAACATTTTTGAAACCCACCACTGGTACAGTTCTTGATAGAAAGGAAACAATCCACCTAATCAGTCCTCAGTTTTACATCTGGGATAGAGTCAAACCATCAAAGGAAGACAATTTTTCCATTTAGGAATTTTGCATATGGTCTTTATTCCTTCTTAAGCTTGTAATAATAACCGTAATTGTGAATAAATCCAACAGGAGTAAAATTAGGTCAGATACTGGATTTGTAATGACTCTACTTCTCATTGTGCCACTCGTGATTGGTCGATTCAGAAATGAGTTATTTCCAACATCATCATATCTAATTGCTTTACAGCCTGAGAAAACCCAATATTTGCAAAAGAAACCCGTCTTCTTTAGTCCTGTAAATACTCTCTCCTTCTCCTCTAAAAGTATATGAGACTCAAATGGCAGAACACTAATCGCTCACAAAGAAGGGAACAGAAGGAAAATAGAACCCTAAGAGTTCTAAGAGAAGAATCAACGAGGTTTCTGAAAAAATAGGATTAATGACCTTTGCATCAAGTACAGGTAGCGCATTTTAATAGGCATCTCTTTGGCTTTCTTAATCTTGGACATATTTAGGAGTGATGAAATAAGAGAGAAAGAAATAACTGATTGATAACTGATAGGTGAACATGATTGGAAATGGGATAAAAAATTATTCTGTGTTTTTGCCACGTAGAAGATGTCTTGACTTTTGTTGAAGGGAGAAAGAAAATTGGAAAGACATGAGAGCTTTAAAAAGAGTAGACTCCACTGAACGTGAAAACATAAATGGTCTAATAACAGTGGGGCATATTCAAATCATCTTGATTTCTATAGGAGATTTAAAAGTGTTTTTTCTTTTGCTAACTCAAAATGTTCTGAAAACCAGTTCTTCAGTTTGGTTGAGCTGTTTTTAATGTAGCAAGAAAACAATTTGCACAGCAACTGTCCAAATGATGTAGAAATCCAAACAATTTCTATGTAAAATTGGATAAATGCTATTAAATTGATTCTTTGCAGACATTGGCAGATAATCTTCCTGATTTTCTAAAATGAAATAAATGTGAATATATAGTGCCCCCCTGTGGCTAAAAGGTATATTCTGCCCTATGAAACTAGTTGCCAAACTACAGTGCTATTATATATCAAGGAAGGGAAAAGGGAAGGGAAGGAAAGGAAAGGGAAGGAAAGGAAAGGAAAGGAAAGGATCTAAAAAAGCTCATATCCCAAATACAGATTGCCTAAAACAGTAAACTGTTCTAGTTGCTTTCCTGGCCAATGGGGAAATAAATAGAGGTGCAGCAAAGCCTTCCCAGTAATTTCTCTGTTGGACCAGGAAAGAATGGGTGGGGATTACGGTATATATTTTCCCAAATTGTGATTCACCTATGGAGGTTGTGATTGCCAGAACCACTAATAAGGACTGACTAAGCTAGTGAGTAATTGGACTAAGTATGTTGTAGGATAGCGTCAGTTTCTCTTATGGGCTGCTGCTTCTGATGTGCATTTATATAACCAGTTTAGATGTAAATGTTTTTTCAGTTTGTTGCTAAGAATGATCAGTGATTCTATTACATTTCAATGCTCTTAGAGTAGATACATTATATATTCTCAAAAACATTGCTGGGCAGTTTGATTTAATTTTCACACAGGAGGTGAAAATGATATTATAATGCTTCTAACTGCAAATTCACCTCAGTTCGAATTTCCTGCTTTATTAGTTTAAGAGGCTACAATATAAAAAGAGAGTTCCCTAGTGAGAATATATCATTGCACTGACTAAATTCTATAGAGAATTTATTTTTCCTGTGAATAAAATTCTGGAATTTAGGATCCAAGCAACATTAAATCAGTTGGTTTTCTAGGCCTTTCTTGCCTTTCTTGCTGCACGTTCTTATCTTCACTCTGAAACAAAGCAGAAAAACACAAATGAAAAGCAAATAAAATCATAGCAAACTAGATGGATAGGATATATATGCTACATTCTGTAGCAGGATGTATTTACTATTGAGAGACACAATGGCTCAGTGTTTAAAGATGCTGAGCTTGTCAGTTAGAAAGCTGGGTTCGAGACTGGGTTTGAGATCTGAGCACCATGAGATGGGGTGAACTCCTGTTACTTGCTCCAGCTCCTGCCCACCTAGCAGTTCAAAAGCATGCAAATGAGAACAGATAAATAGGTACCACTTCATTGGGAAGGTAACAATGTACCGCACATCTTGGTGTATAATCATGCTTGCCACATGACCATGGAAATTTCCTCAGACAATGCTTCTCCCTTGGCTAAGAAATGAAGATGAGCAACGCCCCCTAGAGTCAGATTTGACTGCACTGGGGAAACCTTTATATTTGCTGTAAAATAGTAAAAGAAGACAATTGGATTTTTTTTATTAGAACACCTCATTTTAAGAGTTGGTATTGATACATTTTTTTTTCTTAAAAAAAACCTATGTGTAGCGATGGAACTACACTTACTATGTATTTTAATATAAATCTATAAAGCTGCCTATCCTAAAGCAAGAACAAATATTTATTTGGTCTTGCTTTAACACAGGCAATTTATATATTTAACTTGTGTTGAATCATGTAGAATATCCCATGGAATGGTGTAAAATTCTGCATACTCCAACTCTTTGCTGTCTGGACTCTGACTGTCCTGTCTGACTTTTAAGTGCCTTGATGGTTTATTTATTTTATTTATTTATTTATTTATTCATATTTATATACCGCCCAATCTCCCTAAGGACTCAGGGCGGTTCACAGGCAAAATAAAACTACATATAGGATACAAAATAAAACATCAGATTAAAAAACTTATTCAACATAGCCCAATAGTTAAAAATAACAATATACACAATAAAACCCAGTTAAAACCCATATAAATTTAAAACCTAGTCCAGTCCTGCGCAGATGAATAAATATGTTTTAAGCTCGCGGCGGAAGGTTCAGAGGTCCGGAAGTTGACGAAGTCCTGGGGGGAGTTCGTTCCAGAGGGTGGGTGCCCCCACAGAGAAGGCCCTTCCCCTGGGTGTCGCCAGATGGCACTGTCTGGCTGACGGCACCCTGAGGAGTCCCTCTCTGTGAGAGCGCACGGGTCGGTGAGAGGTATTCGGTAGCAGCAGGCGGTCCCGTAGGTAGCCCGGCCCTATGCCATGGAGCGCTTTGAAGATCGTTACCAAAACCTTGAAGCGCACCCGGAAGGCCACAGGCAGCCAGTGCAGTCTGCGCAGGAGAGGTGTTACATGGGCACCCCGAGGGGCTCCCTCTATCACCCGCGCAGCCGCATTCTGGACTAACTGAAGCCTCCGGGTGCCCCTCAAGGGGAGCCCCATGTAGAGAGCATTGCAGTAATCCAGACGAGACGTCACGAGGGCGTGAGTGACCGTGCATAGGGCATCACGGTCTAGAAAGGGGTGCAACTGGCGAACCAGGCGAACCTGGTAAAAAGCTCTCCTGGAGACAGCCGCCAAATGATTTGTTTACATATTTAATTTATATAGCTGCCCATTTCAACCAGTGATTCTATGTGGCGTACATCACAAAAACATTAAACAATAAACAACTAAAACAATACAGAATAAATATACAGTATATGGACGCCAAGTAAAACTATTGGCAAAGATACTGATATAGCCAACATTCAACACATTTGGTTGCCAGGGTTCTACTCATAATCAAAATGATGAAACCTGAATTCCCAAGTAGTTGAAACAGGTCAGCAGAGATCACTAAACTTTGCCATATCGCACAGTGCTTTCCTGAAAAGAAGGTAAGTAAAATCAGTGGCCAACATGGTGGGCATGCATATACATAGCATTGAGTGGGGGTGGGGAAATGGAAACAACAAAAAGAGCTTAAGTAAGTAGAAAATTCTTAGAGGATGGAATCCAGCAGTTGGTTGTCATACAATACTTTAAAATATTCTCCGACTACAGAAGCCAAATTTTAAAATGCATTTTTTTGGTGGGGTGGGGTGGGGTTTAGCTGTTGAGTACCTTCTAAATAACAGCTATAAGAATGCAATAACTCTTCTCTGGAGCAGTAAATCTCTGCAGCATCACAAAATATTGTGTGTTACTTGCTTTGTAAGTGGCTATAGGCACAGGTAATCTAACAATAAAAACTGTAAAAGTCTTTCTGAACAAATTAGATATAGATAGCTCTACCAGTTCAGTTGGAAAACCCCAAAAAATTAGCCTGTGATTAGCCAGTGATTAAAAATAAAATTATTGCCAAACTTGTATCTTTCCCCTATATATTAATTGGGGAGGACATATCTGTTAATTCAAAAGTGTCTTGTAAACGAGCATGTGTAATTGCAGTGATTTGTGTCATTTGCATGATGGCATTGCTATGCAGATGATTTACATTGACACAAAAGACATAATTTGCTTCTTTTTTAAAATATTTTTTTAGGAAAGAGGACACCGAAGAAAAAGGAGAAGAAGAAGAAGAAGAAAAAGAATTTAATGGAACGAGCTCAGAAGCAGCACAGTTTCTTCCTAGCTACAGACCAAGCTAGTCAATAGAGACATTTGCTGAGGGCCTGTTGTGGGTTGTTTGTTTGTTTTTTAGTTTATATCTTGTTTCTGTTCGTTTTGCAAAATACACAGAAGCTGCTATTAGCTCCTGCATGAGGAAGCACTGCGATTCAGCTGCTCTGACAGCCTTTGGACCTGGGGGAAGAGAGAAGAACATCCACAAGCTTGTTTGTCTGTGTTATTTATACTTTTACGATTAATGTGGTTCTTATTGTTCTCATTATTGTTCCCCAAACTTAGTCTCTCTGGGACTGAAGAAAAGCACTGAGTTCAATCAGTGGAAGTGTGTCAAAAAAATCATTTGAGGGTTCTCTCCCCGCTTTTTGGTTAAATTTAGTGCCTGCAAGAAGGAAGGAATTTGACTTCATGGCACAGGACTTTGGAGGCAGGAGCATCAGAACTGCATGGCACCCATAGGATAAATTCCTATTTCTACAAGGCAAAGAAATGGGGAAGTTAGAATTGCGTATTGTTTCTCCTACTGTACATTTTCAAGACTGAAGGATGCCAAGAAGATAACTGTAGGTAACACACTTGGTTCTCATCACACCTGCTATACTGGAACAGTTGTATAGTCAAACTGCTGTTGACTGATATATGGAATTATGGCTTAGTATTTCAGGAGCATAGTGGTTCCCATGTGTACATATCATGCTGTCTACATATAAATAAACCTATTTACATTAAGCGTTTGGGTCTGTTTTCCATGTGTGCAATTCATCATTCGAACACATAAAGATGAGTGCTCAAAATGAAACATAATACCACCTTTTATACAAATCTGTCCAAGCCAGCTTTGACTGATGACAGCCTGACAACATATCTTGCTCTTGTGTAGTTCAGTGCTTTACTGGCAGGGCCAACTTATCTCTGAAATCTTTCCTTCAAAGACTATCTACTGGTTGTAATCAACTGATGACATTCCATTTGAAAACAAAAGCCACTTTCTAGAGTTGAACCAAGCCATATTTCTCACAGAAATCCTGGCATTCTGCTGATTTATTTTTTTAAAAAAAAAACTTGGGTTTTTTTAAATAAAGGAAATAGACTTTAAGAAAAGGAATTAAAAGGTAAATAAGTTTAATGTCGTCATTTGTGAATAAATTTGCAGAAACTGTAAGGAGACCACTATATCCTCCAAATGATGTGGAGCCATAAAACGATGATGATGATGTTATCCATTCAGCTGTGTCTGATGCTTGGCGATTCTATGGACCCAGTCTCTCCATAATTTCTGATCTTGCATTATTTCTTTGAGTTGTTCTATGCTCTGGCTGTTGTCAGCTTTGATGGTGTCCAGCCGCCATGTTCTTTGGTTGCCTGGTTTCCTTTTACCGCTAACTCTTCCAAGTATAGTTGCTTTCTCCAGTGAATTCTCCCATGTGACATGGCTAAAACATGAGCTATAAATATCCACCTGTCATTACTGTCCCTGTTGGCTAACTCGTTTGGGAATTGGAATGTAATCACATTGGGAAGTGTCCTGCCTCTTCTATAAGATCAGTAAGAGGCAGCATATGGAGCCTTTTTCAAAATTCATTGTTGGCCCTCCCCAGTAAACCAGATAGGAAACTTAACCAGATGAGCTACTTTATTCTAAGGCTACGTTGATAGAATTTTCCAAGTCTGAAAAAACAAACTTCCCACCATCCCTTTTAAACTACCGACCTATTAGGGCAAATCCCTCCTAAGTTTCTTTCTCTGCCCATTAAGCTCTTAGGGGCTGCTTCCTCTCCTGTTGGATTGTTTCCTAGGCAGCATCTTTTTTCTTTGTTCCCCAAGATTATCCACATTTCTATCACATCCCCCCATTGAGTCGAATTGATTTCCACTGGTGATTGAATGCCTACACATTGTCCTCTTCCATGGTGAAATAATATGCTCAAGTGGAAGCTCTTAGTAGATAACAACACACAGGGGTGGGCTTCAAAAATTTTAGCAAGGGGTTCTCTGCCTGGTTGCTGGGTGGGCATGGCCATAGTGGGTGTGGCCTAGTCAACCTCCTGCACCATGTGGGGGCATTTTTGCTCTTCCCAGGCTCTGGAGGCTTTCCTCAAGCCTCCGGGAGGGTGAAACTGACCTCCCCTGGAAACGGGCCCATTTCCAGCCTTCCTGAACTTCCAGTAGGCCCGTATTTTGCCCTCCCTGATCCTCTGTGCATGCCCTACACTTACTTGCATCCAAAACGGGCTGTGTGGGAACTCCTGGGAGGGGTGGAGTAGGGTTGGCGGGGCCAGCCAAGAGTGGGATTTGGGGGTTGTCCAAACTGCACAGAATCTTAGCTAGAGGTTCTCCGGAACCCCTGCGAACGTTCAGCAGCCCACCCCTGATAACACACTGTGTGAATGTCGAGAGATGTACAGGCTGGCCCACCTGCTGGTATTTGGCTACTCCCAGAAACAAATACTGATTGTGGCAACAGCAATAGCATTTAGACTTATATACTGCTTCACAGTATATTGTATATACAATATACACAGTATATTCACAGCACTCTCTAAGCAATTTTACAGAGTCAGCATATTGCCCCCCACAGTCTGAGTTACCATTTTACTGACCTTGGAAGGATGGAAGGCTGAGTCAACCTTGAGCCAGAATTGTACCGATGTCAGTGGGCAAAGTTAGCCTACAATATTGGATTCTAACCACTGTGCCACCACTTATTTTGGGCCAATGACAAAGCCAGGAAGATGGCTTCATTCTGGCAGTTTAAAGACATGGAAGAAGAAGAAGAGTGAAATAATGGCTCATTACAGAAGGACCTTTGTTTTGTCTTATCTGATCCACAGGACTAATTAAAATATATTAAACAATCCAGTCCTGAAAAATTAGTTCTAAGTGATTATTTCTTCATTGCTACAGTCTTTTATTAGGACATGCACCCCAGCCCTGTTCTCCCACACCCCTAATTCCAGATCCTTTCATATTTATTCCTAAGGATATTAAATTGAATTCACCTGGAAAGAAACCTTCAACCACATCAAATTCAAAGGTTTATAGAGAATCTGATGGATTTCAGACTTCCAGGCATGCAATCCTACACAATGTTGGTTCTTGAGCATACAGATTGAATCTCACAACCAGAGTGGATCTTTTTCCCACTCCACTCCAACTGCCACTTCCATGTCCTTAAAATTTTGAAAGTTCAGCCCACGCTGCCACCAATGGTGTTTCATTTTGAAACTGCTGTTACTCATTTGTGAGAATCAAAGTAGAGAAAATTGATAACTGTGAAGCGTGCCTTCTATTTAACTCATCAATATCAAGGACCCATTCTAATTATCCAGAGTAATTAGCTTGGTATGCCTTGTCATTAAAACTTCCAGTAATGCGATTCAAAGATTTCCCATTTGGAAGTGTTAAGTGGCCACCAGCAACAGTCTTCCATGGACTTAATACCAAAAGCAAGACCTGATTCAAATGCCTTAAATGAAAGGGAAAATATTTCAAATGGCAAGCTCTATAATTAGATCACTGCATTAACATCTGACTCTAAAGAGGTGGAATTTTGATAGATAGATAGTTCAAGAATTTCCATCCCCAAACATCTTGGAACCAGTTGTGGTTTTTTTTAATTAAAATATTTTTTTAAAAAAATCCTATAATTATTTGCTGACATACATGATAAACTCTACATAAATAACAAAACAACCTAGTAATATTTAAACACTCAAACCTAAGTTGCGTCAATAATATCAATCTAACTAGCCAAAATACTACCAGCAACTCACATAATAAGTCATCTAACAAAGGGCTCTCCAACCTTGGTCCCTTTAAGACTTGTGGACTTCAACTTCAACTTCCAGAGTCCCTCAGCCAGCAAAGTCTTAAAGGAACCAAGTTTGGAGGACCCCTTATCTAACGTGTTTCTAAATTAAGTGATATTTAATGACCTCCCATTCTTGCCCCATCTCCTGCCAACCTAGCAGTTTGAAAGCATGTAAATGCAAATAAATACTTTAGTAGGAAGGTTACAGCATCCCATGTGTAACCCCCTCTCTGAGAACGAAATATTTTGGGGAATATTAAAAGATGCAGAAGATTTAATAATTAAAAAAATATTGGACTGGACCAAAATGGACAAAATGACTCTTGAGTTGAAAGGATTGATGGATTTGGATTTTTACGTAATATGGGGGAAATGGTACAAGGCTCAAAAATAGAAGAAGAAAAGGGGATAGAACTCTAAATAGAATGTAAAATTAGTATACATGTATATAACATAGGTGAATACTAATAGGAGGATATAAAAATGGTCAAAGTCATGCGTAAGCGGTGAATAAGGATTGTTTAATTGTAAAAACTTAATAAAAAATAAAATTAAAAGAGGCAGAATATTGTATTTCCCTAAAGGAGAAATGGAGAAAAATCTTAACAAAGGCAGAAAGTGGCCCCAACAGCCTCCAGCAGATACCTGAAGTCTTTAGAGATGGGTATTTTGTGCCCATTAAGAAAGAGTGAGCCGATCTATTCACAAACAAAACACCTTCAGCTCCAGTTGATGGTATTAAGAAGGACAGGATATGATTTTTAGGACATAATATGATTAACCTAACCCATTAGAATAGCAAAAGAGACAAACCTCACTACATTGCACAACCCTCTGGAGTATTTCAAACACAAAACCCCAAAGAATGTATAAAAGCCCACCTATCCCAACCCAATTTTGTCAGCTGCCCCAGAACTACATGCTGTTGTTGCTTCTGCTAATCAATAAACAGAATCCTTCTTTCCAATCAGCCTCCATGTTAATTTCAGGCCTTTCTCCCAGATTGGAACCAGGCCAGATTTTTCTTCCAACATAGTCATGCCATTCACATGACCATGGAAGCATCTTCGGACAGCACAGGCTCCCTCGGTGAGGAAGTGGAGCACCATCACCTAGAGTCCGATACGCCTTGACAGGGGAAACTTTACCTTTATCGTAATATTGATATGTAGATTTCATGTAAATTAATAAAGATAATAAAGATTTCAGGGATCCAAGTAACATCCCCAACAGAATCAAAACTCCAAGGCAGGCATATTACTCAAAGTGTGTATTTATTAGGCATGTCATATTGGCACATCTAGGGATCTCTGAATAAAGCTAGGCCTTGGAAATTGTTATTATCAACAAGCAAGCAAACAAACATATACCCTGAATTCCCCAAAATAAGACATCCCCTGATAATAAGCCTAATCAGGCTTTGGAGCGCATCACAATAAGGCCAAGCGCTTATTTCAAGGTTCAAAAAAAATATAAGACAGGGTCTTATTTTCGGGAAAACATGGTACATAGAAATGTTTTTTGAGAGAAATACCTGTCACATATTTTCCTGTGTATTTGTGTAAGTACACAAGAAGTACCTGTACAAAGAGGTAAGGAAAAAGTAATAAAATATGTTAGATTGATTCTCAGTGCCACCCCAGCTTCCTAAAATACTTTCAATGAACAAAACTAAATGTCCAGAGCTATGGACATGGAGTTGGGTTTTTTTCTGGAATGCTGACGCTAAATAGTTGCCATGCATTCCAACTTGGATTATGTTTTAAAAGAAAACGAGGGATTTAGTATTAGCAAAGCAGTATTTGTATAAGTATTATACTTAGCATGCACCAGCTCATGTTTAAAACAATTGGTTAATGTACAATGTACCACATAGAAGGAGCCATCCTTATCTACTGTGCAGAAAATCTGATTAAATCATCCATAATTGATGGTTATCTAGATTCTGTTGAAAAAAAATCTAGTGCAATGGCAGTTACAAATACTTTGAGTCATTGATTCCAAGGCCAAACTATTTTACTCACTGGAAAAATTTCTTAACATTTAAGCTCTTTGCTGTACTATATATCCCATAAGTGATGATAGGAAACAGGTCTTGACATCTCTTCAAGTAATTGAAGAATGTTATTATACCCCTTCCTTCCTTCCTTTCTTCTTTTTTCCAAGTTAAATATACTCAATTCCTCAGCATTTCCTTATAGGACTTCCTTAGTCCTTTGCTCATCTTCACTAACCTTCTTTGATCTTTTCTTCTTCAATCCTTCTTCAAATGTGATGTTGCAAACTAGATAGAATAGATAGATAGATAGATAGATAGATAGATAGATAGATAGATAGATAGATAAATAATGATAGATAGATGGATGATAGATAGATGATAGATAGATAGATAGATAGATAGATAGATAAATAGATAAATAGATAGAAAAGATAGATGATAGATAGATGATAGATAGATAGATAAATAGATGATAGATAGATAGATAGATAGATAGATAGATAGATAGATAGATGATAGCTAGATAGATAGCTAGATAGCTAGCTAGCTAGCTAGCTAGCTAGCTAGATAGATAGATAGATAGATAGATAGATAGATAGATAGATAGATAATAGAAGGGAAAGTCTTGCCACTACAGAATAGAATGGAATTATTTTCTCCTGTAATTTTGAAATTATTTTTTCTGATATAAAAATAAGGATAAATGGGAATTTAAGTTAGAAGTTCTATAACCCTTCCTTTAACCTTGGATTATTCATACATTTTAATTTACACATCTTTCTCCCTAGCTTGACAAACACATTTTTATTTAACAAGTCATTTGTTCCACTGAATGAATCAGGACTGTGAAAGCTTTATGATACCTACCTGCCAAACAGAAGAAAACAGACCTGTCAGCCAATGAACTTTTTTTAAAAAAAACGTGAAGAAAACCAAGGAACTTAGTCATAGCAAAAAGATGGTTTGGAATCTGAATACTTTCAGAGAATGAAATGTAAGATTTATATAATATTTAGGCAATGACAAAAATGTAACTTTTTAAAAAGAGTATTGTCATATCTAAGCTTTTTAAATGTTTTGCCTCCTTGCCAGTCTACAGACACCTAAAATATTAGCCTATTTTGATGGCTTCAGTGGGATTTTTTATATATATCAAAAGATCATTTAGGTTTCTAAGAGAAGATACCCAACAGTATGGAACTGGATTCCGAATAGAAAACTAACTATTCATACAGAGAAAGCTAAAATACATTCAAATTGAACATACTTCCTTTGTTTCTTCTTCATCCAATTATAGTAGTAATGCAGGAATCAATTTTCCTTTACAGTCCCTGAAGTGGTAGAAATATTAGCTAGCGAATTAAATATGCAGACAATATCAGATGAGAGTTGGAAAAGAAGTTTCCACAATCCTTTTAAAGCTTATTGGGTGTTCTCCCCTTCTACTGAAGTCACATGCTCATTTAAGATGACAATCCTGTGTGTAATTAGCAGAGAGAAACTCACAATATGGCTTACTTCTAAGTAAGACGAATTCTAGAATACAGCTCATCTGTTTGGAACCCACATTGCATATCGGACATTAATACAATTGAGCGTATCCAGAAATATTTCACAAGAAGAATCCTCCACTCCTCTGCTCACAAGAAAATACTTTAAGCCACCAGACTTGAAATTCTGGGTATAGAAAATTTAGAACTACGCTGCCTTCGGTATGACCTGAGCATAGCTCATAAAATCATCTGCTACAAGGTCCTTCATGTCAATGACTACTTCAGCTTCAACTAGAACAATACACGAGCACACAGTAGATTCAAACTTAAAGTGAATCGCTCCAATCTCGATTGCAGAAAATATGACTTCAGTAACAGAGTTGTTAATGCCTGGAATGCACTACCAGACTCCGTGGTCTCATCCCAAAATCCCCAAAACTTTAACCTAAGACTGTCTACTGTTGACCTCACCCCATTCCTAAGAGGTCTGTAAGGGACGTGCATAAGAGCACCAGCATGCCTACCGTCCCTGTCCTAATGTTCACTTTTGTTGTATTCATTTTATATATTCAATTCATGCTTATACTTATATATATTATTTAATATGTATTTGACAAAATAAATAAATAAAATAAAAATAAGATTGGGCAATAATTAAAAGCTGAATATAAATGTACACTGAGCAGAAATAATAAATTAATTATTAATAAATAAATAAAGCAATTATTCTATATCCAGTGTTAGCCAGACAACTTTCAATACATGTCTTTGAAACCAATGCTCAACTACTTCTTCCTTGGAATGGAAGATAATTTTTGTTATGTATTGACATACGGAACACCATTTGCATACCCGCCGCTGATTGGCTAATCTAGCGGCGGGAAAAATAAATCGCTGTCAGTGGCCAGCGAGACCGCTGGAGCTGTTTAAAAAGAGACCACAGGCAGCCTGGCAGCAGGTTTTTTTTCTGATCGCGGCTGAAATAAAAGTGCTGAACTTTACTACGGCATCCTGCCTCTTCTATTTGCTTCCCGTATCTAACAATTTTATGGTATTATAATTTTTACAGCCTGCTGGCTGCAATAATAGTTCTTAGTTATGGTAAGTGGAGGTGGTTAGGTAAGAAGAGAACTTAAGAGAAGCCCTTTCTGAAATTAGGGGGCCTAGTTGGATGGAGATTTGAGGCCAGCTGGGTTGTTGAAGCATGCAAACTTAGTGTCTTTTCAAAGGCACTGATAATAGTTTGTGCAGGACGGTGTTCTAATCTCTCGGAGCTGTAAATCCTTTTTTCAGTCCTTTTCAAAAGTGTTTTGGAAAGTTCTTCAATGCAAAATAGTTATGATTTTTACCCTTATCCCCATAAAATTTTGTGACCAAAGTTAGCCTGTTTGATGGCTAAGCCATCCCAATATATTTCAAATTGCAATAAGAAATGTTTAAAATACATATTTGTGATGGGGGTGGTGGGGGAATCCAACATGGTGACAGAGTAAAATTTTGTCAAAGTTTATCAACATCTCCTGATTGATAAATCATCTCCCCAAAAAATGTAGTTTCAGACCATATTATTTCCAGGGATACACACCAAATTACATTGCCATGAAATACCATTGATTCACTATAGATCAGGGGTCTCCAACCTTGGCAACTTTAAGACTTGTGGACTTCAACTCCCAGAATTCCTCAGCCAGCTATGTAGTAAAGTTAACAAGGCTGGAGATCCCTGTAGATGATTATTCATTTAACATGATAAAATCAGGAAATGCAAGGATATGAACCCTGACACCAAGACCGTCCCTTCAATGTAACATAGTAGTGAAGAAGTTGGACTGATATTAAGGAGACCGAGGTTCAGATTCAGTCACAGCCATGGAAATTTTGGGTAAGTCGCTTTTAAGATACAGAAGGATCTTGACGGACTTGAGCATTGGGCACTATCCAACAAAATGAAATTCAATGGTGAAAAAAGTAAGATTCTACATTTAGGCAAGAAAAACAAAATGCACAGGTACAGTATATGTGGTACCTTCGTCAATAGTAGTAACTGTGAAAGGGATCTTGGAGTCCTAGTGGACAACCATTTAAATATGAGCCAGGAGTGTGCAGCAGCTGCCAAAAAAGCCAACACAGTTCTAGGCTGCATAAACAGAGGGAGAGAATCAAGATCACATGAAGTGTTAATACCACTTTATAATGCCTTGGTAAGGCCAAACTTGGAATATTGCATCCAGTTTTGGTTGCCACGATGTAAAAAAGATGTGGAGACTCTAGAAAGAGTGCAGAGAAGAGCAACAAAGATGATTAGGAGACTGGAGGCTAAAACATATGATGAATGATTGCAGGAACTGGGTATGTCTAGTTTAATGAAAAGAAGGACTAGAGGAGACATGATAGCAGTGTTCCAATATCTCAGGGGCTGCCACAAAGAAGAGGGAGTCAAGCTATTCTCCAAAGCACCTGCAGGCAGGACAAAGATATGCCACCAGACTTGAAATCCTGGGTTTAGAAAATTTAGAACTACGCCGCCTTCGACATGACCTGAGTTTAACTCATAGAATCATCTATTACAATGTCCTTCCTGTCGAAGACTACTTTAGCTTCAGTTGCAACAATACACGAGCATACAACAGATTTAAGCTTAATGTTAACTGCTCCAATCTTGATTGCAGAAAATATGACTTCAGTAACAGAGTTGTTAATGCCTGGATTAAAATAACTGACTCTGTGGTCTCTTCCCAAAATCCCAAAAGCTTCAACCAAAAACTGTCTACTATTGACCTCACCCAGTGGTGGGATTCAGCCAGTTCGCACCACTTCGGGAGAACCGGTTGTTAACTTTCTGATCAGTTTGGCAAACTGGTTGTTGGAAGAAATCATTAGGGCAGAGAACCGGTTGTTAAATTACTTGAATCCCACCACTGACCTCACCCCATTTCTAAGGGCCGGGTTATTTACGGGACCGCCTGCTGCCATCGACTACCTCCCAACGACCCGTACGCTCTCACAGGGAGGGACTCCTTAGGGTACCGTCCGCCAGGCAGTGCCGACTGGTGACACCCAGGGGAAGGGCCTTCTCTGTGGGGGCCCCCACCTCTGGAACGAGCTCCCCCCAGGATTACGTCTACTTCCAGACCTTCGAACCTTCCACCGCGAGCTTAAGACACATCTATTTCTTTGTGCAGGGCTGGCCTAGGGTTTAATTTTAAAATTAATTTTAAACAGGGTTTTGTACTTTTAACTATAGTTTTAAATTTGGCCTAATGGAATAAGTTTTTTAAATGTTGTTTTAACATGTATTTATTTTATACTTTATGTTTTATAAGGCTGTAAACCGCCCTGAGTCCTTCGGGAGATTAGGGCGGTATAGAAATTTGAATAATAAAAAAGAGGTCTGTAAGGGACGTGCATAAGAGCACAAGCGTGCCTACCGTTCCTGTCCTATTGTTTCCTTTCGTTATATCCAATTAATATAGTTATAAAGAAGCAATGGGTGGAAATTGAACAAGGAGAGAAGCAATGGAGAGAAGCAACTTAGAACTAAGGAGAAATTTCCTGATAGAACAATTGACCAGTGGAACAACTTGCCTCCAGAAGTTGTGAATGCTCCAACACTGGAAGTTTTTAAAATGTTGGATAGCCATTTGTCTGAAGTGGTATAGGGATTCATGCTCTAAGCAGGGGTTGGACTAGAAGACCTCCAAGGTCCCTTCCAACTCTGTTATTCTGTTCCCTCAGTCCAACCTAGGCCCTAATCTTTTTCCTGTGGTGAAAAATAGGAACAGGAACACCACTTTAAGTTCCTAAAAGATAGGAAATATAAATCTAATATGTCCATCCCTACTTAATCTCTTCTGACTGAACATCTAAATCAAACAGCAAGCATTCATGTTCAAAACAAACGGCCTGCAAACCACAACATTTGCAGAAATATTTCCTCCTGAGTTAAAACTACTTTAATTCAGGAATCCCCAAATTTTGCCAAATGGAAAACGACCGTGCTCAGAGTCATGGAGTACTGTCAAAACTATTGGAAAACAATCTCTTGGAAAAGGATATGGTGGCATTTTGTTGCAGATTCCATTTTGTGTTCTTCCTACACCATTTTTTAAAGTAATAAAACAAGCTGGACTTGGTACAAATGTTGATTATATAATCTGTATGAATAGAAACTGGCATAGATTCTAGGCTAACATTTGATTCTGCAAGACTCTTCCAAGCACTTCCCAACTACTATTAGAAATGTGGAAAGTTACTGTCTATCAGAATTATACAGTATGATTTTATTGTTAATGGATCTGGTCCAAGCTAGAATTCATGCTGCTCACAAATATTCTTTCTCTGTCCCATCTTACTGGCAAGATGATAGGTTCAGCCTCAAATCCAGCCTTTTTTAAAATCCAAAACTCTTTCAAGAAGGCTGGAGAGAAAAATAATGTTGGATTGTTTAACAATCCAGGGTACAGCCATAATTCAGGCTGAGTTGAAAATTCTTTTAATTGGAGATGGATTTGTGCTTGAAATGGGAATTAGTTTGGACTGGATCAAATATATGGAAATCTTTTTATTTCCCTGTTTTGTGGTCCCTGCTTTCTCCCTTCTTGTCAAGATCTGTAAATCTCCAATAAAACAAAAAAATAAAGTGAGAACATAATAGGTAGCAACCCAAGACAATTGTGTGACTCAGTAAAGACAGTCTGTCACCTGAGAATTTTTTTCCCCCTCACCCACATCTCAAGCTTATGTATCTATTAAGTCTTGTGGCTGCAAAATTGGGATTGTGGTGCACAACAATTTGCTTAAATGTCCGATTTGTCCATGTAACTACATACATGTTTGTACATAGTATTTGAATATTTTTAAATACTATGTATTTAAATACTATATTAAATAAATATATTTTTAAATAAGTTATTTATGCATAAGACTTTATTTCGATTTCCTCCAGGAACTCAAGATGACATGTAGAAAATCTTTCACCAATTATCCCACAAGAAATATATATTTTATTTATTTATTTATTTATTTGTCAAACACAACAGTATATATAAGTATAAGCATGAAATAACGATACGAATTGGATACAATCAAAGGGAACATTAGGACAGGAAGGTAGGCACGCAGGTGCTCTTATGCATGCCCCTTACAGACCTCTTAGGAATGGGGTGAGGTCAACAGTAGACAATCTTTGGTTAAAGCTTTGGGGATTTTGGGAAGAGACCACAGAGTCAGGTAGTGCATTCCAGGCATTAACAACTCTGTTACTGAAGTCATATTTTCTACAATCAAGATTGGAGCGGTTCACATTAAGTTTAAATCTATTGTGTGCTTGTGTATTGTTGTGATTGAAGCTGAAGTAGTCTTCGACAGGAAGGACATTGTAGTAGATGATTTTATGAGTTAAACTCAGGTCATGTCAAAGGCGGCGTAGTTCTAAATTTTCTAAACCCAGGATTTCAAGTCTGATGGCATAAGGTATTTTGTTGTGATCAGAGGAGTGGAGAACTCTTCTTGTAAAATATTTCTGGACACGCTCAATTGTATTAATGTCTGAAATGAGGTGTGGGTTCCAGACAGGCGAACTGTATTTGAGAATTGGTCTAGCAAATGTTTTGTATGCTCTGGTTAGTAGTGTAATCTTTCTGGAGAAGAAGCTACTCAAGATTAAGTTTACAACTCTTAAAGCCTTTTTGGCAATGTAGTTGCAGTGGGCTTTGGCACTTAGATCGTTTGATATGAAAACTCCAAGGTCTTTGCCGGGGTGAGGGTCATCTACAAGGTAATGTCCATCAAGCTTGTATTTAGTGTTCTGATTCTTTTTTCCAATGTGTAAGACAGAGCATTTGCTGGTTGAGATTTGGAGTTGCCAAATTTTTGACCATTCCGACACAAAGTCAAGGTCTTTTTGAAGGGTAGCTGCATTGTTGGTAGTGTTAAATAGTTTAACATCATCAGCGAAGAGAACGCAATTACTTAAAATATGGTCACAGAGGTCGTTATTGTGAAGTAAATTGGATTGAGACAACGAGTAGTCTAAAATATCCAGTGGATTTCCATCCATGGCTGAGGATTCGCTTCAAATGTTGGATTGCCATACGGTTTCATGCCCTAAGTGGGGGGTTGGACTAGAAGACCTCCAAGGTCCCTTCCAACTCTGTTATTCTATTCCCTCAGTCTATAATCTGAATTATCAAAGCATAATGCCTCCAAACTCAAATATTATTGAATGGAATGGAAATTATGTGGAAAAATGTAAACATAATTTAAGCCAGAAATGGACAAATTTCCCATTCCAATTTCCACCATATTTGTAAACAATGATTAAAAAAAACCACCTAAAGAAGTTATATATTGCATTAAATATCTTTCTGCAGTTGGTATTATGGTAATTTGGGAACTTTGGGGAACATTTAGACACAGAGTTAAAGGTGGAAAAGGAGATGTTTGCCTTCAAGAGGAATCCTGAATTGAAAAAAAAACACCTCTTGCCTTGTGTCTTCACATACTAGATGGCTCAGTGGCTAAGACACTGAGCTTGTCGATCAGAAAGGTCGGCAGTTCAGCAGTTCAAATCCCTAGTATAGGTCTCCTGCATGAGCAGGGGGTTGGACTAGATGACCTCCAAGGTCCTTTCCAACTTTGTTACTCTTAAAAAAGGTCTTCTCATGTTATCACATGACTTCTTTTGGATTCCCAGGTGGTTGATTTCTGATTCTAAGCTTCTGATGTTGAACATCCATTTTCAGATATAACTTGTTTTGTTTTTAAAAAAAACCATAAATCCTTTCTTTTTCAATAATCTGGATTTAATTTTGACATTAAAGTAACATTGAGCCTTTAATCTGGAGGACTTTGGCAGCTGAATTTAATTTTTGTGTGTATATACAGAAGCAAATGAAAAAATGTGTGCATTTACTTTGTTTCTTGCATTAGCAAAGACTAATGAAGCCCGGGTTGCCTTGTGTGTCAACCACTCCAATTAAGATGTCAAATGCTACCCTTAGGTCTTAAAACAAAACTCAGCTTTTCCTCAGCTTTTCATTATGTTAAGAGTAAAAAATTCAATTCCATATGTCAGCCTTGTCCAATTTGGAGACCCACCAGATGAGAAGAGGCTAATTCCCAGCATTCCCCTGTCAGGATGGAAGTTACTGAGAATTTGGGAATTAGTCACATCTTTACAAGGTACCAATAGAATAGAATTTTTATTGGCCAAGTGTGATTGGACACACAAGGAATTTGGCTTGGTGCATATGCTCTCATGTACATAAAAGAAAAGATACATTCTTCAAGAATCATAAGGTACAACACTTAATGATAGTCATAGGGAACAAATAAGCAATCAAATCATATTAGGAAACAGTTAATATAAACTGTAAGGTTACAGTCATACAGTCATAAGTGGGAGGAGACGGGTGATAGGAACGATGAGAAGATTAATAGTAGTGCAGACTTAGTAAATAGTTTGACAGTGTTGAGGGAATTATTTGTTTAGCAGAGTAATGGCATGTGGGGAAAAACTGTTCTTGTGTCTAGTTGTTCTGGTATGCAGTGCTCTATAGCATCATTTTGAGGGTAGGAGTTTATGTCCAGGATGTGAGGGGTCTGTAAATATTTTCACAGCCCTCTTTTTGACTCGTGCAGTATACAGGTCCTCAGTGGAAGGCAGGTTGGTAGTAATTGTTTTTTCTGCAGTTCTAATTATCTTCTGAAGTCTGTGTCTGTCTTGTTGGGTTGCAGAACCAAACCAGACAGTTATAGAGGTGCAGATGACAGACCAGTGGTGAAATCCAATTTTTTTTACTACCGGTTCTGTGGGCGTGGCTTGGTGGGCGTGGCTTGGTGGGCATGGCAGGGGAAGGATACTGCAAAATCCCCATTCTCTCCCCACTCCAGGGGAAGGATAGTGCAAAATCCCCATTCCCACCCCACTCTGGGGCCAGCCAGAGGTGGTATTTGCCGGTTCTTTAAACCACTCAAAATTTCCACTACTGTTTCTTCGAACTGCTCAAAATTTCTGCTACCGGTTCTCCAGAACCTGTCAGAATCTGCTGGATTTCACCCCTGTGACAGACTCAATAATTTCTCTGTAGAACTATATCAGGAGCTCCTTGAGCAGTTTGAGTTTTCTGAGTTGGCATAGAAAGAACATTCTTTGTTGTGCTTTTTTGATGACGTTTTTGATGTTGGGTGGCCATTTTAGGTTGTGAGATATGGTAGAACCTAGAAATTTGAAGGTCTTTACTGTTGACACTGTGTTGTCTAGCATTGTGAGAGGTGGAAGTATGGAAGGGTTTCTCCTAAAGTCTACCACCATTTCTGTGGTTTTGAGTGTGTTCAGTTCCAGATTGTTCCTGTTGCAACATGAGCAACTTCTATAGAAATTATAGCAGTTTCTGCCCACTTTGGTAATAGTGCATCTGGATGTATTTAGAGAGGGAGGAGGAGAAAGCAGCTATGGTAATCTTGAAGCATGGTGAAAATGGCATTGGGACATCTTTCTACAAGCTCCTCTCTTTTGAGTGTGCTTATGATATCACAAAGTGATGCAGTGGCTCAGTGGCTAAGATGCTGAGCTTGTCGATCGAAAGGTCGGCAGTTCAGCAGTTTGAATCCCTAGTGCCATGTAACAGGATGAGCTCCTGTTACTTGTCCCAGATTCTGCCAATCTAGCAGTTCGAAAGCATGTAAAAAATGCAAATAGAAAAATAGGGACCACCTTTCTTGGGAAGGTAACAGCATTCCATGTGCCTTTGGCATTTAGTCATGCTGGCCACATGACCACTGAGATGTCTTCAGACAGTGCTGGCTCTTCTATTTTGAAACAGAGATGAGCACCACCCTCTAGAGTTGAGAACGACTAGCACATATGTGCGAGGGGAACCTTTACCTTTACCTTATGATATCACAATGCACATAGGAAAAGAGGCAGGGTTTGTATTTCAATGCTGCATGTTTCATTCCCATCCCCCTTATACCTTTACAAATGCTTCTGGGTCCTTGGTAGATCTTCCATAAGTTGGGTCAAGACTAGCAATGGAGGTTCTACATTCTTCCAAAGCAAACTATGCAATATAACTGAACATTTGCTTTGCCCATCGTTTTGTGCTCCCATATGATCCTTCTTTTCTGAAAACAGAAAAGGGCTTCTTGTTTTTAGCACGAACAAGCAAGGGTAACTTATATGCAGCTTTCTGAAAAACATAGAAGAGATCACCAAGTCAAAATGCTTGCAAACTCGCATTTCCAGAGTTTGAAAAGTTTTTCAAATACCTGATGGTGTGTAATTGGTACTAAAGCATTTCAAAAAGGAAGCAGGTTAATTGTTGAGTATATGGCTGTGTTCATACACTGCTGGGCCAGTTATCCCTATCCCAGGGAAAGGGTCTCATGCAGTCAAGTCATAAACACATGAGGAAAAGTCACCACTGATTGCTTCCTAGACACTACAAAGATGGCTTGACAAACTGCAATGGCGCAGTGATTAGAGTGCAGTACTGCAGGCTACTTCTGCTGATCACCGGCTGCCAGCAGTTTGGCAGATCGAAGCTCACCAGGCTCAAGGTTGACTCAGCCTTCCATTCTTCCAAGGTCAGTAAAATGAGGACCCAAATTGTTGGGGGCAATATGCTGACTCTGCAAACCTCTTAGAGAGGGCTGTAAAGCACTATGAAGCAGTATATAAGTCTAAGTGCTATTGCTATTGCTAGAACACTTCTGAACTTTTCTGCCAAAGTTTGTTTCAGAAAATGTTCTCAAGACTTTATTTTTTTTCAATGATAGCAGATAACTTTGGTAGGATACTGTTCGTTAGTCACAGTTTTTTATTATTACATAGCTATTGTTAGCGGACCATCCAAATAATTTAAATAAATCATGAATTCATACTTAACAGTATGGTGGCTCAGACTGCTAAGTCTGTCTGTTATTAACACAGCTGCTTGCAATTACTGCAAGTTCAAGTCCCACCAGGCCCAAGGTTGACTCAGCCTTCCATCCTTTATAAGGTAGGTAAAATGAGGACCCAGATTGTTGGGGGCAATAAGTTGACTTTGTATATAAATATACAAATAGAATGAAGACTATTGCTTAACATAGTGTAAGCCGCTCTGAGTCTTCGGAGAAGGGCGGGATATAAATGCAAATTTTTTAAAAAAATTCTGCTTGGCAATATGGAAGCCAGCACCTGGTCCAATTTCCACCCTTTTCCACACCTCTTTTACCCCTTCAAGTGACCCTGGGGAGTAAAAAGAGATATAGCCTGAATTATCAGAGAGATCTCATTTATTTATTTATTTAAAAAATCACTCTGGGACCTCTGCCAGCAGTGGGACAAGCCAGGAAACTCTGTTAAACTTTTTGCCTTTGTTTGTTTGCCCTTGTTGATCCTGGGCTGCTTTGGACTAAAGAAAAAAAAAAAGCTTGTTTAATCCCAGAAATGACAGGGTTACGGTGCCTGTAAAATAGAGTATATTGACTCCAGCCAAGACCCATTTAAGAGTGTTGTGTGAACAGAGGTCAAAAAGTTCATGTGGAAGAGAACAGTTTCTGTTCTTGGCATCTCTGGTTAGATTGAGGGAAGACTCCTATATGGATATCGAAATATTTTCTAGCAATCAAAGTAATCAGTGCTAGGGTTAACCAAGTATGATGTGGTATTTAATGTTCTTGATTTTTCTTTTTTTAAAAAATAGATCCTATTCCAGGCAAGTTATTGGAGTTCAGAAATCTGAGTTTTATGTTCTGAAAGTATTTTTAATTGCCATTTGTTTTAATTCTTTATTATGACTGGACAACTGAGAAATAAACAGGAATGTTTTCTGGTTTTTTGGTTTTTTGCTTAAGCCATCTGGAACAGGGGTCTCCAGCCTTGGCAACTTTAAGACTTGTGGACTTCAACTCCCAGAATTCCTCAGCCAGCTTTGCTGAAATTCTGGGAGTTGAAGTCCACAAGTCTTAAAGTTGCCAAGGTTGGAGACCCCTGATCTGGAATGCTGAATGTGATTGTCTATCTCCATCTTGTGGTTACCTGTGCAAATGGCAGGCATAAAAGTGTTGGAAAAACTGTGTGAGTTTGAAAATTGCATGCCATCCAAAGTAACTATATGGACAAAAAGGTGTGCCAGGGTAATCGGTCCCCAGCAAAGCCTTTGAACATAAACTCAATACTGTCTTAGTGTACTAAAAGGTGCACCTTCAGATCTATAATTAAATAAGCAGTTATGTGTTTAACATTCTGTTGTATGTTCCTCAGAAAAAGACCAAAATCCAATGACAAATCTATTCTGAACTGCTGCAGTTTCTGAACAACTTTTTATTTATTTTTATTTATTTATTTATTTTTGTCACACAGTTTATATAAGCGTAAGCATGAAATAACTATACAATATATAAGCGTATATATAAGTATGAGTATGTAATAACTATATTAATTGGATATAACGAAAGGAAACAATAGGACAGGAACAGTAGGCATGCTTGTGCTCTTATGCACGCCCCTTACAGACCTCTTAGGAATGGGGTGAGGTCAATAGTAGACAGTTTTTGGTTGAAGCTTTGGGGATTTTGGGAAGAGACCACAGAGTCAGGTAGTATATTCCAAGCTTTAACAACTCTGTTACTGAAGTCATATTTTCTGCAATCAAGATTGGAGCGGTTAACATTAAGCTTAAATCTATTGGGTGCTCATGTATTTTTGCAATTGAAGCTGAAGTAGCCTTCAACAGGAAGAACATTATAATAGAAGATTCTATGAGTTAAACTCAGGTCATGTCAAAGGCGGCGGAGTTCTAAATTTTCTAAACCCAGGATTTCAAGTCTGGTGGCATATCTTTGTCCTGCCTGCAGGTGCTTTGGAGAATAGCTTGACTCCCTCTTCTTTGTGGCAGCCCCTGAGATATTGGAACACTGCTATCATGTCTCCCCTAGTCCTTCTTTTCATTAAAGGTATTTATTTTCATTAAGGTATTTTGTTGTATTCAGAGGAGCGGAGAACTCTTCTTGTAAAATATTTCTGGACACGTTCAATTGTATCGATGTCAGAAATTTGGTATAGGTTCCAGACAGTCGAGCTGTATTGAAGAATTGGTCTAGCAAATATTTTATATGCTCTGGTTAGTAGTGTGGTGTTTTTGGAGAAGAAGCTATGCAGAGGTTTACAACTCTTAAAGCCTTTTTTGCGATGTAGTTGCAATGGGCTTTGGCACTTAGATCTTTTGATATGAAAACTCCAAGGTCTTTAACAGGGTGGGGGTCATCTGTAAGGTAATGTCCATCAAGCTTGTACTTAGTGTTTAGGTTCTTTTTTCCAATATGTAAGACAGAGCATTTGCTGGTTGAGATTTGGAGTTGCCAAATTTTTGACCATTCCGACACAAAGTCAAGGTCTTTTTGAAGGGTAGCTGTATTGTTGGTTGTGTTAAATAGTTTGACATCGTCAGCAAAGAGAACACAATTACTTGTAATATGGTCACAGAGATCATTAATGTATAATATGAAGAGTGTTGGTCCAAGAACAAGTGTTGGCTGCCTTGGGGAACGCCACTTTTGTCAGGAACAGGATTTGATAGAGCATTGCCAATTTTGACCGCTTGTTGTCTGTTTAACAGGAAAGCTGTTATCCAATTGTGGAGGGGTCCTGAGATGCCGTAGTTTTAGGGAAAGTTTATCATGTACTACTGAGTCAAAAACTTTACAGAAGTCTATATAGATTGCATCTATTGCTTTGCCCTGATCAAGATTTGTAGTCCATATGTTTTTGCAGTGAAGAAGTTGTAAATTACATGATAATTTTTTTCTGAAACCAAATTGTTTATTAGAGAGAAGTTTGTTTCTAGGTGGAGGGTAATGGATTGGTTGATGATAGATTCCATTATTTTGCAGGTGACACAGCATAGAGAGATAGGTCTGTAATTTTCAACTAGGCTGGGGTCTCCTTTTTTGAAGACAAGGATGACCGTGGCTAGTGACCAAAGTTTGGGAAGGGAACTGGTTATGAAAGCTTTTTCAAAGATTATGCTTAGGGGTTCTGCTATAGTAGTGGAAAGCTTTTTTAAGAAGTATGCACATAGTCCATCAGGTCCAATAGATAGGGATGGTTTCAGTTTGCAAAGAGCTTTTTCAACATTATCTTCTGTGAAATCTATATGTGTTAGGTTGTTGTACTCATTGTTGGTACGATTGGGGAATGTCGGGTATAAGCCATTACTGTTAACAAAGACTGAGCCAAAGAATGTGTTAAAGAGGTTTGCTTTAACTGTTTCATCATTATATTCTTTGCCATTAGATTCTTTTAGTGGTGGGATGGATCTCGAGTCTTTAAGTTTGTTGTTCACAAAATTATAAAAAGCACGATTGGAATTTGTGCGCAGGTCTTCTTCTTGCTTGGTGTGGTAATCTTCTGTGATTGTATTTCTGTAGCCAGGCCTAGCAATTACTGGTCACTCCAGCTTTAAAAAGGGCAAGGGAAAAGATAAAAACACTACTCTTGCCTTGCGAGAATTTCATGCCAAATATTCTGCTCCTACAAGAAACACTGAAAGCAATGCCTCTTTCAATATATACTAAGTACTTCTGGTAATAAAAATAGATAGATAGATAGATAGATAGATAGATAGATAGATAGATAGATAGATAGATAGATAGATACAGGGGTGCTATTCAGCAGGTTCTGATAGGTTCTGGAGAACCAGTAGTAGAAATTTTCAGTAGTTTGGAGAACCGGCAAATACCACCTCTGGCTGGCCCCAGAGTGGGGAGGGAATGGGAATTTTGCAGTATCCTTCCCCTGCCACACCTACAAGCCACGCCCACCAAACCACACCACACCCACCAAGCCATGCCCACAGAACCGATAGTAAAAAAAATTTGAATTCCACCACTGGATAGATAGTGTCATGTCCCCCTCCCCCTCCGACCGGGTCAAGGAAGTCCGTATAAAATGTGGCAACGAAGCCTCTGCAGCTTGCCAAATTCCTTCGAGGTTTATCAGGGCAGGCAGGAGTCCAAGTTGTGACTTCAGCTATAGAGTCCGATATCAGCAAACTAGATGAGTCTTTGCTTGATTCAAGGTTGGAATGCCAAAAGCAGGTCCTTTATATAGGCTGTGGGGTGTGGCTCCATGACTCAGCATTTATCCAGGCCTGCCCCTCCCCTCCTTCTGCTGGCGTCGCCTCTCACGATCTCCGGAAGCGAGGATCCTCCCACTTTGAATTCTCTTCAGCTGGATCTGCTGTCAGTAATTCCAGCATGTGGCTGGCTTCCTGCTCACATGCTGTAGGAATGAAGTTTAGCGGGCTTGTCTGTTCACTCCTGACATCCTGGCATGGGGCCAGGGCCGGGGGCTGGAGGCATGACAGGCCGTTCATCTTCATTATCAGACTCGGAGTCTGATAACAGGCCCGGGTGGAGACGGGAGGGGCCCGGCTGAGGAGAGGAGGGAGGACGAGGCACAACAGATAGATAGATAGATAGATAGATAGATAGATAGATAGATAGATAGATAGATAGATAGATAGATAGATAGATATAGAGAGATAGATGATGATAGCTAGAAAGATATAAAAGATGAGTGAGTAGGTGAGAGACAGACAGAAAGAGAGAGAGAGGGAGGGATAGAGAGTCAGAAACACATAGATATAGAAAGATGCTAGACGGCCACACAGCCAGCATAAGATTTTTCCAGCATCATACTAATTGCTATTCAGCACAGGAAATGGTTTAGTTATGATTTATTCCATTTTTATAAGCAAGTTACTATCCTTTAGTACTGCTTAATTCAAAAATAGCCAAAATGTAATAATGGAAGTACATTCCTTCCCCCCACCACATCCCAAGTGTAAATCTATAACAAGCTAATGGAGTTCTTGCTGCTTTAAGAGCATCTGGGGCTGTAGGTTGATTATGTTCTTCCATTTTCTTGGCCACTGTCTGCCATCTTGGCGTCTTAAGCATTCCCAGAAACTCGGTGAATTTTTCTTAAGGCCATCCTGTTAGCTGGGTGATGTTATTATTGAGAGTACAATGAGAACATGAAAGAAGAGAAGTAAACATATATACACAGTCCACATATTATAAATAAACTTTTTTTTAAAAAAAGAAGTTTTTTATTTTATAAACAAACATACATTTAAAACATCAGTAATTCCTTCCGCGTGACATCTCGATATTTTCTTCCTGTCTCCATCTTTTTATTGTTTCTTCTTTCTTCACTTCAATTTAAACTATTACCATTTTTCCACAAATACATTATTATCATTTTCTTACATAATTATCCACTGCTTATCTGTACCTTTCTTTTAACCATTGGTAAAATTTATCCCATATCTTAAAATATTCTGAATCCTGTCTCATCAAAGTTAATCTGTTCATTTCCGCACAATCTAAAATTTTTCTAATAATTTCTCCTTCCAGAAGTATTTTCTCTGCTTTCCAATTTTGCGCAAAAACAATTCTTGCTGCTGTAATTACCTGTATAATCAAATAAATATTTTTTTTACTGATTTTCTCTGGTAGAATCCCCAATAAGAACAACTCTGGTTTTGAGTCATAAATAAAACTTCTATGGGGGTACGGCAGTGGCCTCATAACTGGATGTCCAATTTAGCTATCCAGGCAATCGCTTCTGGTGTTGCTTCATATAGATTTTCTAGGGAACAAGAGAATGCACATTGTGGGCAATCTTACACAATACAGTACGTTTAATAGTTTGCATATCAGCACCACAGTCAGCACCACTGAGTGATGTGACTTTTCCAAATGGAATGGTGCTTTTCATTTTTTTTAAATTTCTTGTTGTCACAATACAATTAGAGAAATAACTTTCTGACAATCCAGCAATGTTCTCTCATTAAAGCATGGCACTTAAATGCCTCACCAACCGCACCACTGATTTCACTGAGATCAAAATTCAGCTATCCTTTGACTAAAATCCATAGAAACTGTTTAAAATAATTAAATTATGCCAATGCACAATGCCAGGCAAAAATCTACCTGGCTGGATGTGAGGGTGATCTGGCTCTGATATCTGTGTCACCCCGTTGATCTCCAGGGTTGATTTGGTTTATCGGTTGGTCAGGTTATGTCCTCAGTCATAGCTCCATGGACATCCCAGAGTGGGTTTCAATAGGTTCTGACCAGTTCTGGAGAACCAATAGCAGAAATTTTGAGTAGTTTGGAGAACCAGTAAATACCACTTCTGGCTGGCCCTGCCCACATCTATTCTCTGCCTCCCAAGTCCCAGCTGATCGGGAGGAAATGGGGATTTTGCAGTATCCTTCCCCTGGAGAGGGGAGGGAATGGAGATTTTACAGTATCCCTCCCCTGCCACACCCACCAAGCCACACCCATAGAACCGGTAGTAAAAAAATTTGAAACCCACCACTGGTACATCCTCCCTTAGGTGTGCACTTGATGAAGGAAGATGAATGGATGAGAAATCAAAATGTCAAAAAGAGTCAATCAATTAAACTATTTACTCCATATGTTTTGAGAGCTTAAGTCTTAAAAACTGAGGTTTAATTCCATAAATTAAGCAAAGTAATCCAACCTAACTTTTGGTTGCCATCTCTATATTTCTGACAGTCTCCTCCACTTTAGCACTATATGCTAGGCAGAGAAATGATGATGATGATGGTGATGATGATAATGATGATATGATGTTTACATCCATCTTTTACCGAGGCAACCACCAAGATGACTCAAGTTAGAAGTTCCCTCATTGAACCCCAGAGAAATAACTCTATAATGAGCTGAGCAATAATGACCAGCCCAAAACCATCTAGGAAGCTCTGTGGTTGAGATGGGATTTGAACTATAGCCTAATAGATCTCAATGTAAACCATAAACCATAACCATTATCCCAACTCTTTTCTTCTTCCTTTTTATGCCAGAAATAGTTATGCCTGTTGGACTTGGTTAGTACTGAGGGGTGAAAATTTCATTTAATTTTTAAAAAGAAAAAAAGGTGGGTTTTTTAAAATGGCAAATTTCTTTCAAAAAGAGAGCTTGGGAAAAATTGGTGATTTATTTTTTTTAAAAAAAATGTTTTAATTTTTTAAAAATTAAAACTCTGAGAAAATAAAATGGGCAGATTTATCCTTCTTTCAGTCTATTTACCCTTTCTGTTTATGCAATGCTAATTCTCTGGTGATGCAGGATTTCTGTTTTCTTCAGTTCCTTCTTGATATTTGGTCTGATTAAGTGTGATGCATTTTCTGTGTTGAACAGTAGAGGGGAGTCTTAGTGCAATTAATGGTAAAGAAGATTCTTGAAAAATGCACATTAGGCCACTGCAGAAAGTGGAAAAAAATGTATTTCCAGATGACAAAAATTCTCACTAGTTCTGCAGCTCATGAGCAATTTATGACAAAGTTGTTGTTAATCTTAACATCTTTTGCTTTCCATGCTGTTTGCAATATTAACTGCTATTAAAGAATCTCTCTACGCCACCTCTCTTTTGACCCCAATAAGACCTCCCTATTCTCCCAAACTTATCAGGATGAAAAGTTCTTTATTGCCTTTCATATAGGTGAAGGTGAAACCTAGGAGAAATTCCTCCCATTCCTATACTGACTACTGGAGTCAAATTTTTATGTGGTGTATGGTACCTGAACAAATAGTTTCATAGCCTTTCATAGTACAAATGATCAAAATCAGCAGGAAGATGGGTTTAGAATAGAACAACAGAGTTGGAAGGGACCTTGGAGGTCTTCTAGTCCAACCCCGTGCTTAGGCAGAAAACCCTACACCACTTCAGACAAATGGTTATCCAACATCTTCTTAAAAACTTCCAGTATTGGAACAACTTTTGAAAGCAAGTTGTTTCACTGATTAATTGTGCTGACTGTCAGGAAATTTCTCCTCAGTTCTAAGTTGCTTTTCTCCTTGATTAGTTTCCACCCATTGCTTCTTGTTCTACCCTCAGGTGCTTTGGAGAACAGCCCGACTCCGTCTTCTTTGTGGCAACCCCTGAGATATTGGAACACAGCCATCATGTCTCCCCTAGTCCTTCTTTTCATTAAACTGGACATACCCAGTCTAGTCATTCATCTCATCCTGACTGAATATTGGAATGGTCATTATTGTCATTAAATAAATAAAGTTAGACTCACCTCCCTGAAAAACCAGTTCTACTGCATTGAATTCAGACTGACATTCTGCCTTGCATTACAGGGAACCTATTACACTAGAAGCGTATTAAGAAGTAGTAACATTATTTATGTCTCTTAAAAGAAAACACCTGGAGGTTCACCATGTACCCTCAGAGGGGTAATATAGTAGGATTGAATGGTAATAAAATAATATAGCAGTCAGGAGAAATCAGCAGAGCAGATACTTATGGGAGAACAATTGTTCTACTCATGATTTCTAGCATTTTTTAAAAAAAGCACAGCTTAATTAAATAAAAATCTGTGTCTACATGGGATACACGAGGGTTACTAAAACAGAATGTTTGAATTTGCTTTGGAAATAGGGCCCTGCGAAATTTAAAAGTGCTGGGTTTTTTTCATTAAAGCTCCCCATCCCCTTCAAAGTGTATTGTCAAAGGGAAGTGGACCTGCATTAACATGTTTGATCAGTGTCAAGGCAAAAGGTGTAGCCCCCCCCTTCTTCCTCATTTGAGGCACAACACCCCACCCCCAAGACCTGGTAAGAAAAAAGTAATTGTGACAAAATTTACATACTTGTTACTCCTGAATTAATAGGCGGTATAACTCGAGCCTTAAGCCAGCAAGTTGACTCAGAGTTGCAATTTCAGGGTTGACAGTTCTCCCTGGATTGGTTGGTCTGGTTTGGAACTTTATACATTCACCTTTTTGTGTGTTCTAAAAATGTGCTATAAACTATCAATCAAGAAAACTTTTCACCATGATGCAGAGAAGAGCAACAAAGATGATTAAGGCACTGGAGGCTAAAATATACAATGAATGGTTGCTGGAATTGGGTATGTTTAGTTTAATAAAAAGAAGAATAGCGGTGACATGATATCAGTGTTCCAATACCTAAGGAGTTGCATAAAGAAGAAGAAGTCAAGCTATTCTCCAAAGCACATGAGGGCAGGACAAGAAGCAACGGCAGGAAACTAATTAAGGAGAGAAGCAACTTAGAACTAAGGAGAAATATCTTGACAGTTAGAACTATTAATCAGTAGAACTACTTGCCTCCAGAAGTTGTGGATGCTCCAATACTGGATTTTTTAAGAAGAGATTGGACAACAATTTGTCTGAAATGATATAGGGTTTCCTGCCTAAAAAGGGGGTTGGACTAGAAGACTTCCAAGGTCCCTTCCAACTCTTGTTAAAGAACTCCCAAATGTTAAGTGAAACTATTGGACTAATTTAATTTTAGTTCTTTTCTGTCAGAAAAATGTACAAAGCACCCTATCATAGCAATTTAATTCCTATAATTCCTCAGAATTCTATTCTATTCTATTCTATTCTATTCTATTCTATTCTATTCTATTCTATTCTATTCTAAAACAAAGCAATGGATCATAGAAGAAAACAACTCAGAATTCTCACTGGAGGCACAAATGATTAGGCTCTAATTACTTCAGACACATTATGGGAAGACCCAGCTCTCTGAAGTAGGTTCTGATGCTGGGAAAGGTGGGAAGAAAAAGAAGAGGACAACGAAGCAGCCATGAAGAATGGCAATGAGTGCATTGCTGGAAGACATGGAAGAGCAAGTTAAGGATAGATCATCATGAAAAAAATATGAAAATCTATGTGGTTGCTAGGAATTGAAAATGACGATGGTGCATAATCAGTCAAAATATATAAAATAAAGAACTATCTGACAAATTGAAAGACAAAAAGGACAAATATAAAAAGTGGAAAGAGGGGCAAATAACTAAGGCAGAATATCAGCAAATAGCCCGAGCCTGTAAAGATGAAGTGAGGAAAGCTAAGGCTCACAATGAACAAAGGCTAGCGACAAAAGTAAAAAATAACAAAAAAAGCTTCTTCCAACATGTTAAAAACAAGAAAAAAGTCAAGGAAACAATTGGCCCATTGCTGGGAGAAAGTGGCAAGAAGATGACAAGCAACAGGGAGAAAGCAGATCTACTTAACTCACATTTTGCATCTGTCTTTACACAAAAGGAAAAAACAATCCAACCTATCAAAAACAGCACTACAAAAAACAGATTAGAAACACAAGTTAAAATAGGGAAGAAAATGGTAAGTGAACACCTGTCTACCCTAGACGAGTTCAAATCACCAGGACCGGATGGATTACACCCCAAGGTTCTGAAGGAACTGGCAGACGTGATCTCAGAACCACTGAACTATATCTTTCAAAGATCCTGGAGCACAGGGGAGCTGCCAGAGGACTGGAAAAGAGCTGATGTAGTTCCCATCTTCAAAAAAGGAAAAAAAACAGATCCAGGAAACTACAGACCTATCAGTCTGACCTCAATACCGGGGAAGATTCTGGAAAAGATAATCAAGCAACGAATCACCGAACACCTAGAAGCAAACAAAGTAATAACCAAAAGCCAACATGGGTTTGTCAAAAACAGATCATGCCAGACTAATCTTATCGCATTCTTTGACAAAATTAGTAGACCAGAGGAATGCTGTCGATATAATTTACTTGGACTTCAGTAAAGCATTTGATAAAGTAGACCATAACCTACTACTAGATAAAGTAGAAAAATGTGGGTTAGACAGCACCACCACCAGATGGATTCGTAACTGGCTGACCAACCGCACTCAACGTGTAGTCCTCAACGGAACTACATCCACATGGAGGGAAGTATGCAGTGGAGTACCCCAAGGCTCTGTTTTAGGCCCAGTACTCTTCAACATCTTCATCAATGACTTGGACGAGGGATAGGTGGGGAACTCATCAAATTTGCAGATGACACCAAGCTGGCAGGAATAGCCAACACTCCAGAAGATAGGCTCAAGTTACAGAAAGATCTTGACAGACTTGAACATTGGGCGCTATCTAACAAAATGAAATTCAACAGTGAAAAAAGTAAGGTTCTACATTTAGGCCAAAAAAAATGCACCAGTACCGTATATGTGGTACCTTGCTCAATAGTAGTACCTGTGAGAGGGATCTTGGAGTCCTAGTGGATAACCATTTAGATATGAGCCAGCAGTGTGCAGCAGCTGCGAAAAAAGCCAACACAGTTCTGGGCTGCATAAACAGAGGGATAGAATCAAGATCACGTGAAGTGTTAGTACCACTTTATAATGCCTTGGTAAGGCCACACTTGGAATATTGCATCCAGTTTTGGTCGCCACGATGTAAAAAAGATGTTGAGACTCTAGAAAGAGTGCAGAGAAGAGCAACAAAGATGATTAGGGACTGGAGGCTAAAACATATGAAGAACGGTTGCAGGAACTGGGTATGTCTAGTTTAATAAAAAGAAGGACTAGGGGAGACATGATAGCTGTGTTCCAATATCTCAGGGGTTGCCACAAAGAAGAGGGAGTCGGGCTGTTCTCCAAAGCACCTGAGGGTAGAACAAGAAGCAATGGGTGGAAACTGATCAAAGAAAGAAGCAACTTAGAACTAAGGAGAAATTTCCTGACAATTAGAACAATTAATAAGTGGAACGACTTGCCTGCAGAAGTTGTGAATGCTCCAACACTGAAAATTTTTAAGAAAATGTTGGATAACCATCTGACTGAGATGGTGTAGGGTTTCCTGCCTGGGCAGGGGGTTGGACTAGAAGGCCTCCAAGGTCCCTTCCAACTCTGTTGTTATGTTATGTTATATAAAGTATGTATTATTATTTAAGATAATTTAAGAGATGAGGTGGCACAGTGGTTGGATTGCAGTACTGCAGCTACTTCAGCTGACTGCTAGCTGCAGATCAGCAGATCCAATCTCACTGGCTCAAGGTTGGCTCAGTCTTCCATCCTTCTGAGGTGGGTAAAATGAGGATCCAGATTGTTGGGGGCAATATGCTGACTCTGTAAACCGCTTAGAGAGGGCTGTAAAGGCACTATTAAGCGGTATATAAGTCTAAGTACTATTGCTATTGCTATAACCTTTTGGGTGATATGACACACCAATTTTTGGAAAGTTTGATTGATTTCTGGTAATTTCTAGCTACCTTTAGGCAAAATTGGGACAAGTAACAGTATAAAAGAGTTGAAAGAAACCTTGGAGGAGATCAAAATGGCTGCCCACTCTCTTCTTAATGACTATGATCCAGGGATAGAATGCATACATTCCTTGAGAAGATACCAAGCTACCTTGGCAACTTCAGTGAAAGAGGAAGAAAATAATCCAAAATAATTTTGCCAGGGTTCTTGGGAGAACAGAGTAAGCCGATTCACATTATTAGTTTATGGCTTCTATACTGCCAGCACATCTTGGAAATGATTATCCATGGCAGTGTTTCTCAACATTGGCATGTTTAAAATACATGCTGGCTGGGGAATTCTAGGAGTTAAATCCAGGCATCTTAAATTTCCATGGTTTCAAGGTGGAATATTTTCCAGAAATACTAGGAATTGCACCGGTATAAGGCATATGTTCTTGCTGAACCTTACAGCCCAGAATTGGAAACCTCAAGATGAGATGGACAAAAAGGCAAAAAGATGTCAACTTCTTAAACTATGCACAAAAAAGTTTATTTTGAGTCCACCTACAAAAACTGTTGCTAGTTTACAAGAGCAAAGAATATAATTTGTTGCTGTAGGAATAGCAGCCATTCCTGGGTTTTATCTGTAAGCTTGTTTGGCTTGCTATTTTTTCTTGGGATTTTTCCCTCCTCTTAATTTTGTGGAATAAGATACCGGGCAGACATCACTTTTAATAAAAGTCTACAATGTGTTTGCATTCCTTAGATCTTCCTTCTTAATATAATATTGGCAGAGTCCTATCAACATTCTGGGAATACATTGGCAAAGCATCTGTTGGCATCAGCGTTAGAATAATATTGTTCAGAAAAGAGTTTTGTTTAGCAGAGGATTAACAGAGATTAACATAACTTTTTGCTGTAGTTTCTTCTCTTTTTGGCTACCAGTCTTCTTTCTCCTCCTGTCCTCTTCAGACAGCTATGTATGTTATTCAGAAATAAATGACATTGCATTCTATGGGGTATTCTCCTTGAGAAATGTACCTAGAGTTGAAGGTTTTATACCATAAAAGCATGCTACAAAAAATGTGTCACAATTCAGAAGCAACTTAGAAAGAAGCAACTTAGAACTAAGGATAAATTTCCTGACAGTCAGAACAATTAATGAGTGGAACAACATGCCTGCAGAAGTTGTGAATGCTCCAACACTGGAAATTTTTAAGAAGATGTTGGATAACCATTTGTCTCAAGTAGTGTAGAGTTTCCTGCCCCGGCAGGGGGTTGGACTAGAAGACCTCCAAGGTCCCTTCCAACTCTGTTATTATTATTATTATTATTATTATTATTATTATTATTATTATTATTATTATTATTATTATTATTATTATTATTATTATTATTATTATTGCAATTTTTGTCTCTGCAAAAGTTCTCCATTAGGCAATTCTGTGAACAAAGGTTATTCCTCAAGGAGAAGGGGTCTAAGACTTTCCTGGAAATACTTTAGCCCAGGAGTTTCCAAACTTGGCAACTCTAAGACTTGTGGCTGGCAATTAAAGTCCACATTCTGGGAATTAAAGTCCACAAGTCTTAAAGTTGCCAAATTTCGAGACCCCTGCTTTAGCCATTAAGGCTTTTAATCCTGTGAAATTTGAAATGAAAAAAAAAATAGCCCCACTATTTTACACCAGTAATCGAGTAGACTCTAGCCTCAGATACCAAGTTAAAAGACATGAGACACAAGTGCTGGGGGGTGGTGTATGTGGAATTCAGATAAAATATAAATTGATGAAAATATATCTGAAAATTATGACACTTAATTTACTAATCATTGTCCATCATTGTCAGCATCACCATTTTGGGTGGCCTGTTCTTTTTTTTTTTTAACCTGTCATTTACTTCTTTTTCATGAATTTTACCATATAATAGGTAGGCTGAAAGGTTTACTTTGCCTTTCAGAAGGACAAATTTTATGGATACATTATTTTCTTATTGCAATCGAGTTCCAGAATTAAAGGTAGCAGATGTATTTCTATATCACAGAAACCGTGTATGGTTGAAAAAGGTGAAGGCAACCTGAGATCTCATTCTGAGACTTCACTCAGAAAGAGAAGACCAACGTGATCTTCTAGCAGGTCAATGGTGGGTTTCAAAAATGTTTACTACCAGTTCTGTGGGTGTGGCTTGGTCGGTGTGGCATGGCTTTGTGGGCATAGCTTGGTGCGCATGGCAGGGGAAGGATACTGTAAAATCTTCATTCCCTCCACAATCCAGGGGAAATGGGCAATATCCCCATTTCCTCCTGATCAGCTGGGACTTGGGAAGCAGAGAATATATGGGGACAGGGCCAGTCAGAATTTTTACTACCGGTTCTCCAAACTACTCAAAATTTCTGCTACCGGTTCTCCAGAACCCACCTCTGAAGCAGGTGCACTTTCAGTGAGAAAGGTGGTTTGATGTCTTTGACATTCCTGGTATATAAATGTTTACTTATTTATTCATGCATATAATCAAACTATTGCAAAATGAAGTAAAGATGAATCAGGCATATCTCTGTATGCACAAGCAATTTAGTTCGTTCATTCATTCATTCATTCATTCATTCACATTTCTACATCACCCATTTCTTTTAAGTGAGTCTGGGTGGCTTACAATAAAAGCTATTATATTCTCTTCCTGTAGGATAATTTCTTGTATCCTTACGATTTATATTGATATTGATTGTTTCCTGATTGCTTATTTGTACCCTATGACTATAATTAAGTGTTGTACCTTATGATTCTTGATGAACATATCTTTTCTTTTATGTACACTGAGAACACCAAGACAAATTCCTGGTGTGTCCAATCACATTTGGCCAATAAAAAATTATATTCTATTCTATTCTAGGATGGAAGTATATATATTTTTCTCTCTCTAGAATTTACAGCATCTTTGGGAAGCACACAAAAATATTGCTTTTTTTCAGAAGGAAAATCAAACGAGAATTATCTTCAAGTTGCTTTGTGACATTTAATATGTTATAAAAGCACATAAACATTTAAAATCAAAACAAACAGGAAAGGCAAAAATCATTTCCAAAAATATCCAATAATAATAATAAGGCTGAGTAGGCAATAGTACAGTGGCTTAATGACACCAGAACTGCTGGACAGAAATTTTACCAGAATCCACTTTGATAGTGTGTGTGTGTGTGTGGGGGGGTGTAATTTAACAACCAGTTTCCCCAGGGTCAGGTTGGCCATCATGGGAGGCTTGTCCCACATGTATGGTGGAACTGGAGGATGGGGATGGCCCATGCCTCCCACAACAGCCAACCTGACCCTGGGAGAATCGGTTGTTAAATTATTTGAATCCCACGACTGGGGCCAGCCAATCACACTGGGGTAATCCTCAGATATCCCAATTGTGAACAGGTGAACTTCCTCAGCTCTATATGTCTTCCACATCATGAAAATAGCTACCACACACTTTCAGTGTCCTATTTTTCCACCTGCTGGAAAAATTGCTTATCCTTGGTGTAACAGATCTTCCTAGAATGTCCTGTTGTAATGAGCATTGGTTCAATTTATATGTTGCTCTGATACAGTCATGTTACTTAACCATGAGTCATTTAGTTGGCTGGCCAGACTATTGCTTCAGCATCTGGTCCCTTCAATATAAAAGGTGCTTTCTCCCTACATTAATTCATATTTTCCCTCCCCAGTTGTTTTGTATGATATAAACTAATTTAAAATAAAGTACACAAAATTCACTGCAGGATAAGCCTGACAAGTTAAATTACAATAGAAGACTCCACTTGTGCCAAACTCTGTGCTCAGAGTTTGCCAAAATGTATTGCCAATACTTGGTCTTGTTAAAACTTAAATTAATGCCCAGTGGACCCACCTCTGACAGACGTAATTTTATTAATGCTCCAGATTGGTTCTTAGCTCTCGTCTGCCAGGGAGAATACATGGTTCACAGAACAGAAAGTGGAACTGAACATTATCTGTTATGATGTAACAGGATAAAAGAAGTGAAACGTAGGAGCTGTATTTTTAGACTTCTTTTTTTGCAACATTTGCAAGGATTGGGAAAAATCATTTTGTTTCTCCTTCTTTATCTAGTCATATTAAGAACCAACATCACAAGTCTTGGGCCCCATGGTGTCTCACGTGGTAAAATGCTGGGCCTGTGCACCATGCGCCACTGAGGTCAGCGGCTCAATTCCCGTGAGCGAATAAACTGTGTAGGGACAAGAAAGGAGCCTCCCCCAATTGCCTTGGCATTCTGGTGTCCTGCGGGTAAAGATAACACTACCCAAAGAAATTTCCTTTCACAGAGGCAGCCAGCCACCTTGGTGAACCCTGGATAACACATGCCATACGCTAATTTTTTTTTTTAATCACAAGTCTTAAATACGGTGAAAAGAAGAAAAACTTTTCCATTCAGTCTTTCTGCTTCTATTACTTGCTTTGCCTCAAATTTCAGGCAAACCACTAAACTGCTACTGTCAGTTTGGCAAGTCCCTTCTATTGTTACTTCTCTTGGATGGATGATCGATAGATTGATATTATGATTAGATATGTTGATCTGGATATTAATATTATTCTGGAGTTTAGAAGCTCATTATTATATTCACATAGCAATAACACTAAGAAGTTACATTGTTTTCTTGGTTTGTTTTTAATGTCCAATGTTTTGTTGATATGCTGTTTACTTAAGCAGTGATGACTAAAATAAATTAATAAACAAAAGAAGAGTTTGCTATTACTTGTAAAGTCTGCCAATTATGGAGAAGAATGACCATTTTTACCTTTCTTCCCTATATAACTTACATAATTTATCCTTCATTATTGGGGTTTCACCTACCCTGAGACCAGTAATATTTCCCTGTTAAATCTCAGCTGGCAAAACACATGGGACATTATCAAAAGATCTTCAACAACACAATCAGGGTCCATCAGTTTAATAACATATGAAAGCTATAATAGAAAGAAGCCTTGCTGTGGTGGTGCAGTGGTTAGAGTGCAGTACTTCAGGCTACTTCTGCTGACTGCCGGTTGTCTGCAATTTGGCAGTTCGAATCTCACCAGGCTCAAGGTTAACTCAGCCTTCCATTCTTCCGAGGAAGGTAAAATGAGGACCCAGATTGTTGGGGCAATATGCTGACTCTGTAAACCATTTAACAGATAACAGATTACCAGAGTTGGAAGGGACCTTACAGGTCATCTAGTCCACCACCCCCTACTCAAGCAGGAGACCCTACACCATTTCTGACAAATGGCAGTCCAATAGTTTCTTGAAAGTCTCAAGTGATAAAGCTCCCACAACTTCTGAAGGCAAACTGTTCCATTGGTTGATTGTTCGCACTGTCAGAAAGTTCCTCCTCATTTCTAGGTTGAATCTCTCCTTGATCGGTTTCCATCCATTATTCCTTGTCTGGCCTTCAGGTGCTTTGGAAAATAGCTTGACCCACTCCTCTCTGTAGCAGCCCCTCAAATATTGGAACACTGCTATCATGTCTCCCCTGGTCCTTCTCTTCACTAGACTAGCCATGCCCAGTTCCTGTAACCATTCTTCATATGTTTTAGTCTCCAGTCCCCTAATCATCCTGGTTGCTCTCCTCTGTACTTTTTCTAGAGTCTCAACATATTTTTATAGTGTAGTGACCAAAACTGGATGCAGTACTCTAGGTGTGGTCTTACTAGAGTGGTATTAGTACTTCACTTGATCTTGATTGTATCCCTCTGTTAATGCAATTTAGGAGTGTGTTGGCTTTTTTAGCTGCTGCTGCTGCACACTGCTGGTTCATATTTAGCTGATTGTCCACTAAGACTCCAAGATCCCTCTCACAGTCACTGCTATTAAGCCTGGTTTCCCCCAGTTTATATGTGTGCTTTTGATTTTTCTTACCTAAGTGTAAGACTTTACTTTTCTCTACATTGAATTTCATTTTGTTAGATAGGGCCCAGTGTTCAGGTCCGTCAAGATCCATCTGGATCTTGAACCTATCTTCTAGGCTTAGTGAGGGCTGTAAAGCATTGTAAAGCGGTATATAAGTCTAAGTGCTATTGCTATTGCAATTTGAACTGATGGTACAAGAATCTCCATTCAAAACGCAAGAAATCTCTTTTTGTTTCTTATCTTCACTGTCAAGGAAGAAAACAATTGTCTTACAGGATGCCAGCCTGATAAGGCACTGACGTCTTTAGCTGATCAAACTTAAAAACAAAATAAAACCCACTACTGTGCCCTTAACTTTTGGGATAGGGGAAGAAAATGAGATGATCATTGTATCCCAAACAAGATATGCTCTAAGTATTATTATTTAAGATAAACAAATCATAATACATTTTGAAAAGTTTATCATCAACTCTTTATTGCATGAGCAAATATGAAGTAAAGACTTTCCTGACTTGAATACAACTGCTAGTCATTAGATGCACATGTAGTTTTCTTGGCAGCATTACAAAAGGGATTACTATTTTCTTGTTCCATTATGTTTTATACACCTTCCATTGCAGTCTATAAAATTAAGATTTGTTGATGGGCTCTCATCCAAATGAGTTGTTGTTTAGTTTTATTTTTTAAAGATCCGTCAGAGTCCTTTAAATGAGGTCACCTCTCCTGCTTTGATGTCTTGTTTTGCAAGTCGTTAATGAGGTAATTATCTATATATGGTATCATTTTCCCTTTGGGTCATATTAAAAGCTAAGACGTAGTAGTAACATTTGGATGAGTTCTGGGGCTTACACCTTACACGAAGGTACAGATTGTAAACTGCTGCATCTAAGCTCTCTATCTTTTCACTAATAGGAAATTGATGCATGAGGAGTTTCCCAGTGTTCTTGATGTTAAGAAATGGAGCCAAAGGCTTTTCAGTGAAGTACAGTCTGACTCCAAGCCAAACCCAGAATTGAAAAGATAAGATCAAAGCACCAAAAAGGGGACTAAATTTAAACCATTTTTTGCTAATCCCTTTGCATGCTTTAAGACTAAGGCAACCAATAAAAAGTCATTGGCGTGGAACAGCAAACATGTTCAATTCATGTAAACACATTATTGGCTTGGTTTCATTTGAAGGAATATCATTACAAAAGACACACAGTCTTGTACAAACAATAAACTCAGTATAGAAGAGGAGTGCTTAGCCGCGTACACTAGAATGAATAATACATAAAACAGCACATAATTCTCTTCCTGCTGTGCTCCGGAGGTGAACTTGCACCGAGAGTTAGGTATTGTTTCTTCCAGATTCAGATGAAAGACCTAAGCTGAGTTCCAATGAATGGGAGAGAGAGAGAGAAAGAGGGGGGGAGGGAGGGAGAGAGAGCGCTATAGACATGTAATTTAAGATTGCAGTAAGCAACAAGGACCACTGACCAGAGGTGGTACTTAGCCTGTTCAGATTGGTTCTCCTGAACCGGTAGCAGAAATCGCGGGTGGGCCTGTCTACCCACCCACCCTGGCTCTATGCAGTCCTATTTAGGGATGTTTTTGAGGCCAGGGTCATGCACGGAAGGCGCACATGTGAGCAAAGCACGTGCAAGGAAGGCTGGGCACATGCGTGGAAGGCAGGCGTGTGAGTGAACCGGGCACATGTACGAAGCAAGTGGGCATGTGTGTGGTGAATCGGTAGCAACGTAATGTGCAACCCACCACTGACACTGACCATTTTTAAAGAAAGGAGTTTTTCTGTGGAAAGAATGTTAGAAAATAAGATTGCACCCTAAGTTATTGGCTACTGAAGAGGCTTCACAGAAATCAGACCTAATGAGCTCAGCGAAATTTATTTTCCAAGTAACGAAATAATCCTGAACTTCCTATTTCCTAGTTGGGTGTGATGGGTATGATGGAGTCAGGATTCTCTCCTGCCAGTGCAGAAATCTGGAGTACAATTGGCCAATTACTCAGAATTAGTGCAGTCCATAAATGAAAGTCTCCACCTGATTCCTGGGTAAAGAAATTGGTTGGAGAATTTCTCTTGTTTCTCCAGAGAAAGAGGTCTTTTTCACCAAGGACAGTAGAACTGGAAGTGAAAAAGCCAGGAGGAAGAATTTCCTTATGATGTCTTCATTAGGAGCTGAGGGGTGAGGGGGCAGTGGTTAAAATGCAATGTTGCAGGTTAACACTGCCCAAGGTCCAATCCAATTCAATATTGATTCATCTTTCTATCCTTTTGAAGTTGGTAAAATGAGGACTCATATTATTGGGGGGACTAGGCTGACTCTGTAAACCACTTAGACAGAACTGTAAAGCGTTATGAAACGGTATATAAATCTAAGTGCTATTGCCATTACGGATTTTGAGCTCAAATCCAAGGGATTATATGTAGCTCAGGATTGAATTGTGGAGTCCTTGGTGCTCTCTGAGTTTGGTTGTTTGCTGGGAAGGATGTTTACTGGTCTATTTGTTTCCTTCATAGCTTCTTATAGTAGCTGTCTCTTTTGAATGGTGTGTACTTATGGTTTATCTCTAGGTGTCTATTGATGGCTGAGTGCAAATCATTGGAACAATTATAACATAATGAAAAACTGGTCATTCAACCAAATTCCTGGGCACCTTACAATGTAAAAACCCTACATTTCTCTTGTGTGAGTATTTCTTTGAAACACTTCATTGGCCACTTGTTGTCATCTAAAAGCCAAATTTATATATTGTTTTTCATGAAGCCAAACCCAAGTTAGGGCAACACTATAGCTAATGTATTGTGTTATCTGATTCCCCCCCCCCCAAAAAAAAAGAAAAAGGGGGAAAAAAAAAGAAAAAGAAACATTATGATCAGGAACAATGAAAACAATTGTTGGCAGTAGAAACAGACCAATACTTTACCATTATTCCTGATTGCAATGCTATTTTGGTTCAGTACTAAGTCAATGCACTTAAACGTATATGCTTTTTGAAAAATTCTATATGTTTTTATTCATGTTTTATTAACAGCAGTTTTTATGCCACGCTGTATAGTCAGCCAATTAGACGGTCCCGACATTTTAAAGTAAAATAAAATGATTATGCTATAAATGCATAAAAGTAGGAAATGACATCTGTTGACTGGATTGGAACAAGTATGTTCAACATCTGAACAAGTGCCATTGTTCTGAATTAAAGAATGCCAGTGAAATAATCTTGTAAAATCGATGCTGCAGCGTATAGCATTTTAATGGCAAACATTTATTACAGAAGGAAAATAAAAGAGAACTAGGAATGGAAATCTTGGAGTGAGTGTTACTTGAGATAAGACAGCTCCTATGACTTCAGCCAAATCTGTGGGAGATAGCAGAATTCACCCTCTAGATATGAGCCATGTGAAATTTCACATACTGTAAGCCTTAAATTAGCAAATTTAGTGATAAGTGTCTCCCCCAGCCAGCCACCAGAATGCATCCCTTGTAGAATAGGAAAGCTCCCAGCTGATGGATAGTTGTAATGTGGTATAGTACAATTATTGCTAGTTAAATTACGAAGTAAGAAACAGCAAGGTTTTTTTAGATGCTGTGTAATCTATATCAGCATTCTCCACATTTGGCATCTCTACCCCCAGATGTTTTAGAAGTACAAATCTGAAGAATTAGCATCAGCCATGCAGACTGAAATGCCTTGTATGACAACTACAAAACATCTGGGATGCAGTAGGCTGAAGAAGCTAGATTGGCATTTTGGATACTGACAAGACCATGTACTGAAGTCAGTCAGTCAGTCTGTCTTTATCTATCTATCTATCTATCTATCTATCTATCTATCTATCTATCTATCTATCTATCTATCTATCTATCTATCTATCTATCTATCTATCTATCTGACTTCAGTACACACAAACACACACACACACACACACACACACACACACGCATGCCTGTCATTTAAATGGCCTTTTAAATTTATTTATTTTTATTGGATTTGGTGTTTTGAAGACACTGTGGCTGTTTCTAAGTTCTTTAAGTCCTTGAAATCAGCAATATAGAACTTTTTGTATGTGTGTAATGAATATATCAATCAATATATGCATTGCTTATTAAATTAAAGGGAGACCTTGCTCGTAGACACTCATGTCTTGGTCACCTCCTGTCTGGATTACTGCAATGATGGGGATATACTGGAAAACCATCTGGAAACTTCAACTGGTCCAGAATGGGCAGTAAAGGGTGTCTCTAGGTTTGCCCATGTCACACTTCTGTTGCTACACTGGCTCCCAGTTTCTTTCCAGATGCAATTCAAAGTGCTGGTCATCACCTTTAAAGCTTTTTATGGCACAAGGTTGCTGTCTGTGGCCATAAAGGACTATGTTCTTTCTCTAAGGACATCTACCTATCTGCCTTACCAGGTCAGATAGGGTAGGTATGTTCATAACCCCTTCCCTTAAATATTACCATCAGATGGAAGCTAGGAAGCCTGCCTTTTCTTTGGCAGTCCTGGCCCACTGGAACACTCTGTCCCCAGAATTCAGCAGATTTCTATCCTTTCAGCCTTCTATGAGGCTTTGAAAACCTTAAGGAAAACCTTCCCCATAAGCATTGGTGGAAGACTAGATGGTTGCATATTAGAACCAACTTGGTGCCTACTTTTTTGTTTTTAATGTTTTAATTGATTCACTTTTATAGTTTTAATACAATTTTATATGTATTTTAATTTTGGATTGGGAGCTGCCCAGAATTAGTTGATATGGACAGCTAGATAAATGAAGTAAGTAAGTAAGTAAGTAAGTAAATAAGTAAGTAAGTAAGTAAGTAATAAAATACAATGGGAAAATAGTTTCACCATGTCTTCTAAATAACAAAACTGCAATATCCATTAATAAGTGATCATTAAAATGCCCCAAATTAAATATTCAAGTAAAGCATTAGATTAAGAAAGTGAATATCTATATTAATTGTTTGATCAATCAAATCATCCTGACTTCTATACATCACATTTCTGTAGTTTTCAAATTACAGTTAATCCAACAAAATATTGCTTTGAATTGACTGGAGACCAATGTATCTTTCTCAGAAGACTTTAGCAGCTTCAATTGGCTTTTGGAGGTGTGGTGCCCAAAATAAAATGTTAGCTCACAGTACATATTTATCTGCTGTAGCAGCTCTTCTTTAGACAATATTCTCAGTTATTCATTTTGATTTGGAAAACATGCTGGCTTTATAGATGCTGATGAATAATACTATTCAATATTAAATAATTGAACACTGAATAATACACTTACACTCTGTAAACTAAGAGAAAGACAAAAGAAATGGGTAATTTTTTAATAAATACAGTATTACTGATGAACCCCAGGGTGGTAGAACCTCCATTCTCCTTCTTGTATAAATAATCTAAAGAATTAATTAATCTTTCTAAATTTAAGCTAGTTTTTAATCACTGAAAATTTCATTTGGATGCATATTTGGAAATCTGGAATATATAGTCTACATAATGTGTGTAAATTTCCAAATTTTTCTTCATGCTAGTAAACTGACTTAAGCATGAAATAACAGAACTTTCCCCCTCTATTTAATACATTCAAATTCATCTGTGGGCTTTTTTTCTCCTAGCAACAACAACTAACTAATAAATAAAAGGGGTGTGTGTGTGTGTGTGTACACACACACACACACACACACACACACCACAACTCTTCTACCTCAACACATTGCCTTCACTTGATGGAAAGCCTGACCTGCTTTGCATTCCAATCCAATAAACTTGGCTATTTAACAAGAGGTATTATTTTTATTTAACCTATGATTTTATAGCTGGCTGTTTTTGATTTATGCTTGCTGAATTTTTACTCTTATTTTTATCTTTATTGTGAAAATGTTTGTATACAATTACTGTAAGTTGGATGCTGTGGTTTGGTTTCTGGAAGTTGTCAATGAGATCCCTGTGTGTCAGGGTGTTGCAGTCGTAGTAGATAGCCTGTAGTCAACAGCTGGTTGGACTAGATCAGGGATCTCCAACCTTGGAAACTTTAAGATTTGTGGATTTCAACTCCCAGAATCCCTCCCTTCAACTCCTTCTGGGAGTTGAAGTCCACAAGTCTTTAAGTTACTAAGGTTGGAAATCCCTGGACTAGATGATATCCAAAGTCTCTGCCAGGTTCCAAGAAACTATCCAACATTTATCTTCTGTGATAATCCATGATGTAATAAAAGGAGAAATGTGGGAAAGCAACATCCTGTCCTACTCAGTAGTCAAAACAGATGTTAATCATGCTACTGGGATCTTTTGGATGATTCACCCCAAATTTGAGAGAAAAAAATATATATGATGTACTACCATAAAGTCTATGTCTACCAACAGAGTTGTGATAGAAAAGGATTCCACTGAGAAACACATATTATTTTGTCACCCATGAAGAATTAGATTTTGTTGCAGTTCAAAAGAGTAAAAAAACTAGATACTTGCTCTCAGTGGGAGAAGCAGATGTGCTGCACAAAGTCTGAACTGAAGTCTCGTTCCAGGAAGGGATATTGTGATACACACCACCTGCCTTGCCTCAAAAAGCTTCTGAGGCTTCTGGATTGAATGAAAAAAGGCAAACTGGCTCATAATTTGTTTGTAATGTTTGCCTTATTTATAACAATTTAAGCCTAATAAGAGGCTCACAGTTTATTTTTATTTTATTTTATTATTTAGATTTTTATACCGCCCTTCTCCCGAAGGACTCATCTGGCGGTGTACAGCCAGATTAAAACAATAATATACAAAATTAAAATAACAATTTTAAAAGATGGCCGAAAATTAAAACCGTCGAATTGACCTATACTAAAATACCCCAATTTAAAATTATTAAAAATTCAGAAATTTAAAAATGTAAAGTTGCCACCCCACCGCCCCAAAAATAGGTTCTGCTGACTTTGTTAGATACTCTTCAAAACAGACTCTACAGCTTAAGTCAGTTCTAACTAGAAACTTTCAATAACTGCTTTCCCTCCTCCCTTCTTCTCCCTCCGTCCCTATTCATTCATTCATCCTTCCTTCCTTCCTTCCTTCCTTCCTTCCTTCCTTCCTTCCTTCCATCCATCCATTGTGGGATTAAAACAAATTCAGTTCTGGTGGTCTAACAGTAGTAGAAAAAGGGTAGGGTGAAAAATGTGAAGATGGCAGCTGTAACTGCACAATTGGAGGCCCGCCCCTAAAAAATTGAAACCATTTTTTTTTAAATCCCTCTGTGGACATGCATATGCCCTGGGAATAATCATCAGAGAATCCATCATCCTGCCAGATGAATGTTAGTTGAATGTAGAACTGCAAGATAGCAATTGAAATGGATGCTTTCCCCAAGTGCCATCTAGGAGTCCATGTTACTTTGGAGAATGCCAGATGGAAGCCATTGGTGGGAAAATTTCCACCTACACTGAGCAGCTCACAAACTCTCATGAGCATATTTTGTCACCTGTGGCTCTTGTATGCCCACACAGAACACACATAGCTCTGTCTTCCTTACTACCTGGAAATGCCCATTCAATACCGTCAGTGGTACTTGGGGCTGAGGAAGTTCTGTCTAGTTGCCATTTAGGGAAACACTGATATTCCGTTCCTTTCTCCTCTTTGTCATTTGGTTACTACCTTCTTTGATGCTTTTCCTTGCTGGTAGTGAACTTGCTTTCCATCTCTTGCACCATTTCCTACTAATGTATTATATTCTGCCCCTTACTTTTCATTGCTTTCCATTAACATAAGATTGTAGCCATATTTTGGGGGGCTAACAAGGACCACCAAGGCAGTTGGTCAGCAAGGACACAGTTGGAAAAAAAACCCTATGATTTACTGGATGATGATCTTTTCTACAATGTGAGAAGAAAAATGCTTTCTAAACATAAAACGTTCAGGAAACCTGGATCTATTTTAAAAAATTCCAACTTGATATAATAAGAAAACACAACATTGTATTTCGCACTTTTTCTTTTTAGTATAAAGAGTTTGATGTAGAAGAGATAAGAGGACTTCCCCCTCCCTCAAATAGCAGGAAAAACAGAGCAAAAAAGCATTTATTTGAGATAATAATTTCCATGTCTGAGCAACACATAGCAAAATATTGCAAAGTGTTGACTCTTATCATATTGATAACTGAAGGTTTATTCTATGACTAATAATAATAACTTAAACATTCATATTGTGGCATTTTCAGCAATAGACCTGTCAATTAATAGGAATCAATAGAAAACAGTACCACTGGTGTGGCATTCAGCCGCACGCATGTTTTCTTCAAAACCTATGTTTCCCCTTTACTGGGAAAGCAGGTTTTTCAAATTAAAAGCTACAATGATATCAAGTCAGTACATGTAAGCTAACTCTATTGCTGGCTGTCCGACGTTTTCTGTCAACAAATAGGAAACTTTAGACTTTGAGCCTGTCAAAGCCTGTTCTTTGGGGAACAATAAATACACTTGGAAGGATACACGAAATCCCTATGGACAAACCGAGACAATGCTAGGAATGCTACTTCTCTCTTAATAAAATAAAACCAATTTTCCAAATCAACTGGCAGTAGATTCCAAACTTGGATAAGTTTTGTTTGCAAATTGCGGATGTTTCATCACCCTCTCAAACCCACCAATTTTCTATAAAAACGAAGCAACATTTCTCTGGAAAAAGAAATTGTAGCATTTTATTAAACATAGCAAATTTGGGGCATTCAGTAGAACATTCCTTTCCCTGTTTTAAAAATATAATCTCTTTGTAAATATCTGCCAGGGCATCACCAAAAGGAATTTAAAATGGAGTCGTTTTCTAATACTGGTTTTATTGATTTTTTTCCCTTTCTCTTATCACTTTCCCTTTCTTTTTTATGATTAGGTGCAATTATTGTTGAAATAATATTGACATCCTTTTTGGAATTCTACAGAAATTTCTGGTTTTGTTTTTAAATGACATAAGCAAGCATGCAAGTAAACTGTCAACGTCACAGATTTTAATTCGTCCCCTAAAACCCCCCTAAAAATACATTCCTAACTTTCATTATTTAATCTTCCAAATCAAATTGCTAGATTCCAAAACAGCAGCACTTGAACGTTGCTCAGACTAGTTAACTTGAACAAATCAGATTCCAGCTACTGAATACATTTGCCCATGCATTTCCTATACAAATGAAAAAGAATGCAAGGCTCTCCAATTCCTGAGCAACCTCCATGTCAGACTGCCAGATAAATATTTACACTACACTCAAGAGTTAACTAAATATATTTGACTTAAATCAAGAAAACTCTTTCCAGGCACAAGGGTCATGAAACATGCTATCAATATCCAGGACCAGCCTTCAGAATTGCATGGAAACTGAAGAACCACACAATTATACCATTCTGTTCAACCTCAGATCAACTTGTGTAAGCTTTGCATTGTATGAAGATCAGCGATGCTATCCAAGTGTTTAATACTGACTACAAAGAGATTAGTTTTGTGTCTATAAATTCTCTAGCTGGATATACAAAACTTGGAATGGCTAAGCAATTCTAGGGTTATGATGATAAGCCTACTGACAAGGGAATCCTCATTTAATTATTGGGACTTAATAGTTAAATAAACTTGCCTAAAGTCAGCCATGGAATTCATAGGGCCTATGATGCCTGGAGACTAACACATGTCTCATATATGTGCACTCAGGATCAGTAAGAAGCTTAAGATAGTGGTGCTAAAACTATTAAAAGGCCTTCAATTCTGCAGAATTGGAAGTTTACAATGTAACATGTAAATCTAATTCTAACTTCCTAATACTTCTGCGCAACTCAGACAAGAGCAAATGCTTCTTCCTCGTGAGAAAGTTTTACTTAATATTTTGAATTGTAAGAGCAGAGCATGTGCATCTTCCATTCAGAGAATTTTATAAATCAGTTAGCATAACAGAGGAGAACCTTCCAACGGTTAACACTTATTTTAATGTAGATTTAGAAGGGGTGGCAATAAAGGATTTCTTCTGTAGATCTTAATTAAAGAACAGAATTGGGAGGATGAAGATTACCTGGACGTAAAGCATCAAATATTCTGAGTGATTCAAGCGTTATATCTTAAAATAAACTCAATGCACAAGACACTGCAATACATATATAGGAGGTTAGCACCCACCTCTCTCCTAGAAGAATGAAATATTCTAGGAAATATTAAAAAGGCAGAATATTATACCTCTCTGGATGAGAAAAGGAGAAACATGCTCTTGGACAGCAGCCCCCACCTTTGTTAATAGCCCCAGAAAGACTGGGCCATCCTATCTACAAGACAAAAGGCCTTCAGCTCCAGGGTGATAGGATTAGCCCTCACTCAAGATCCAAACCAGGACAAAGCCATTAAGCCATAGTAGGAATTGCCCAACACCCTTTCAGAACAAAAGCTTCTTCATTACCTCATCAATCAGCAAGATTCAACCAAGCCTGGGACAAGGTTAGCTGGACCCCCACATAGCCCCCTGGGAGTCTGACAACTAATAGGATACATTTCTTGCAAGGCCCAAGAGATGGTATAAATATATCTCACCTTCCACTCCATGTGGTCTTCCACCCAGAATCACACGTGCTTGGTGGTTCTGCTTCACCATTAAACCACCCTTCCAAGCACTCTCTGTGGTTCCAGTGTCTTTCTTCCCACTTGGAACTGAACCCAGATGGACATTTCTTCCAACACATATCCCTTCCAAAAAGTTACATAGCATATCTATGATAGTCATTCTTACTTGTAAAGCCCACTATTTGTACTGAAGAGGCATTCACTGTGGAAACAATATGTACTATTGTATGTGTGAAGGTTTCTTTACTATTCATTAATTTAAAAAGAAAACACCTTGTGAGAACAATTTCCACATGATGTTTTAACCAAGCCGAATAAGAAATGATTGGAAGAAAAACCCTGAAGACATTTTTCTGGCACCAATAAGGTACCTATAAGTTTTCTTGCCCTGCTATTCAGAGGTGGTTTTCAGCCAGTTCATACCAGTTTGGGCGAACTGGTAGCGGAGATTATGGGTTGGCCCGCCCAGGCTCTCTGCCCATGATGGCGAACCTGTGGCACATGTGCCTTAGGTGGCTTAGGTGCCTTAGGTGGTACGCAGCACCCTCTCTGTAGGCACATGAGCCATTGCCCCAGTTCAGCTTTGCTGTGCATGCGCACATACCTTCCACCAGCCAGCTGGTCTTCCAGTCTCTGCTGCACATGTGCAGGGAGTGGGGTGCGGGGTGGGGTGTGCAGGCATTCATGGGGGCAGGGTGCATGCAGGGAGGGACGCAAGTACATTGCATTTTGGGGGTTCAGGCACGCTTTGGGCACTCGGTCCAGAAAAGGTTAGCCATCCCTGCTCTATGCTGTCCTATTTAGGCACCGTTTTGAGGCCAGGTGCATGTGTGGAAGGCACACACGTGAGCAAAGCACTTGCATGGAAGGCCGGGTACATGCATGGAAGGTGTGCATGCGGGGTGAACCAATGGTAACTGTTATGTATTAGTGTTGTACCTTTAAATATTTGAGCGGGAAATCAGCACGTTGCTGATTGGTCAAAACCTCCAACAGAACTGTATAAAAGGAGAGGGTTTTCGCCCAGCCAGTTGCTGGGTTCACCCTATATTAAAGAGCTGTTGTCACTACCCTAGTCTCCGGCCTCATTACTTCCCGAACATAACATTGGCGACGAGGATGGGATTTCGAGGCTAAGGAGAACCAGAACCGAGCTGAAGCGCGATAGTTCCGAACCCAGCAAACTCAGGGCAGAAACGCGGAAATGGCAAACACGCCACCCGCACCGTACAACCCGGTCAAGGAGAAATGGGGAACGTATATGACCCGTTTCGAAAGCTTTCTAGAAGCCAACGAACTACAGGGGATCCCTGATAACCGCAAACGGGCTTACTTCTTAAGCCATTGTGGGCCGGAGGTCATCGAGATTGCGGAAGCCCTGGCAGAGCCAACGCCGATACAATCGGTATCGTGGCCGACTCTGCAGACTTTGCTGAAGAACCAATTCGCACCGAGGCCGTCCAAATACGTGCAGCGGTTTGAATTGGAGAACGAGACAGATGGAGGCGAGTCCATCGGTGACTACATGGCCGCTAAGAAGAGCGCCCAAGGACTGCGGATACCGAGACCTGGGCGAGGTGCTACTCGAGCAACTCATCCGAGGGGTCAAGGACATCCGCTCACGACGACGGCTGCTAGCCAAGAGCAACCTGACACTAGCCAACGCTCTGGACGAAGCCAGAGCACACGAAATGTCTACTAAAGCAGCAGAGACCCTGCAAAAGCCTCTTCAATCCAAGGCGAGCGCAAAGCCAACGCCAGTACACCAGGAGGAGATTCAGTCCGAATCCGACGGTGAGAGCGAGGATGAGGAAGGGGTCTGCCGGACCGAGAAACGCGACATTGAGGACCGTGACGAGTGCGGAAGCTGCGGAGGGCAGCACCAGCGCCAACGCTGCAGGTTTAAAGACGCAACATGCCGGCGGTGTGGGAAGAAAGGGCACTTAGCTCAGGTCTGCAGAGCGGCCCAACCTTCCCGCCGAAAATTCAAATCGGCCAATCAGAACGCGGAACCGGAAAGGCGGCCCGCGATTGGTTCAAACAAGAAAGGCGCGAAGTCTAACCAAACGACTGTCATTATAGGCCGCGCCTCAACCAAAGTGGAAAAGAAGATCTTCACAAAGCCCAAGATAGAGGGAGTACGGTGCAGGCTTGAAGTAGACACGGGATCAGCGATCACCATCATGTCCTGGGACACTCTGGCGAAGTCGCTGCCGTCCGTCGCGCCACCTGCAAGCACAACGGCTACGAGTGCACGACTACCAGGGAATCGCATCCCTGTTCGAGGGACCACCTCCGTCCGAGTCGAGTATGGTCCACATAAAAGACCCTGCCCATCACGATCGTCGAAGGAACTCTGCCCAGTCTGTTGGGACTAGACTGGTTTCGTGCCCTGGGCATGGGAGTGACTGGCATCTACAAGTGACTGTAACCTGAAAGACATTCTCTTTAACGAGTTCAAGATGTCTTCAAGGACTGCCTGGGCAAGTACAAGGGACCCCTATTTCCTTCAACTTAGACCCCAGGTAGCCCCCATTAGGCTTAAGGCGAGGAGAGTCCTTTGCCCTAAAACCAAAATTGATAAGGAGCTGGATAAGCTCATTAATCAGGGATTTTGGTGCCAGTCGATCACGCAAGTGGGAGACGCCAATCGTCACCCCATCAAACCGGACGGGTCAATTAGAATTTGCGCTGACTACAAGGCGACGCTTAACAAAGCCTTACAGAAAAGCGCCACCCGGTTCCGTGGTGCAACACTTATTGCACTCTTTGGGGCAAGGGCAAGTCTTTGCAAAGTTAGACTTGGCCCAAGCCTACCAACAACTGCCAGTAGACGCCCGCACAGCCAAGCCCAAACGACAGACGCACAGGGGGCCTTCAAGTGCACCCGATTGCAATTTGGGGTCAGTGTGGCACCAGGGCTGTTCCAAAACCTGATGGAACGACTACTGCAGGGCTCCCAGGGTAGTTCCTTACTGATGATGTCCTAATTTCAGGGAAAACATGGAGGAACTGGGGAGCGGTTAAGAAAGGTCTTGAGCATTTTCCGGACAGCCGGATTAAAAGTCAAGACAAACAAATGCCAGATCGGGTCGAATCCGTCGATTTCTTGGGCTACCGGATAGACAAGAAAGGAATTCACCCTACTGAGAGCAAGGTTAAGGCAATTAGAAGGCTCCAGCGCCCAAAAACAAAGCAGAGCTGCAGGCATTCCTGGATTGGTTAATTTTACGCGGTCTTTTAAAGAACAAAGCAACTGCTATGGAACCGCTGCATAGACTCTTAGGAAAAAATACTGTTTGGTCTTGGGGAAAGTCAGAAAATAGGGCTTTTGAAGCAGTAAAGAACCTGCTCTCAAGTGATAGCCTGCTCATCCAATATCACGACTCATTACCCCTAGTGCTGGTTTGCGATGCCTCCCCTTATGGGGTGGGGGCTGTACTCAGCCATAGACTTCCAAACGGCACAGAAGCCCCCATAGCGTTCTACTCTAGAACGATGTCCTCCCCAGAGAGGAACTATAGCCAATTAGACAAAGAAGCACTAGCCATTGTGTCAGGGGTCAAAAAATTCCACGAGTATGTATTTGGGCGGAATTTTGAAATCGTGACTGACTACAGACCGCTACTAGGGATACTGGCTGGCGACCGCCCAACGCCTGTGGCACTTTCGCCACGCTTGACCCGATGGACTATATTCTTAGCCGCTTACTCGTACAAGCTGCAGCATCGACCAGGAAAAGAAGTGGGGCATGCAGACGCGTTAAGCCGATGCCCACTACCAGGGGCGATCAAGACCCCACTCCGGGACACCCATCCTACTTATTGACTCATTGGACTCTGGCCCAGTCACATCTAAGGAAGTGGCTCGGCATCATACCGACATTGTGTTAAGGACTGTACTCGGTTGGGTACAGAGAGGGTGGCCGCTGCGCCGGGCGAAAGGTTCAAAGAATTTGTTAAAAACGAGATGAGCTCTCAGCTCAAGGGGTGCCTGTTATGGGGTGATCGTGTAATAATTCCTGAAAGTTAAGGGAAAGGTATTGGACCTCCTCCACGAGGGTCACCCAGGGATCGTAAGGATGAAGGGGTTAGCCAGAAGCTATGTATGGTGGCCACTCATGGACGCAGAGATTGCTGAGAGGGTAGGGAAATGTCAGGCTTGCCAAGAATCCAGACCTCTACCCCCAACGGCCCCAGTCAGAGAATGGGAAAAGCTCCAAGGGCCCTGGTCAAGAATCCACATTGATTTTGCTGGCCCCTTTCACGGCCAAACATTCCTAATAGTTGTGGATGCATTTTCTAAATGGTTGGAGATCATAATCATGAAATCCACTACGGCCGAAGCAGTAATCGCAACCCTGCGCCACCTATTCGCAACTCACGGATTGCCGGACACTCTGGTGTCCGACAATGGGCCTCAATTCACGGCAGCCCAGTTTGAAGAATACCTGGCAGAAGAAGGCATCCGACATGCCCTCTCTGCGCCTTTTCACCCTGCGTCGAATGGCCTTGCAGAGCGTTCCGTCCGGAGCGCTAAGGAGGCATTGTCCAGGCTAAAGCCAGGTGACTGGCAAACAAAAATAGACTTTTTCCTAGCCATCCAGCACAGAACCCCAAGCACGGCCACCGGGAAAAGCCCAGCCGAATTGCTAATGGGACGGAAACTCCGGTGCCCACTGGACCGTTTGAATCCCCATTACACACCAGAGGGGTACAAGGGAAAACTAGAAAAGACCAGGAAATGAGCATAGGCGACCGGTGTGGGCTCGAAACTATGGGGACGGCCCTAGTTGGCTCACAGGACAAATAATAAAGTAACTGGCCCAAAATCATACGTGGTAGAGCTACCCGACAACAGAGTGTGGAGGCGCCACATAGATCAGTTAAGGAAACGAATAACCGACCAAACTGAACCAAACGAAACATATCATGATCAATACCAATTTGATTCCACAGCCAACAATGACCCGGGGGAGGCGCAAGACTTAGCTGAGATCCCAGAGTTCCAGCGACGCCATCAGGTTCCCGAGGGAAGCGGCAGGGAAATTGAAAAAAGTAATCCAAGGCCCGATGGCCAAGAAAAGAGTCGGCCAATAATCCGGAGCCCGTTGGCCCAGAGAAAGAGCTGGGAGGAGAAACAGCCCTCCGACCAGCTCAAAACACCACCCAGAACTGAACCGCGCAGGTCAGAAAGGACTAGGAGACGCCCAGGTTATTTGCGTGACTACGTCGAAAAATAACATGTAAATATTTATGTAAATAGAGGCAAAGTGTTTTCTGGGAGGGGAGGAGTGTTATGTATTAGTGTTGTACCTTTAAATATTTGAGCGGGAAATCAGCACGTTGCTGATTGGTCAAAACCTCCAACAGAACTGTATAAAAGGAGAGGGTTTTCGCCCAGCCAGTTGCTGGGTTCACCCTATATTAAAGAGCTGTTGTCACTACCCTGGTCTCCGGCCTCATTACTTCCCGAACATAACAGTAACAAAATGTGAAACCCCACTGTTTCTATTACGGTTTTTTTCAGGACATACAGTAATACAGCCATTGATGGTTTGGGATATTCCGTTCTAATATATCTTTCACTTTCAACCTTGTCAAACTGGAGTCACACTCCTGGGTGATTCTATTTGTTTTCACACACACATACCCATACACACACACACACACACACACACACAGAGAAATCTTCATTCCATCACAGTTCTATTTTTATTTGTAGTAGATGTGAACTGCTGGCAGAATGGAATGTGATAGTGTGAATTCCCATCACGGTCTCTTACAGGGAGATAATTGATGCAGCAGTAGCTTATCTCCTTGAAGTGTTTAACTGCAAAATGCAAGCTCCATTTTGTAGCAGCTTCATCTGGGTGGCCCAAACAGCTCGTTGAAAGCGTTAACAGCCAGATAGCAGCTCCTCTTGTAAAGCACAGAGACAAACCTGACGCAAATCCACAGCTTTATTATTTCAGTGAAGTTGCAGAGCTATCGAGGAAATAGACTGGAAGTTGATATACCTGACAATGTTTTGAACAGGGTTGACTTTTGGGAAGAAAAATGCAAGTTGGTAAGATAAATGCACAGAGAAAAAGACTCCGGTTTGAATAGGAATGATTTTGAAAGACAGAAAAAAAAGCAAGGATAATGTAAATTATAGCCTTGTCTATTCAGAAGGCCTCCCCTGGGTTCAGCAAGGCTTCCAGCCAGATTTTTATCCTAGACCCCAAGAATTTAAGAATAGCTCTTTGAATTATTCCTGTGCATCCAAGATTTTGGAATATGCTTTTGTCTGGCTCCAGAAACATTTATCAATTGCAAAGCTGAATGCATGCCTTTCATGGTAAAAGCTGAATGAAATAAACTTATAATCATTCAAGGAGTGGGCCATGGAAAGCTCTCCTCAAGAACACCTAAAGTTCCTGGAACTGTCTCTGGAGCTATAATGGAGAAGCAACAGCTATGTCGTCTGTTGCATAAACATAGTAGTATTATTAGACATCATGAATGACAAAAGAACTATTTCTTGCTATAGCTGGATCTTGTATGGCTTCAAGAATCTTTCAGGTTTCTCTCCTTCCCTCCACACCTTTTCAAAATCTCTGTTCCTGTCTTCATCCTTGGGAATCAGTTATGATTTTTAACAAATCCATGCTGAAACTTTAGTGGCAGATGATCGAAGAAACAACCTTTGTTAGAAACTTGTTATGTTAGACTATTATATCTGTATATGTTTGAGTCAGTTTTCTAACTCTTGGAAATTTGAAAATATGGACAATGTTTTGCCATTGCCTCTTTTCTAGGCTTGAGAGAAAGTCACGGGTTCAAAATCATCCAGCTGCCTCAGTGCCTTAGTGGGACTAGAACTCACTGCCTCTTAGTTCCCAGCCTGGTGAGTTAACCACTACACCCGACTGTCTATATTATTTTATCATGATCTAGACATGGTTATTTAAAATTTCTTCTCATTTTAAGGTCTGCTTTGGTTTCTATGGTGAAGTGACTGTGCAATATCACAGTGACTGCATAATATATAACAATGTCACTTTTAGAAGAGCTAATTTTTACTTCTCCTGAATTCTAACAGTAGCAACAAAGCAATATAGGCATGGAGACAGAAGGACAAGATGCATAATTGAAAATAGCTTTAGAATGGATTAATTTGGGGAGATGAGAGACTGGGTCCCTACTAGAGTTGCTATTCCAAATAGTTTTCTTCTGAGATAACTTTCTTCTTTTGATTTTGACAAAATTATCTTTCAGCTAACCATGCTTAGTAATTTCACCATTGTTGTTGTTGTTAGTTGCAAAGTCGTGTCCGACCCATCGCGACCCCATGGTCAACGTTCCTCCAGGCCTTCTTGTCCTCTACCATCCTCTGGAGTCCATTTAAGTTCACACCTTCTGCTTCAGTGACTCCATCCAGCCACCTCATTCTCTGACGTCCCGTTCTTCTTCTTTTCACCATTATTTATTATTTATTTATTTATTTAATCAAATTTTTATACCGCCCTATCTCCCGAAGGACTCAGGGCAGTTTACAGCCTGATAAAAATACAAATATAATACAAGATAAAACACTAATTAAAAAACTTATTTAAATAGGCCAAAATTTAAAATTACAATTAAAATGATAAAACCCCATTAAATTAAATTTAAGATTAAAATTCTAGTCCAGTCCTGCACAAATAAATAGATGTGTTTTAAGCTCACGGCGGAAGGTTCGAAGGTCAGGAAGTTGACGAAGTCCTGGGGGGAGTTCATTCCAGAGGGTGGGAGCCCCCACAGAGGGGGGGATATCTTAATTTCTAGCTTATTATAATGTGGTTTAACTTCCATTTGCTGAAAGACACGTAAGTAAGAATGAAAAAAATAATGACACAAACAAACTTGAATAATAGCAATAATTCTCCTTAGTGGTTATAAAATAAAATTAATTTAATTTGTCCTGCAGAAACTGGCAACTTTCTCCCAGCACCTTATTTCCTTGCCCAGGGCTGCCATGTGTTTTTAGAACCTAGGGCAGACCTATATGATATGGTGTTGACAGGAATTATGGCACACACATCTTTAGTGTAGGTTGCTACAACACAAGTTATATTTATTATAACATGCTAGTTTTATGATACCAACTCTGTGATATATTTCAACAGTATTCTCAAGTAATCCCAAATTTGTATTTGGAACATCTTATTGCTTTTAAGCCTTTACGCAATGTTGACAGAATGATAGATAGGACTAAACCCCAGTATTGCTTGTATAGAAATATTAGCATGTTTGTGGCCTTTGAGTGAACCTGGAGCCCCTCAGAATCCCACTGTTGACATTTAGCAGCAAACTACTGAATGAGCTCAATTAAGTACTAATAGGAGCACAACTTCATCCCAATTACATGGCAAATTGAAAACATGGCAACCATCCATACCTTATGCCTCTACAAGCTCAGAATGCTCATTCATATTTTAGAAACTTCCAAATGCAAACCAGGGCTGGAAATTCTGGCTTTGCCCTCCACTCCTTAATAATGTCAGTTTCTTTTACATGCCTGCACCCACAAGAAATCTTGGCCAAGGAGAATATTATTTACAGAAATATTTAGCCCCTAATCCTATAAATATTCTTTTCTTTTGGCTTACAGGAATTCAGAAGAGTAAAAATAACTTATTACTCTTTATATACTTGTATTTTCCAGTCTTCTTCTTCTTCTTCTTCTTCTTCTTCTTCTTCTTCTTCTTCTTCTTCTTCTTCTTCTTCTTCTTCTTCTTCTTCTTCTTCTTCTTCTTCTTCTTCTTCTTCTTCTTCTTCTTCTTCTTCTTCTTCTTCGCCTCTTCCTCCTCCTCCTCCTTCTACTTTGCCTGTATTAATTATAAATCCATCCATCCATTTAATTTGTATGGCTGACCATTTCAAGTTAATGATTCTGGGTTGCTAACAATGTTTGTTTGTTTGTTTTAAATATAACAAACAGAAAAACAAACAAAAACTATGCAGGTAAAACAACAGCCAGACTAAACAGACCCATCCACAACAACTATATAATCTATGTGTGGTCTCAGACCCCACCCAGACTTGCTGGCAGAGTTTACAAAAACCCACCGTATGTATTTGCTTATTAAATAAATGTATAGTAACCTTGGTAGTCACGTTTCAAATTTTGAGCTATTGCTTGGATAATTCCTATTTCTTGGCTGGAATTTGAATTTCCCAAGAGCTCCAGTCGAAGACGTGATTCTTTTATTTGTTCTTAGTAATGTGTTATTCTTTGATGAGTCAAATAATAACAGTCATAATAATACTTTTTCAAGTTACAGGTTTAAGTTGGCCTCTTGTCAGAACAGCTGTTGGCTTGAAGAATATGGGGAATATGCATAGTGCGGAAAGGCCCAAGAGTGACACTGGATTCTATTAAGCTGGAAATGGAGTGACTGATAGCAGTGTGAGAATTGAGATAGAGTATTCTAAGCAAGGAAGCAGAGGTGTTGGGGAATGTACTTGCAATAAGCGGACTGATTTCTTTTTTTCTTTTTTTTGAACAGAAGAGAATACATGCTACATCCACCCACTCAAATTCTGGAGGTGTCCATATTCATCATTTTGCCACCATTAGCTAAGTGGGACTATCACACCTATCATTCCTCTCCAGTTTGGCTACTGGGGTGATGGGAATGGTATTCCAGTATCCCTAAAGTTTGCCAGGTTAGGAATACTGAAAAATGTAATTTTTATTTATATGTTTTTATTTTATATATATAAATGTCTATTTGATTTATATTATAAAGAACCTAAACCTAACAGCCTCTTCTGATTTTTCTTACAAGTAAGAAGTATAGGTTCTTTTTTAAAGGTGTTCTTTTTAGTACCCTGAAACAGCTCTTATTTATTGTATACAGGTACTCCTCGACTTATTATTATTTATTTATTAATTAAACTTTTTAGACTTACCACAACTGAGCCCAAAATTTCTGTTGCTATAGTGAGATATTTGTTAAGTGGGTTTCCCCTGTTTTACGACCTGTCTTGCCACAGTTGTGAATCACTGCAGTTCTTTTTTTTTATTGAAAAAGTTTTACAAAGAACAAATTTTTAAACCATCATTCCCCCCCACTTCCCCCCTCCCTCCTCCCTCCTCCTTCTCCTCCCCAACCCCCCAAGACTTCCCAGAACAAAATGCAGGGTATAACATTATCAATCATAAGCTAAAATACCACAAAAATCTGCCTCATATGCATGGTCTCCCAACACCCCCTTAACTCCCCTTTCCCATTTAAACATATACATTAATATATACCATTTGTAACATTATTCATAGACTATTTGGTACTTTTTAGTCTGATACTTGTTTTGAACATAATCACTGCAGTTCTTAAGTTAGTAACATGGTTGCTAAGTGAATATGGCTTCCCAATTGACTTTGCTTGTCAGAAGTTTACAAAAGGGGATCACATGACCCCGGGACACTGCAAACATCATAAATATGAGTCAATTGCCAATATCTGAATTTTGATCACGTGACCATTGGGATGCTTCAATGGTTCACTGTAAAAAACAGTCCTAAGTTACTTTTTTTCAGTGCCATTGTTACTTTGAACGGTCACTAAATGAACTGTTGTAAGTCGAAGACTATCTGTATTAACAATAGTTACAGTGTGAACTTTGTGGATAGAGAGTATATAGAATTGAATGCAGAAGTTTATCACTGTAATCATTATGATCATCATCATCAGAATCCCTCTGTGAATGTTATGGACATATTTGCTCCTTCTCCTTCTCCTTCTCCTTCTCCTTCTCCTTCTCCTTCTCCTTCTCCTTCTTCTCCTTCTCCTTCTCCTTCTCCTCCTTCTCCTTCTCCTTCTCCTTCTCCTTCTCCTTCTCCTTCTCCTTCTTCTTCTTCTTCTTCTTCTTCTTCTTCTTCTTCTTCTTCTTCACTATCACAATCACCATCATGAAGTTTTAGAATTAGAATTAGAATTAGAATTAGAATAGAATTTATTGGCCAAGTGTGATTGGACACACAAGGAATTTGTCTTGGTGCATATGCTCTCAGTGTACATAAAAGAAAAGATACGTTCATCAAGGTACAACATTTACAACACAATTGATGATCAATATATCAATATAAATCATAAGGATTGCCAGCAACAAGTTATAGTCATACAGTCATAAGTGGAAAGAGATTGGTGATGGGAACTATGAAACGATTAATAGTAGTGCAGATTCAGTAAATAGTCTGACAGTGTTGAGGGAATTATTTGTTTAGCAGAGTGATGGCCTTCGGAAAAAAACTGTTCTTGTGTCTAGTTGTTCTGGTGTGCAGGATTTTGTTGCCTTTTTACCCCCATACTTTATTGGGAATTCTTCCCTGCCTTCTTATCCCATTCTACTAACGCTACAGCTTTGATTTACCAACTTTCTGAACAAAAAAGAACTTTGGATGACCTCATTTAAGGGTGGAGGCTGGGAAAACCTTCAAAGTGCTAAGAACTCTTAACTTTCAGATGATATGTTGAATATTCCCAGTGGAATGAGCTTCCTTGCCTTGCAGACATTTCCGATATACAGAAAAAGGACCTTAAAGCTATATGGATCTGCAGAACATATATTAGTTCCTGACAATTTAATAGAGGTAGCTGTTCTGAGAATAATAGAAGGTAAATAATGGCTCCATTAAAAAACACTGCTGTCTTTACCACTGTTCCCTTTCTTCCCCATCTCTCTTTTAGATTGGTGTGGTTATTTTCAAGCTGATGTTCTGATATATTAAGGAACATCTTGTAATGGTGTAAAGCTGAAAGTAAAGAATTGCATTTAATAATATGTTAATATTAACTTGTACAACTGATTTGCTTGCAGTGTCAACCTGTGATTATGAAGTATGAATTTCTTCTTTCAGTTTGTGGTCCTAGTTGCCCTTTGGACTAAACTGGTCCAGGAAGTGAAAAAATGGAAATCCTTTCTTTTACTATGAATTTTTTTTAATACCAAGAATTCATTGTACTATATCTATACGTTTGATACTATTGAACTCTATCGGTGTTAATATTTGTATTGTACGTTATAGACTGATGACTTTTGATGGATGTATCTCAGGATTAGGCAACACGTTGTAGGCTATCTGGAATCACCTATGTGTCAGTTGGACAACCGTATAAAGTAAACAAACAAACAAATAAATAAATGTGTTTAATAAATAAAATAAATGTGGGGCAGGTGAGCACATTGAGGATGTTATGAGTTCTTACAAAATGACACTCAAATGCCAATTGCAAAATCTTTGTTACTTAAGAGACAAGGTTGATCCCTACCATTACTTTTATAGCATACTTTATAGCAGGGGTGTCAAACTTGATTTCACTGAGGGACGCATCAGGGTTGTGTTTGACCTTGAGGGCTGGGCTGGGCGTGACCAGGGTGGGCATGGGCAGATTGATGTCACTCGTGTCGGGGGTGCCTGTGGTGGCCCAAGTGCTATGCCAGGAAAAACGGGCTCCGGAGCTCCATTTTCAACTGCAATGGCCTCCTGACACTGCAGCCCAGTCCTTTGCTGTTTCTAGGGTGGCCCTGCGGGCCAATCTAAGCATCCCATGGCTGGATCTGGCCCCTGGGGCCTTGAGTTTGACACCCCTGCTTTATAGTTTGTTTTATTTCACAAAAATTTTCTTACCTTTTGCTTCTCCTAGGAAAAGGAGCTAGGGCCGGGATAGCTCAGGCAATAGAGAAGCCTGTTATTAGAACACAAAGCCTGCAATTACTGCAGGTTCGAGCCCGGCCCAAGGTTGACTCAGCCTTTATAAGGTAGGTAAAATGAGGACCCAGATTGTTGGGGGGGCAATAAGTTGACTTTGTAAAAAATATACAAATAGAATGAGACTATTGCCTTATACATTGTAAGCCGCCCTGAGTCTTCGGAGAAGGGCGGGGTATAAATGTAAACAAAAAAATAAATAAATGAACAGAGCCTCAGCCACCCGTTATTATTATTTTCTAAGAATTCCTTCAGAGCTGGGATGAATCTGTTCAGAGGCATTCTTATAAAGAAAGATGGTGTTGGAGATTAATGCTTTGCTTTGTAGCATACTACTTCTTGTTTATTTAAATGTAAAGATTAAGAGAGAGTAGAATGTTTGCTGCTCAACATGTATGACAGCAAACTGTTGCTCTCTTATTTATTCTTTATAAATAAATCTAGAACTAGCCTATTGATGGTTTAGAGATATATATGTTTCATTATAAAAATAAAGAATTTGCCTTCAACTAGAACAGTGGTAGTCAACCTGGTCCCTACCGCCCACTAGTGGGCGTTCCAGCTTTCATGGTGGGCAGTAGGGGTTTTGTCTATACTGAACCTACTGAAGCATTCCTTTTTTTTTATTTAATTGACTTTTTAAAAAAAATTCATAGCATTATTTAAAAACATTTTCATTAGGTTTTCATAAAATTCCCCATGACAATTTAAATTTCTGAAAATATACTATTTGTATCGCCCGCGCATAAGTTTAATTCACGTTACCTAAGTGAAACTAAACGGCGCTATCGTGCGACCACAAACAAAAGAGCCTCATCCCAGAATAGTTTGCGCATCTCCCCCCACACCACCCATCTGTAACAGACAAGCAGAACTGGTAGCCAGCGACCCCCCCCCCAATCCCAATCCACGATGCACGAGAGGCATGCGCAGATGATGATACACTTTATAAATCACCATTACTGTGGAACCGGTGGGCGATTAGAAAATTTTACTTCCAACAGAGATACAAAAGTAGATGGTAGGTATAAAAAGGTTGACTACCCCTGAACTAGAACCTGACTTCTGATGACTTTATGAATGTACTCACACAGTTTTCTTGTCATGATGTAGAAGTTAATTGTCATTGTTTGGAGGGAAGAATCCATGAGATATCCTCCATCTGCATTTCTTAGGTGGTCACCCAATCAAAATTTTCACCTATTTTGCTTCTCTTCGGATAGCTGCCAAGGTCTGCCATTTGTTGAGACCATCCTGCTTATTTTCCAAGAATAAAAAGAGTTTAGATATAAATAAATAAATGATGTACTTATTCTGGTATCTTAAAGCCACAACCTCAACCACAGCATACTCCATCACTTTCAAAGACCAACTCATGGATGGCCATTACCTAGGGGTATGGTCTTTGTGATATTCATGGTAGAGGTTTCTCATCTGAAGACTCTGCATGGGTTTATTTCCATCCACATGAGATGACAATTTGGTCCCTATTGTGGTAGTCTTTAAAGGCACTGCTCTTTTTCTAAGTGATTTTAATTGTTCAAAATAACATCTGGAGTTCTCCAGGTTGTTTTCAATTGTTCCTGTTCTAACGTTTACTTAGAAGCTGTTTTTAATTAGCCTACTCAGCACTCTTTATTGTTTTTAACTGCTGTTGTCTCACTAGTTAAGCGATCGAATGCAGGAATGGACAATGTACAATCGTCCATATGTTATTGAAATCCAACTCCTATCAAGCCTAGCCAGCACTGAAAATTGTAAGCAGTCACAACATCTGGAAGACTGCTAACTGACTACTGCTGATCACATATTTTAGTGTGAAATGAGCTTTCTGCATTACTTTAAGATCAATTAAAAGAGAGTCAGCCTTGACTCTATTTGCATGCAGATATTGAAACAACCATGTAGCTAAATGAATGTGAGTCTCCAAAAATTGAATCCTGGGTTGGATATGTTTATTTTTCTTTTCAAAGCATTTTTTTTTGCCATAAAGTTGCTCTCATTCCTGTATTTTTTTATGACTTCCCCAGTTCTTCTGGTGGATGGGGGGAAAATAATGGCCCTCACTTCTATGACACATCAGTGTTTGAATTTTAGCAATGACCTATGAATAGAATTGAAACCCAGCTATGTCCAGGACAAGAATCAAAACAGGGGACTTCTTGCAATATTGTACAGTTCTCCATATTTTGGGAAGTTCAACATAAATTAGGGTATGCACACTGTTCTTTAGGCCCTGCAATTCTCCATAGGGAAAAAGAGCATACTTTATGGAAAGCGGCTCATATATTGTTTTAGCAGACTTAAGATTTGTACAGTCTGAGGATCATATGGGTTTTGGAGCAGAAGCAATTTTATAACATCAAAAATCTCAGAAATGTAGTTTCAACTCTGGCTGATGTTCTATGAGATTAATAGAAGCTACTGCAGCACTTCGTAATTCAATATAACTTTTTAAAAATGTGACTAAAAAGATAGGGGAAAAAAAAGATCTGTCCTTAAGACTTTGTTCCCCAAATAGGTATAAAAATGATGAATTGTTTCCTACATTTAATATGGAAACTCACCATTGCTGAGTCATAGAAAAATGTTCCAATGGCTATTGTCCCAAGGCCCATGGTCGTTCTAGGACAACCGTGACCTGGATGACTGAGAATCTCTAGAGACCTTCCAATGGCAAGAATCCCTGGATTGTCTCCATTAGCTTGATTTCAGTGTTCAGAAGTGGTGCCAACTTTATTTAGGAGTAACTATGTATGAGGCTTTTGAGAATTGTAACTGCTTTCTTCTCAATTCTGAATCACCGAAAGAACATTATCTTGCAGGTACAAAAGTAATGCCTAGTTTTTAGTATCTCTTTAGAAGTCAGAGCAAATCCCATCTATCATCTAGAACTGGGTGGTGCAGTAGTTAGATTGCAGTATTGCAGGCTAACTCTGACTACTGCCAGCAGTTCGATCCCAACTGGCTCAAGGTTGACTCAGCTTTCCATCTTTCCAAGATCAGTAAAATGAGGATCCAGATTGTTGGGGGCAATATGCTGATTCTGTAAAACACTATGAAGCAGTATATAAGTTTAAGTGCTGTGTCTATTACTATCTAGTCTAACTTTCTATCTGCAGTCTCAAATAAATCTTGGTTGTTCTTTTGTTTCTCTTTTTGTATACATAAAAAATTTGAAACGCCAAATTTGAGAATGTTTTCTAACACACTTTATTTTGTTTTTTTTAATTTCTTAATTGATTCTTTTATCCTGCCTTTATTAATAAATCAAGATAGTGAACATACATAATATATATTCCTCCTCCTATTTTCTCCACAACAACCACCCTATGAGATGGGTTGGGCTGGGAGAATGATTGGCCCAAAGTCATCTTTCACGCCTAAGGTGACACCTGAACTCACAGTCTCCTGGTTTCTAGACTAGCACCTCAACTACTACACCAAACTAGTTTCATTTATACTAAAATATCAGCATAAAATGTCAGAATATAATGCATATTCTATAAATACTTGCATTTTTTCATTTGTAGTTTTGTATATTTCAATTGGTTTTTGCATTTTTATGCATTAGGATTATGAATAAGAAAACTATACGTATAGAAAAATAGTAATGGAGAGAGAGAGAGAGAGAGAGAAAGAAAGACAGGGCAAATATCATGGGAAAATGTCAAGAATTGTTGATTTGACATGTTAACCAAGAAATGAAAAATGAAATAACAACAGCAACAACAACAACAACAACAACAACAACAACAACAACAACAACAGAGTTGGAAGGGACCTTGGAGGCCTTCTAGTCCAACCCCCTGCCCAGGCAGGAAACCCTACACCATCTCAGACAAATGGTTATCCAACATTTTCTTAAAAATTTCCAGTGTTGGAGCATTCACAACTTCTGCAGGCAAGTCGTTCCACTTATTAATTGTTCTAACTGTCAGGAAATTTCTCCTTAGTTCTAAGTTGCTTCTTTCTTTGATCAGCTTCCACCCATTGCTTCTTGTTCTACACTCAGGTGCTTTGGAGAACAGCCCGACTCCCTCTTCTTTGTGGCAACCCCTGAGATATTGGAACACTGCTATCATGTCTCCCCTAATCCTTCTTTTCATTAAACTAGACATTAATTTTTTTAAAAAAATCATTAAAAAAGAGGTATATATTTCTATTAAAAGGTGCACTAAATTTCTCTCCAGTTTTTAGCAATCCCTATAGCACTAGATGATCAATGTTATAAAAGTGCACATTGGAGACAATAGATGGCAGACTTCACCACTGAGAAACCTCAGTTGAAATACTCTAAGCTTCATTATTGTCTATATAAAATATAGATATGGCAAATTGCAGTGATATACTCTTACTACCACTCAGTTTCAAAGATAGATGACAGATGATAGGGAAATAGATGATAGACAGAGATAGATAGATAGTTAGCTAGTTTGCTAGCTAGCTAGCTAACTAGCTAGCTAGATAGCTTGCCCTCAATCTGAACAGCTGAAGAAAGAGAAGAGGTCACATTGCAATATGGCCATTGGTGGGATTCAGCCAGTTCGCACCACTTCGGGAGAACCGGTTGTTAACTTTTTGAGCAGTTTGGCAAACTGGTTGTTGGAAGAGATCATTAGGGCAGAGAACCGGTTGTTAAATTACTTGAATCCCACCACTGCATATGGCTCTCAGGGATAGAGAGCAGAGCCTCCAAAATTTCCCTGATTAAAGACTTTCTAATGATGACATCAGTGGTGGGTTTCTACCGGTTCGCCCCAGTTCAGGCGAACTGGTAGTGGCAGTTGCAGGAGGCTCTGCCCATCCGCCCGGACATCATTACTGACACTGCGCATGTGCGAGCGAAACGGGCATGCACATACATGCGCTCACAGTTCCTAACTGGTAGTGAAGGTAAGTGAAACCCACTACTGGTTGACATCCAAAATTGAATTATGGAGCTGATTCTACTGCCTACATGATTACATTGCCCACATTCTACATGATGGTATCTGGCTTCAGAACAGAGAAAGCTATTTTTTGTTTTGTTTTGAAGATGAGTTGTATGGTCAAAATAAAAACCTCGCAATTTATAATTATTACATCTATTTGACTAGTCCAGCCAATGGTTTCACTGAGGATGTTTTTCACTCCACTTTATCTCTAAAGCTAGTTTTTTGAGAAAGAGGCTGAACGTCCAACCATTGAAAAAATTTATGTGCTTCAATTTACGTCTGTATATATGAATACATGTATATAAACAGTCACATTGTGCAAGAAGAGAGTTTGATCTCAGACGGTTTAAAGTTAAAATCTGTCACTTTGGCAAATGTCTATGGAGATTCTCAGTCATCCAGGTCATGGTTGTCCCAAAGGTGCTTTTTTTCCCCCCAAGAGGCAACTGGACTTTCTGGTTTTTCTTTGAAGACATTTCGGTTCTCATGAGAAGCGAAACATCTTCAAACAAAAACCAGAAAGTTCAGTTGCCTCTTGAAAAAAAAAAGCACCTTTGTGTCACTTTAGCATTTATTCTTCCTGTCTCAAGCTCTGAAGACAGCATAAATTGCCCTGGTGCTACTCCCAGATGACATTTTCAGTTTATATAATGTTGTTGTTGTTAGTTGCAAAGTCATGACCGACCCATTGTGACCCCATGGGCAACATTCCTCCAGGCTTTCCTGTCCTCTACCATCCTCTGGAGTCCATTTAAGCTCACACCGACTGCTTCAGTGACTCCATCCAGCCACCTCATTCTCTGTTGTTCTGTTCTTCTTTTGCCCTCAATCTTTCCCAGCATTAGGCTCTTCTCCAGTGAGTCCTTCCTTCCCATTAGGTAGCCAAAATATTTGAGTTTCATCTTCAGGATCTGGCCTTCTAAAGAGCAGTCAGGGTTGATCTCCTCTAGGACTGACTGGTTTGTTTGCCTTGCAGTCCATGGGACTCTCAGGAGTCTTCTCCAGCACCAGAGTTCAAAGGCCTCAATTCTTTGGCGCTCAGCTTTTCTTATGGTCCAACTTTCATTTATATAATAGTATGGAATAAATAGACTGACTAAATAGACTTTTTATCGACCTCCAGGCTTAACTCAAGCAGCAAGACCTTCAGAACAGAGCTTGGCCAATGGGAGTTCTGGGAGTTGAAGTCCATGCATCTTAAAGCTGCCAGGGTTGAGAAACACAGAATGAAGTCAGCTGTTCACTGCAATGTAAAGTTAACAGTGCTAGTCATGAGAGAAGCATCAACTAATGAGGTCAGCTGGAAAGATGTTATGATGCATCTGAAGCAAAGATGTCCATATCTTATTATATGGGCCAGCTTTGTGGTCATTGCATTTGAAGGTAGCCATACTTTTATAATTCAGGGCCTAATTAATTCAGGGCATTCCTACATATGTGCAAGGGATGCTCAGTGCCTAAGATGCTGAGCTTGTCGATCAGAAGGTCAGCAGTTCAGCAATTCGAATCCCTAGTGCCGTGTAACAGAGTGACCTCCCGTTACTTGTCCCAGCTTCTGCCAACCTAGCAGTTTGAAAGCATGTAAAAAATGCAAGTAGAAAAATAGGGACCACTTTGGTGGGAAGATAACAGTGCTCCATGTGCCTTTGGCATTTAGTCATGGTGGCCACGACGGGGCCACATGACCACGGAGATGTCTTCGGACAGCACTGGCTCTTTGGCTTGAGGTGAGCACCGCCCTTAGAACCGGAAATGACTAACACGCATGTGTGGGGGAAACCTTTACCTTTACATATGTGCACTCAAAAGTAAGAGTCACTACTTAGGCACAGACAGACTCAACACTAAGAAAATAATCATGGAACAGCTTGCCTTCAGAAGTTGTGAGCGCTTCATCACTGGAGGTTTTTAAGAAGAGACTGGACAGCCATTTGTCTGAAATGTTTATAGGGTCTCCTGCTTGAGCAGGGGGTTGGACTAGAAGACCTCCAAGGTCCCTTTCAGCTCTATTCTGATTGAAAATGGGTACTATTTTCCTTTTAACTTTGTTGCTATTTTTAAAACCAAGTCTTTGGGTTGGGTTCCATTTATAGTGTAAAGTCCAATTCTGTTTCACTTGATTATTGCAACACCAAAAGAGAGGGATTGCTTCAAATCAAATGCCCATGCTAAGGAACATCATGTCACTAAGTTACAGTGCCTGCAAGGCAAGACTTTGTTCTGCTTAACTTAATGCTGATTGAGGGATAAAAATAGGAATGGAAAGTTTGTACCAAGCCTTTTTGAAAGATTTTTTTCCCCCTAGCACAGTTACTTCTTTGAAAACAATAGAAAAACATCCCTGCCACTATTTTATTGCTGCTGTTGCTATATGACTATATAACTGTAATATAAATAAAAGCACATCTAAAGTATCCCCAAAGCAAGATGAAAAGGTATGAAGAAGCTGAAGAGAAAACTAACTTAGACACGGAATGGAATGAAGTAAATCTTTGCTTTAGCTCAAAAGGATCACGATAATCTCTTTCGTGCTAGAAGAGAGAATGGAGATTTTTCTTGGCCTGAAGCAGTGAATTTGGAAAAAGAGAGGGAAAAAAATAGATAACTGACTGCTATGGCATCCAACTTTGGTTCAAGCTATCAGACCATGGACTAGTACAGAGAAAATAGAAATAATTTCAATGACTCTATGTTTAGAGTATTCCCTGATAAAACCCTTAGGATTACCTCAGTTACATAAAAAACAAAAAGTAACTCTTTGTGGTTAGTAGAGAAAAATGATAACATTAATCCCTCCATCCTAATATAGGCCAAAATTTGATCTTGGAAGGAAGGGGAATGAAAAGGAATTCATTTCAAGAAAAAGGAAAGGAAAAAGAAAATTTGAAGAACAAATTCTTCATTGGTTGCCAAAGAAACTTCCACATCCTTCTCTCTTTGAGTCTCATGTCTTCTCATGTGAGTTTTTCATTTGCTTCTTTTATCCTCTTGGTTACGGATAAGGGAACTTTGCTTTTATATTTTGGTATCGTCATTTGCAATTATTTTTAGGTTTTTCAGAACCTAATTTTCTACACACACCATGCATAAATATATATTATGTTTAGGAAGACCCTAAGTATTATTATATATAATTGTTCACTGTGATGTTTCACATAAAACTCTTTCTTGGGCTAACTTTTTTTGCTCTGCAATAAATGTAGACTTCGAACTTTCCATCTTTTTCTACCGTACTGTACTTCCTAATGAGATTCAGACTTTAGGATTCACTGATTAATACACTTTAAACCCTGGGACTTTCAAGGCACAAAAGAACAACAGTTTGATGACTACAATACACTATAATATAAAGTAAGAAGCAAAATGGATGTAAGAATTGATTTAAAAGTGGGGAGGTGTGTCTCATGGACGTTGTTGGGATTTTCCATTTTCCCACTCAGTGTTTTCTGAGAAATTAAGGAAGTATTGAGGCTATGTTAAAGTTTTGTGTTTATTTCCATTAGAAAATAGTTCATTGCCCTGTCAAGTGGAGAGTTTTAAGTTCTTGTTCAGCAATCTTTAGACCAAACTGTTACAGACAAATAGGGGCTAGGTGGAAGACTGCAATGCAGAATTCCATTAATATATATATATAATCCCTTATTTTTTCTATCGTCCTTAGAATTTTATCCTCATTTCATGGTTTTTATAGAGCAGTGTTGGCAAACCTTTTCAGCACTGAGTGCCAAAATGAGAGCATTCATGTGCAAGTGTGTGCCAGAAACTGGAAGAATAGCCACATTCACACCCCAGGCAGCTGCTCTTCCATTTTCCAGCATGGGCATGTGCACCGGCCACCTAGCCCTCCGGTTTCTGGTGCACATGCACGTGCAAAGACCATCTGATCAGCGTGCATGCGCGTGCCAGAAACTGGAAGAGCAGCCACACAGTGTGCATGCTTGATTACAGTTTCCGGGTGGCTGCTCGTTCAGTTTCCAGTGCTCCCGCACGTGTGAAGACCAGCTGGCCGGTGTGCTGTAACCCGGAAGAGCAATGGGTGATGGCTCACATGCCTGGAGAGATGGCTCTGCGTGCCATTTCCGGCACATGTGCCATAGGTTCGCCATCATGGTTATAGAGTGTATATTGTGATAGTATGTGGGAATGACCTTGGGGGATAAGGGAGGAGAGGGAGGGAGGGAGAGAGAGAGAGAGAAAGAAGAGAGAGAGAGAGAGATGCTGCCTAGGAAGTAGTCAGATAACAGCTTGGAAGACCATAGCAGCATAAATTCAAAGAAAGAAACTCAGAAAGAATCTTTGACTTATCAGGTTTTTAATTAATTTTTTTTTTTGCAGCAGCAGCAGCATGAAAGTGGTTTGCCTTAACCATGAATGAATTTTGATTTCTAAATCCTTAACCTGGTAATTTTCTGAGTCCAAACAACTACTACCACCTATTGATACATCTATCGAGATTCTCAATCATCCAGATCATGATTACTGTAAAGGTATTTTTCTGAAAAGTAATTGGATTTTCTTTCTTTTTTTCCCTTGAAAACGTTTCACTTCTCATCCAGAAAGTTTCTTCAGTTCTTCATAACCAAAACAAAAAACCAAATAAAAAAACACCCCAAACCAAGAAAGTCTAATTGTCTTTTGGACCGCCTATCGACTCCTACTATTACATTGTAGACCGCTTAAATATATTCAGCAAGAACAAAGATCTGAGTGTGAAGGAGACCAAATGAAAGTGGAAGTGTGTTTTTAAAAAGATTATGGATATAATCACAAATTGCAAACATGTTGCTGAAATGGAACAACTCTTCCTTTTAAAACAGTCCCAGTTTGGAAGTTATGGGATTTTCCACCTTGGCTACAGAGGTGTGTTGCACAACTCTGTATAGCTCCCTATAATTCAGAAAACTCTGAACATAAGATCACAACTGCCAGAATTTTTAACTGTGCTAGTATCTGTGGTCTCAACATATTTGAAAGTTGCCAGGTTCTGAGAAATTGATTAATAGCAATAAATAACCACTTAACCAGAGAGCTTGACACTTATAGAATGGGAACAGATTATTAATGAGGACTGTTCTTCTTCCAGCAGTAGGGCACCCCAGCTGGTTCATGTTTGATTCTTCTTTCTATACAGTTAATCTCTTTTTGAGGTTAGCAAAAGACCCATTGGATTGGGTGAACATTCCTGAAAGTGATTGCTGCCTTTTCTTGCTTGAGGTTGAACTGCTTTTCTGAAATAAATACATTATAAACTGTGACACTCCATATTAACATTGGGCTTGGATTAGACATTTTCCCAAGACCTCCTAGAAATAAAAAATTTAATGTCAGGGGATTGCTTATCATCAAACAGCTTCAAATATTGGAAATATATGGTACTTAATACTACATGCTTTGACATCTCACCATTACTATCTAACAGATGGCCTAGAACAACTCTGGGATATTTCACTGTGTAATGATCTATCCACCTCTAAATAGAATAGAATAGAATTCTTTATTGGCCAAGTGTGATTGGACACACAAGGAATTTTTCCTGGTGTATATGCTTTCAGTGTACATAAAAGAAAAGATACATTCTTCAAGAATCATAAGGTACAACACTTAATGATAGTCATAGGGAACAAATAAGCAATCAAATCATATTAGGAAACAGTTAATATAAACTGTAAGGATACCAGCAACAAGGTTACAGTCATACAGTCATAAGTGGGAGGAGATGGGTGATAGGAACAATGATTAATAGTAGTGCAGACTTAGTAACTAGTTTGGCAGTGTTGAGGTAATTATTTGTTTAGCAGAGTGATGGCGTTCGGGAAGAAACTGCTCTTTTGTCAAGTTGTTCTGGTGTGCAGTGTTCTATAGCATTGTTTTGAGGGTAGGAGTTGAAACAGTTTATGTCCAGGATGTGAGGGATCTGTAAATATTTTCACGGCCCTTTTCTTGATTCGTGCAGTATACAGGTCCTCAATGGAAGGCAAGTTGGTAGCAATTGTTTTTTCTGCAGTTCTAATTATCTCTGAAGTCTGTGTCTTTCTTGTTGGGTTGCAGAACCAAACCAGAAAGTTATAGAGGTGCAGATGACAGACTCAATAATTCCTCTGTAGAACTCTATAAGCTGCAGTTAGTTATAATAAATTCTGGAGATGCCATTTCATATCATATAACAACAGAGTTGGAAGGGACCTTGGAGGCCTTCTAGTCCAACCCCCTGCCCAGGCAGGAAACCCTACACCATCTCAGTCAGATGGTTATCCAACATTTTCTTAAAAATTTCCAGTGTTGGAGCATTCACAACTTCTGCAGGCAAGTCGTTCCACTTATTAATTGTTCTCACTGTCAGGAAATTTCTCCTTAGTTCTAAGTTGCTTCTTTCTTTGATCAGTTTCCACCCATTGCCTCTTGTTCTACCCTCAGGTGCTTTGGAGAACAGCCCGACTCCCTCTTCTTTGTGGCAACCCCTGAGATATTGGAACACTGCTATCATGTCTCCCCTAATCCTTCTTTTCATTAAACTAGACATATCCAGTTCCTGCAACCGTTCTTCATATGTTTTAGCCTCCAGTCCCCTAATCATCTTTGTTGCTCTTCTCTGCACTCTTTCTAGAGTCTCAACATCTTTTTTACATCGTGGCGATCAAAACTGAATGCAGTATTCCAAGTGTGGCCTTACCAAGGCCACACTTTCAGAATAGGACCACTTTTTAAATTACTACAGTGTCTTAGAATTGAAATTAAAGGGTGAGGGAAATATTTTTTTTTCTAGCTTGGCATGTTGGGCCTGTGCCTTTGCTTTCCTGAGGCTATTTGATTTTTTCCAAACTGATAACTAAGGATGCCTTTTGAAACATGTAGAAGACCTACTGTGGATCACCACATTTTGTGGTTTGTGAAGTATGTGGGAAAGTATGTTATGAAAAGTACACTGTGTGTCTTATAAAAATGGATCACAAAGGCATAGTCCTGCACACTAAAGGTTGATCAGATTTGAGATCTGGGAAGATCTAACATCTGGTTTTAGGCAAGCTTTGCAGGACTTCCAAACTAGCCAAGAGATAAATGTAAAGCAATGATAAACATTTTAACAGATACAGAAGCTATAGGTTGTGCTTGCATACCATTATAACTTATCAAATCTCAGTAGCTTCTTTGTTTCTATTATCTGTTGGGAAGACTATGATTTATTTTATTTATTTATATTTATTATTTTATTTCGTCAAGCATGTATTTTATATCAGATATAAGTGTAAACATAATTATAAATACATGGAAATGATACGAATAAAAGAAAACATTTGGGCAGAGACGGTGGGCACGCTGGTGCGCTTATGCATGCCCCTTACAGACCTCTTAGGAATGGGGTGAGGTCTACAGTAGACAGTCTAAGATTAAAGTTTTGGGGATTTAGGGAAGAAACCACAGAGTCTGGTAGTGCATTCCAGGCATTAACAACTCTGTTACTGAAGTCATATTTTCTGCAGTCTAGTTTGGATCGGTTTACCATGAGTTTGTATCTATTGTGTGCTCTTGTATTGTTTTGGTTGAAGCTGAAGTATTCATTGGCTGATAGGACATTGTAGCAGATGATTTTATGTACTATATAGATGATTTTATATACTATATGGTCCAGTTCTCTAGAATCCAACCAGTTCTCCTTCCCCAAATTTGCTAATCGTGTTATTTTTAAGGATGTCTTTGTGGGATAAAGATATATCATTTCTGCACATGTTAACTTAATATTTTCATTGATTTTTTAAAAAAAGTTAAATAGTTCTTAAAATATTAAAGTCAATAAATGCAGGAAGCTCGTATGTGCTAAAAGAGAAACCATTATCTACAGGCATCATCCTATCAACTTCTGCTTCAAAGCATTGAGGACTATAGCTTTGCTTGAACTATTTGAACTATCTCTTTCTTTCTTTTTATCTGTAAATTTAAGACATTGTTTCAGAATCCTCAACAGCTACTATTGTTCTTGGTAGACATCTGTATTCTCTTGTGCATAGCCCATTGCACCCCACTCCCCACCCCCACCCCCACATTTAAGGATTGGCTAACGAGTGTCCTTGTGGTTGTCCTTTCTCACCAGCTTGAGCTCATTCATCACATCTGATATCAAAATAAACAATCAATGTATTATGCTGGTGTTATGAAAACAGAATTACCGCACAAAGCCTTTTGATTTCTCCTCTCAGCCATTTTTTTTTTAGCAGCTCGTTCTTCAACTTTTCATAGAGGCTTCCTGTTTTCCAGATCTTATTCATCATGGGTTTCACACAGTTTCTCCTTTTCATGGGCTGCATTCCTGAAGGCTCCCTTGCAGCCTCTATAAATCAAGGGCCGCACATGACACACATTGTCCTAGTCACTCTGAATTTCAGACCTGCATGAAGAATAATGAAGCTTACAAATGATGAGAATCTAACCAGTTATCTATCTCCTTGGGAGTGATGGAAACTAATTAATTAAAACTGTCGTCACTGAGTTTCATATATGGAAGTTTTCATTTGCCTAAAAAGACTGACATTGGGATTTTGCTAATCCCTTTAGAAATGAAACCATCTCCCCCCTTTTTGTTAACTTGAAACTAATAATGGAATGAATCCACTATTACAGTTTTCATGTCTCAGAAAGTCTAAATTTCTGGAGTTTTTCTTTTAATTAGATGAACCCGTTATTTCTCATCCGAGTTATTCTTTTCTCCTTTATTAAGAAAGAAAAAAAGAGAGAGATGGTTTACAATTGTAAAAACATAAAACTGGAAGGCACTGTTGAAGCAGGGAGTTGAATGAACTTTTATACAAATTAAATCTGGGCATGTTATGGAGACAATTACCGTATTTTTTGGAGTATAAGATGAACTCCCCCCCAAAAGAGGATGAAAATGTGGGTGTTTCTTATACACCGAATGTAGCCCAGCCTAGCTGCTGGCACCCACCCTTTGACCTCTGCCTCCCAGAAATTTACCTCCTTGCAGCAAGCAGCAAACAGCCCATTTCAGCTTCAGCACAGCCTGATTAGCACAAGCAGTTGATTGCCGACCCTCAGCTGTTTCAGGCTGCAGGGATTGCCATTGCTGCGTGGGTCTCTGCTGTTTGCTACAAGGAGGCAAATTGCTGGGTGGCAGATTATTATTATTTTTTTGTGCTAATCATGCTGTGCTGAAAATAAAAATGAAACTAAAGCAGGCTGTTTGCTGTTTGCGGCAACAAGGCAAATTGCTGGGAGGCAGAGGCAGATTTTTTTTCTCGTTTTCCTCTCCAAAAAAGGAAGGTGTGTCTTATAGTCCAGAATGTCCTATACTCTGAAAAATATGGTATAAAGTATAACATTATTTAAATTATATAGTGTGGTAAACAAGATGTGCCATTTTGATGGGTATAGCATAAAAATGACATATATGTCTAAGGATCTTATTATTTCATAGCAAATAATTTTGTATTAGTTTGCCAAAGATGGCAAAGATCCAGCCAAAGAAGAGGAATTCCTTCTTCAGTCCAGTAACTGTCTCTAGGCATACCTAGGTATTTTTTTCTCTATAGAATAGGGTATCCAGATATCTAAAAATGTAAAATATATGTTAGTGATAATATAAAATTGATGACAATGCACTTTTCAAATTTCACCACAGAAATGTACAATGAGTCAGGTGATCAACAGATTAGAGTGACCATAAATTTGAAGGGGACAGATTGCTGGATCTCACAGGGTTGTTGAGAAAATAGAAGGAGGAAGGAATATTAGGTATATTTGCCACCTTGAGTTACTTATAAAACAATGAAGTGTTAAAGTATATTCATGAACTGGAACAGAGGCATGGTAACAAGATCAGCCAATGAATAGGCATAGCAACGAACTGAGTTTTTTGCTGAGAATTGAAAGTGAAACTAGTTCCTCTGCTGTACTCCGTGTGTAAACCTGTCTGCTGATCTGAACTGAAATGAAATTGATCGCTCCTGACAGAACCACTGTTGGTATTGTAAATATACTTTGTCTTATTATGAATATAAAGAAGTTAATGAATCCAGCTGATTCAGTTATCTGGGTGTGCTTCTGGATTTGAATTTTGCAAGAAACTCTGATATAAAGGTGAGGTAAACCGCCCCAAATAAATAGATAAATTAGATGATAGATAGATGACAGACAGACAGACAGACAGACAGATAGATAGATCTATCTATCTATCTATCATCTATATAGATGATATAGATAGATAGACAGACAGACAGATAGACGGACAGATGAGATAGATAGATGGATGGATGGATGGATGAATGGATGGATGGATAGATAGATAGATGATAAATAATTTCAGTCTAGAATTTCAATCTATTATCAAGCAATTTTATTGTGACAGAAGATCCTGAGTAAGGTGAGCAATCATTGTTGTTGTTTTTTCTCAGCCTGAACATTTAATGTAATATTGAATATTGAATACTGTGAATATTGTGATAGCTGCTGCCTATTTTTGATTGGGGCAAAAGAACAAAACAAAATTCATGTCATCTTCAAGCAAATTCCTAGTCACCAAATGTGAAAAAGAATGTACACCTCTGAAACACACCAAAATCAAAAACCAAATGTTTCCCAAATGTGAGACTAAAAAGAAGCATCATGAAAGACTGTCAGAATTAAAACCATAATACATTATGACCCTTTAGGGAAATATGTAACAGATTTCTTTTCTGATATTCTGGGCAGTTATTTCTAAAGAATGCAGACACATAAAGACGGGACATGTATTCAAATAAATTTGGGGAAAGACACTTTCTGAAGTCAATTCTGAAGTAGACTGAAGAACCACACTCAAAAATTTGACTCATTACCTTAAATTTGTGAAATTCAAGCAGATATATTCTTAGGCATGTCATATACTTTTCTTTGGGACAATCATTCCTGATCCTACACCTGTCAGTTATGCTTCATGCCTGTATTTCCACCATGAACTTATTTATTGTTTATAATAAAAAAAAATCAGCCAGTCTTTTCTGTTACAGCTCTTGGGCTGTTTTCAACTTTTTTGGAAATTATAATATTCTTGGATATTCTGCAACCTAGGCTGAACCAACACAACTAGAGATAACAAATAAACATGGATTCAATTAGACCCATCATAACAAAAATAGAACTTCTTCTGGTCTTCTCCTACTTGTGACCAGATGAAAACCCTTCTACCTACAATGGATTCAGTAAGAACTGAACTTAAGGTGAACACTGAAGCAATTCTACTAAATTCTAACAATATAGATTTTTTCCTTTAACCACTCTATCCATTGGACATTTCCTTATTGACTACCCTGGTGACATTATATCAAAAAGAATTACAGAGATACAGATAGTCCTAGTTTAGGAATTGTCTCAGACAGTGACTGTTACAACAATTATGAAAATGAGAGTATTCAACTATGATGCCCAGGGTATGACAGGCTTCTGCTAAAGTTCAATCATGTTGAACATATTTTTGTTTGGTCTTTGATAGTAAATAAAAATGAGGTGTATATCTTTGAAGTTGATACTGCTTATAAACATGTACCATCAACTTTTTTACCCAGGTATTTTAAGTTTATCATCCTGTCCACCATGCATACAACATATACAAGAAGAGAGCTAACCCTGTAATAGATAAGCTATCTTCTTATCCCAGATGGTAAGATTCCAAAAAACCACATCTGATAATAAAGAAAACAGAGTGATAAGTTTTATCCTCTTCCATAGGTTGGGCAGGAAGAGCTTCTGAAACAAATTCCTGCAACAAGAAAACTATTATATTCTAGATAGATTGTGTCCCACATTCATTTTTTTTAAACCATCAGAAAAAAGCATATATGTTGAGCCAATTCTCAAGATGACAGGCATAAAATAAAGTATTTGTGTATTTTAGCCTAAACCGTTTTACATTGCACCCCCTTCTACCTTTCTGCATCTCTTTTTGGTCACAATCACAATTCCATTCTTTAAGGCTAGGATGACAACTCTTAAAAAATGTTATTCAAGTTATATTCCTTCTGGATAAGTTGGGTCTATATAGCAGTGGAAGCCAAAAGAGCCTAGGAGGGGGAGAGCTTGGGGCCAGAAGTGGGATGGGTCATATTTGAATTACTCAGGGGTGAAATGCTCCCGGTTTGGAATGGATCACGCAATCCGGTAGCGATCTTGGCTGGTAGTTCAGAGAACTGGTAGCAATCGTGGTGCGAGGCTCCGCCCACCCACCCGGCTGTCGTTTCTTCCTGGTTTTAATTAGGAAGTAATGTGTTTTGTACCCTCTGCGCATGTGCAGAAAAGTTTTGTGCATGCGCAGGGGGCGTGCACATGCACTTCCGAACCAGTAAGGAAGGTAAGTAGATTTCACTCCTGGAATTACTGTATATCTGACTGCCATTTTACTCTTCCTGGCACTTTAATTTCTCTCTTCTGAATAGAGAGCAAAAACATTTTCCAGTGTTGGGCTTAAAATTAAATTGAGAATCACATGAAATTAGCCTGAGGGCTACAAGAGGCTAAAGGGCTATAGATAGTTTTTTTTATATAACACAAATTGGTTATTGGTTGGTTACTGATTGGTTATTTTTCATGAAATATATTTTTTCTATTGTTTCTTTCCATGAGACAGTCTGCTGTTGAATTCCCTGCCGAGTGCTGCGGTCTCTCAAGAAGTAAGGACACACAAAAATTATGCAGGATCCTGAGATGTGTATGTTCACCTTCATTCATGACACAAAAAATAATGTGCGGTCCTCATTTTGAAACGAATTGAACTTTTCCTCCAATTAACACATGTAAAAAAAAATCCCAATCATTGGCTTTCGTACATCTTATTGTAGTTTATAACTTCAAAAAGAGAACTAAGTTGCACATGCAATTAATTTGGAGGTTTGCGGTGGTGGTGAAAATGGATACACAATTGTGGCTTCAGAATGAAATGTGTGGAATAATTCTCAGTTCAAACATTTAGAGAAATATGCCTGCGAATGGTGCACTTTTCGTGCTGTTTGAAAATAATCGTAGACTGATGTGGAGACAGGATTTATGAATGAACATGTGTAGAACAGAACTGGCTGAAACAGTTACTCTGTACAGTAAATCTTTATAAAATGCAAGAATGGAAAAGACAAAGCTGTCTAATGCTGCAGGGATAAGGATGTATTCTGCTTTACAGTCAGTCAGCGCCAAATCTATGGTGTCCCAAAGATTCATGTTGTTAAGCAATCCAAAGATTTCCAGTTTATCCTTTAATCTTTTAATATTGTCTCAAAATTTAAACTTATTAAGCTTGAGGAAGTGATAACGTATGGAAAGTCAAACACTTTTCAAACTAATTAATTGACCAGATTGTGAAAGGTCTTATTCTTTCAAAGCCAACTCACATTGGCCTATTGAAAGGTAAAAAAAAAAACTTTACAAGGTTCTCACTCATTACTTGCTGCTTAATACAGAGCATTGCCAAATTTATTTTAATTGTGCAATTCCCCTTTCAATACATTGTTGCTAGAAATTTTCTGACTCCCATCTTACTCTTGTGTCCTCAGCTAGCTGCCCTTTCTGTAATTAATCACAGGGAACCCTATTCCCAGTCATTCCTCCTTGGGGGAATTCAGATGAGCTATTTTAATTGCTTTGCCAAAGAGAAGAAAGTCCTCTTTGAGTCCTTTTTCAAGCAAATAAGAAGATTTTCTTACATCCTTATGATTAGGAGTGCTGGGAGTTGTGACCTACTATGAATGCCATTTTCTTAAACTGTTGCATCAATCATAGAACAGAAAAATTTAGAATAAGATCACCTTCCCTATTATTATTTTGAGGCAAGAATGTCCTATTTTTGCAGGGGGAAAGGAGCATTTATTCAATGGGAAGTAACAAAGACCCTAAAGATAAAGGTTCCCCTCGCACATATATGCTAGTTGTTTCTGACTCTAGGGGCGGTGCTCATCTCTGTTTCAAAGCCGAAGAGCCAGTACTGTCTTAAGACGTCTCCGCTGTTACCTTCCCACCAAAGGTGGTCCCTATTTTTTTACTTGCATTTTTTACAAGTTTTCGAACTGCTAGGTTGGCAGAAGTTGGACAAGTAATGGGGATTCAAACTGCTGAACTGCCGACCTTTCAATTGACAAGTTCAGTGCTTGGCCACTGAGCCACCGTTGTCAAAGACCTAGTAATCACCATAATAGTGCATAAAAGGTCCTTTATTGCATCTATTTCAATCACGTAGATTCTTCATTTAAATGAGCATTTTCCTTCCAGAGATAACAGAAATGGGATTCTCTGAAATGTCTTCAGCTAATAGAATAGAATAGAATAGAATTCTTAATTGGCCAAGTGTGATTGGACACACAAGGAATTTGTCTTGATGCATATGCTCTCGGAGTACATAAAAGATACATTTATCAAGAATCATAAGGTAAAACACTTAATGATAGTCATAAGGAAACAGTCAATATAAATTTTAAGGATACCAGCAACAAGGTCACAGTCATATAGTCATAAGTGGGAGGAGATGGGTGATAGGAACGATGAAAAGATTAATAGTAATGCAGACTTAGTAACTAGATTGACAGTGTTGAGGGAATTATTTGTTTAGCAGAGTGATGGCATTTGGGGAAAAAAACTGTTCTTGTGTCTAGTTGTTCTGGTGTGCTGTGCTCTATAGCATCATTTTGAGGGTAGGAGTTGAAACAATTTATGTCCAGGATATGAGGATTGGATCGGGGTACATTTTCTTCCATAGTCAAACCTTCCTTCTGATTAGAGCTAGGCTTTATAGTTAGTAGTGGTTGTGGGGATATAAGAAATTCACAAAAAACTCATACCATTGCTTTTTCTTTGCCATTCAATGCCTGGGGTCTTAGAGGTCAAAAAAAGAGGTGGGCAAAGGTTGGTTACAGTCCAGAGACTGTGGATTATCCACCCGGGGCTACATCATTAGAGCAGGAAGTGGAGAGCAGTGGGAATAGAGAACATAGTGATGGATTTGGGCTTCTTTGCACTTAGACTTTTAGCATGGTAAAATATTCTCTGCAGCATCAGTTTGTATTTGTGTATATATGGGGGTTTTCTTTGTGACTCAAGGTGAAATGATATAAACATAAGAGGATGCCTCTGGAGAACTGTCAAACTGACATTCATTATCTGAATTCACTGTTATGGTTTTGCAATGCCCTTGTTATCCAGGGGGTTCCCACTTGGCAAATGAAATTACCCACGAGTTAGTTTAACTCAAAGAAAGTCTGACATATTAAACGCATTATAATGAAACCTGTGACTTGGCAATGCAAAACAATATGTTTGCTTTGTGCTTGAAAACTGGCACATTCCTACAATTAATAACTTCTTAATTATTAACAAATGAATACAGAATACTTGTGGAACTCGAACATCTTGTATGAATTAAATTTAAACTCATTGTTTAAGTAATAAAAATAAACATTGCATTTAAAAAGATTAAAAACTAATGCAAACTAAAAAAGAATAAAAAGGAAAAAATGGAAAGTGCAGGAAAAAAACAGAAAAGTTTAAAAATAAGAATATAGTAAAGTAAAAAAGAAATAAAGACATGACTTCCTCCTTCATCACAATAAGTTTAAAATTTTTTTGTAATTTATCACCATCTCTTGATATACAATAAATAATCTCTTCTTCCCATACTCATTTCTTATCTATAAATAAAGCCTTAAAGTTTCATTGTTCAGTTCTGATCAGAAAATGGTCTTTAAAGGGTTACAAGAGATAACAAGATATCACTTTTAACTTTGGTCAAATAAACCAACTTTATATTCCTTTTACCTTTAACATTCCTGATCTTTAATTCCTTCAAATAATCTCCTAGAATTTGATTTATTTTTATTTTTTCTTTGTCTCTTCACACAAAAGTCTTCCAATCTTTAATAAGATTTTTTTGTAAATTCAATATAAAAAAGAAATTCAAGTCATTGTATTTAAATTGAATAAAGTTATATTAATTCCAAAATCTTATTTCAAATTTATCTGTGCTCTTAGTCCATTTGTAAATTTCCAAAAGCAATGTTCTAACCTCCCATTTCCGTTTTTTAAAGTCTTTAAACTTTAAAAACTTAAACTTATTTTGTTAAGGAGTCAAGAAAACCTATCAAGTACTGTACTTCAAAGTACCAGTCCAAGTTTCAGTGCTTATTGAGCCAAAGATTCCTAATAATTGAAAAACAATTTGCAATTTTATAAATAATATCAATTTTTAAAAGGAGAAAAGGAAGTATTCTCTTTTAATGGAATTTTCCGTTTGCCGTTTTTTCTACACAGTTTCTGGACTATACTTTTATACTTCTCAGGAAATCTTAACTTCACATTAATTTTCTTTTGTTGCTTAAGTTCTTATTGGTCTTGTGTTGATAACAAAATTCAGTTATCCAGGTAGAGTTCTCAAGAAGTTGAGTCAGGGCAACTGGACTTCTTTCCTTTCCTTTTTTTTTTTTTGATTTGAAATGTTTTGCTACTTTTTCAGAAGCTACCTGGATGAGTAGCAAAACATTTCAAGCCAAAAAAGAAAAGAAGTCCAGTTGTATGACTCAACTTCCATGTTCTTTTTGGTCATCAATTGAAAAGCAGATATGGAATAGGAATTTGTTTATTTTTAAACAGAGTCTTGCTTTTCATGGTGACATCCTTTGTCCATAGCCACCAGAAATACTGGCTAATACATGGAACTTTGCACATCAGATAGTTTCTCAGCATCATATTGGGGATGGTTCACTTGGGTTTTGACCTTTGTAAGGCATTTTAGCACTACTGGGAGCCACCAGTGAGTGCTGTCCAAGGTCCTGTTCTTTGGGCTTTGGTAGGACCCTGTATGTTCATGGACCAACTAGAAGTAAGACTTTCTCTACTGCAACCCCCTTTTAAATCATTCAGATAACTTACTCAAGAGTTTGGTGACTGAGATAATGTTCCTTTGATATTTTTAACTGGTAATGTTTCACCACACTGATGGTGCTGAAATTTAAATTTATGAACATATTTTCTGCGGCTTATGCATTTTATTGTGTTATGTTAATTTTAAATTGTCTTTAGATTGTTTATAGATAGGAATTACAGTGGTATTTAATGAATAGACATTTGATGAAAAACAGATGGCTATGTAAGAATTGATCAAAACTGTTATGGATAATTTCTGCAAGAATAGCATATGTAGTATATTGGTGGTTTTTTCCTGAATTTTGAAGACTTGTTCTAGCATATCCCATGGGGCTTTTTAAAAACAATTTTATATTACTTTACTTTATTTGCTAACATATGCAAAGATCATTCAGACAAGTTAATAAGATATAAGCTAAGAAAAATATGGCAAAATATTTTCTATTCAAGCCTAAACTTCTATTACGACCAGAGGAAAGATAACACTTTTAGGCAATGGACTAAGAGGGAAAAGATTAAAATATTCCATTAAAGTCATTTTGAAGTTAATATAAGACCAAATATAATTTAAATATGCCAATTGCATAGTTTTTTCAGGAAAATTCCTAAAACTCTGATATATACAATGTATTGAAATATATTCAGCTAATCAGATTTAAATTCCAAAGTGCATGAGCTGTTCTCTCAAGATGTTATTCCTAAATGTTCTCTTGAAATGTTGTTTACGTTTTGTGAAAGAACATAAGATTGGACTTGAGCATACACATGCGCGCGCGCACACACGCACACACACACAATTATCATATGATTTTTTTAAAAATGAAAGCAAAATTTCTGTCAAGGCTTGATTGAGCTAGGATAGAAAACTATCCATTGAAAAAGAATGGGACATGGATTGAACCCTGAGCAAACGCCAAGTTTGCCAAATGAGCAGAACAGAACATTGCTAAGAATGGAAGTTTTGCTATTGCATTTCTATGATACATTCAGTTACAATTATGTGAGATCAATATCTGTGGGACAAAATTTCCCAACTAGATCATACAATTTCTTGGAACTCTTTGGAAATAGGACAATTTAGTTCCTGCTATCTTTTGCAATGAATTCCCCTTGCCTGACACAAAGACAAGCATAATGGGTCACCTTGAAAAGATATCCTTGAAAATATGGGTGCCATGGTTGCTGAAGGTTAAAAGAAATTATCCGTCAGAATTATGTTCATCATTTATTGCTTTTCAACTCAAATGGCATGCAAGGCAAAAACAATAATGATTAGTAATAAAACAAGAAACCTTTAATGAACCACATGACATAACAACTGAGATAAAGAATAAAGAGTAATTTAACTTCTTGCAAACAAAATATAATTCAGCTTATTTAGCACCAGCTGTTCTACAGGTCAATTGGTATATTTTACTCTTTGTGTGGCTTCCAAATCAGCCCATGACAATTGTGGGAGAGGAAGGAGAGTTTTTCCTGAAGATGTTAAAATACAGACCAGCTTTGATTTTAACTTTTATGGATAGGTTTTCCAGTCAGATGATAGAATTAACATTTTGGAGAGCGTGGGATAAAAAAAATATCTTGCAACCATCTCCTGTAATAAAGAGCAGTGGTTTAGCAAAGTCTTTGTTTGCATGACATCGTTAAACAGTGAATCAGTAAAATCCTAGACTGTCTTCTAAACCCATGTAAAGTGACTCCACCGTAGTCTGCTTTAAGGCATTACCTCAATCCAGACAATTAAGCAATGTAATTCAAGGATATTTACACCAAGATTAATACTAGTCCAACAATCAAGCAGTTAAACAATACTTCAATCAAGGAATTACCAACTCAGACAATCAAACAGTAAACAACAGCCTAATCAAGGAACCATCAAGAACACTCTCACCATATTGACAGGACAAGTCACTTGCATATAAACAGAGACCAAACCCCACGCCCTTCTAGCACTGATGATGTTCCTTAGTTTGGTAATGAAACAATTTGCAAGGAAACAACCAAGTTTAGAGAGCACCAAGGACCCAACAGTTCAACCCTGAGCTATAAATATTCTTTGATCAGACTCTATTTAAAAGTTGCTCTTGATCTGGCAAATTGAATTAGTCTTTTTGATTACTTTAGATGAATTACTGAAGTGAGCTGACCTGATTTTGTCAACCCACTTTGATCTGATAGAAAAGCAGAGAAGCCTTTTTAAAAAAATATCTGGACATAGCAAGGAAACTGCTCTGATCCAGCAGTTTGGTATGTGTGTATTGCTTCAATTTAAAGGGGAGTTTGCTTAAAGTTTTGTTGAATTTTCCCAGCTTACAATATTATGAATTGAGAACTGGACAATCCCCTTTAGACTGGATGGGTCACAATAGCTGTGCTCTTTCTGCTTTGTAGCTGAATGATGCTCTGCATTAACTAAGCAAGATTGGTGCAGAAAAGGTGACTAAATAGAGAATATTGGGTTGCATTATGTAGGCTAGATTGGCTCAAAATAATTAAGCGGTTTCTTCTTTTAGCACATTCCCAACAGTTAAGAATGCTTTTCAAATATAAATTGTTCGATAGAGAGATGGGTGACATATAAATTTACTAAATAAAGATGTCCAAGGTGAAAATGGTGACAAGTTTCTCATTGCTTAGTAATCTCAGATGCTGAAGTGAAATTTGGATGGGTTTCTGTATACAATAAATGTGCTATGAGTATTCTTCATGTTATTTTTTCTCCCAACTTAATACAAGGCTAGCAATAAGGAAATAAGAGAGTGAGAATAAAAGAAAGTTCATTTTAATTTTTTAAGCAGGGTTTTGTAGGGGATGACCAGGCTGAGCCAAAGGGAGGGGTCAGACACGTCATAAATCATGAATCCCTCTGCACCCATGAGAAAACTTAAGTCCAGCCCAAATTGAATGCCTTCCTATTCTTGATCATTTCCTTTGGCTTGGTTTAGCTCAGATTTTTGTAGAGAGTTTAAGTTTGCAATAAATCTTTAGACTCATTTGAACTGCCTGAATCTCCTGAATTCCCTAGCACTTGACAGTTTTGCATTTTTCCATCACATTTGAGAGAAAAAAAACCCTCTCACTTTTCTAAAACTATTATTCTAATTTAGATGTAGGATAACATTCTTTCAGATACGCCATTTCTAAAGGCCATTTGAGTGCAAACTCTTCCACCTCTCAATATGACAGCAGGAAAGTATTTGCTTGCAAATAATACTTGTTATGCTCACTACGCGCGCACACACACACACATAACCAAAAGTAGTGACATGACATTCCCCTGGAGAACTGAGGCCGTGACATTTCTTATTGGCCTATCACAACAGTGGAAGCTTTCAACCAAATACTAGAAAAACACAACCTGAACTCTGAAGAAATGCGCTGGAGAGCCAAAACTGGCTCAAATTTCATGATGCCTGGAGTAAACAGTTCAGCTGAACTAAGGAAAAGAGTTGGATCTTCTTACTTCAAACCCTAAATCTGATAGCCTTTCACCTATGACATTAAAACAAACCCAAAAGGGAGACCCGCGAAAGAGGAAGAAGAAAGAAAAAAAAATCATTTTCCTCTCTATACAAAAAAAGAAAGAAAGAAAGAAAGAAAGAAAGAAAGAAAGAAAGAAAGAAAGAAAGAAAGTACTTCATATAACAGGAGAAATGCAAGGCCTTCTCCAAAATGGTATGCATTTATAACTTCACGATCAACTCTCAAACTATGAACTTTTTAACTACTAATGATCCTCTGTTGTCCAGCAAAAGAAAACCAGATTTATTCTTTAAAGCTTATATAGATACTGCTGAGACCTTATTTTTAATGGTCTTGCAGCATTCTCTGCTGAAAGTACTCGATGTTCACCAAACAATAATTGCATCCAATTGCTATAATCTAATTAGATGTCAGGTGGATTGCTCCAGGTTCCAAAAGCACACAATTCTTTTTTGGGGTTCCAAACAAGAGGGGGGAAATATGTCTAGGGGTTAGATATACCTATCTGCCATCTATTATCCCTTATGTACCACAAGTCTTCCTTAGCATGTTTGCAGTTATGGCAAGGCACCTTTCCCAAGCATCTTCTCATATTCAAGAAAAAAGGACTGAGATTTCAGATCCCAAATGTAAAATATATCTATGAAGCTGTACTGTTATTTTCCTATAAAACAGGGGTCTCCAACCTTGGTCCCTTTAAGACTTGTGGACTTCAACTCCCAGAGTCCCTCAGCCAGTTTTGTTCACAAGTCTTAAAGGGACCAAGGTTGGAGACCCCTGCTGTAAAAAGTACTATGGAGGTAGTCCCCGACTTACAATAGTTCATTTAGTGACTGTTCAAAGTTACAGCAGCATTGAAAAAAGTGACTTATGACTGTTTTTCACACGTACACATACCTGAAATATTTGCTTGCCTTTTACTATACTCCTATTGGAACGCAAAGTAAGTCATAAAATAAATCAGTCAGCCCTGAATCCTTCAAACTCAAACTTATACTTTAGGGGCTCTAATATTTCCAAAAGGTCCTGGAGCAGAGTTTTGCATAGGTGTGCAAATTCCCCTTCTGTATATTAATTCACAATGGGCTTCTATAAAGGAAACGGAATTTAGTCCCATCATTCCTTGAGACTTTTTATGGAGGTTGTGGAGTTAATCCTCTTAAATCCCACTGAAAATGTCTGGGTTATAAGCATCTGTCAAGACCATATAATGAGGAAATTTATATTGATTGATGACTCTCCAAAGGTTTGGGATTTGGGTGAGTTTTGAATAAGAATCTAAAAGTATAGATTCTTATCTCAGTACATAATATCTACAGAGCTGTACTAGAAAACTTACAGGACTAGGCTCCTTCTGGGAAAATTCATAATTGTCAGGTCATACTGCAATCCTCTCCATTTCTCCCAAGTATTTTGGCTTCCAGTCCCTATTGCATCTGGAAAATAGGAGAGTAAGTTGTTTATAATTTACTAGCTTTATAACAAAATCCATGCACCCTCATTTCCATACAAAGATAAAAAAAATATTGTTTCATCTACAGCATGAATAATGTTGAATCTGTTTTTATTCCTCCATTCCAAACTCTTGCATCTGGAAAATAGAAATTAAATGATTATGTTTATGGTATTCAGAAAATATAAATCAACTGATATAATATAGAAGGTCTGCTTTTCAAGGCTATAAATAAACATCTTAAAAATATTGTTTATTCATATTGCATTAGGCCTTCTAGAATGTTACTTCTCTTATTGAGGCAGATTGTAGAAAAAAATCACACTGTAATGAGAGAAGCTGATACACCTATTTTGTGTGTGTTTGTGTGTATTATATTTATCTCCCTCCTGCATTATTTTTATAAATAACTTTTTTTGTTTTTAAGGTGGAAAACATGCAGAGGTGGGTTTCAAATAATTTTACCACCGGTTTGCCGTGCACCGAAAATGTGAGTGTGTGCACACGCTTGCTTGCTTTGCTCACACGTGTGCCTTCTGCGCATGCGCTTTGTTTGTGTGTGCAGCTTGCACGCATGTGTGCGGCTTAGAAAATATGGCTAAATAGGGCAGCATAGCGCTGGGACAGGTGGGTGGGCCCACCAGCAGGTCACCACTACGGGTTCGCCTGAACCGGTCTCAACCAGCTGAATACCACCACTGAAAACATGCCTAACACTCCTTCCTCCTCCTGTTTTCCCCACAACAACAACAACAACAACAACAACCCTGTGAGATGATTTGGCCCAACATCACCCAACTGGCTTTCATTTCTGGTGGGGGGGGAGAATAGAATTCAGAGTCTGGTTTCTAGCATGCTGCCTTAACAACTAGACCAAAATGATATATTTGTTGCTTGTACTAGGTTGGTACTCCAGACATAGATTTATGAAATTTGCTATCACAAAATATGTGTTACTGTCCAATTACAAAAACCCTAAGCAGTTCACAAAATCGTTAATACCAACTTAATAAAACCGTGTTCAGCCAAAAAACAGATTTAAAATGTAATATATCTACTAATTAAGGTGGAATGCAAGTATAGTCTTCTTCAAAAGCTTGTCTAATAAACCAAGTTTTAAATTTAGATAGCAAGTGTGGAACTGTCTGGATCTTAGGAGGGCATTAATTCCAAAGTTAATGATGGAAAAACATAGCTCGCGAATGCCAAACTCTTCACCTCCCATCCCCTACCATATGCAGATGGCTTTCACACTGATGGCATTCTGGAGGGCTTGAAGATCTGACACTTTCCCCAGTTTTTATTTATTTATTTAATTTTATTTATTTATTTAGTTAAATAATTAAATAATATATATAAGTATAAGCATGAATTGAATACATAAAATGAATACAACTAAAGGGAACATTAGGACAGGGATGGTAGGTATGCTGGTGCTCTTATGTATGTCCCTTACAGACCTCTTAGGAATAGGGTGAGGTCAACAGTAGACAGTCTTAGGTTAAAGTTTTGGGGATTTTGGGATGAGACCACGGAGTCTGGTAGTGCATTTTAGGCTGTGAAGGGTGGATGGGGTGGGGTAGAGCCCTTTTCTATGGTGTATGCATTTTGATGTTGATTGGATTTGTCATTATGCTCATTTTTAAAAAGTCAGATTGTACTTTGATGTTTATTATTATCCTGTGAGCAATTCAAAGTCAATTGGAGTCAGGTGGTGTCCAATTCAAATAAATAAGAAGAACCAGGTCTCACAAGTCAACACACGGGCTGGTACATTCTGCACAAACTGCAGCTTCTGAATATCTTCAAGAACCTCCCTGTGTATTGCACTAAATACACTAAATTGCACTAAACCAATATAGAGGGAATGGGTGTGTGTAATAAGGGTCTCCTAGACCCTATTCCAAGAAAGGCAGTTGGTATACCAGATGTAGTTGGTCAAAGGCATTCCTGAGTGTACCCTCCACCAGGTACCATATTTTTTGGAGTATAAGATTCTCCAGACTATAAGACACACCTACCTTTTTGGGAGAGGAAAACACGAAAAAAAATTCTGCCTCTGCCTCTGCCTCCCAGCAATTTGCCTCCTTGCAGCAGCAGCCCGTTTCAATTTCAGCTTCACCACAGCCTGATTAGCACAAGCAGCTGATTGTGGGTTGGATCAGCCTCTTGAAGATCAGCTGTTTCAGGCTGCAGGGATTGCCGTAGCCTATTGCCGCCTCAGCACACCCCATTTTCTGGGAGCCGGCAGGTGGGCGGGGCTACATTTGGTGTATAAGATGCACCCATTAACCAGATCGGCAAAATATAAGGAAAAATCAATATAAAATGTTTTACCATTGGTATTTGACACCCTCTAGATTGGCAAAAATATATCCAAATTTTAATCCCAAATTTTGGAAATGTGGACAAAAGATAGGTACCTTCTTTCATATATGGTGGTTATGCTCCGAAATGAAAAAATATTGGATGAAGGTACATAGCTGGATATAGGAAGTAACAGGCTTCAAGATAGAATATACACTAGAATTATTTCTTCTAGGAATAATGGAAAGGAAATATGAAAAAAACCCAACATATATTATTCTGCATATGATAACTGCAGCAAGATTGGCTTTTGCTCAATGTTGGACAAGTCAAAACATACCCTCTGAAGATTTAATCATTAAAAAAAGTGTTGGACTGTGCCGAAATGGGCAAAATGACTCTTGAATTGAAAGGAATGGAAAATGAGTATAAATGTAGAGAACATAGGTGAATATTAATAGGATATAAAAATGGTCACAGTCGTGTAAGTGGTAAATAAGATTTGTTTAACTGTAAAAACTTAACAAAAAATAAAATGGAAAAAAAAAGATGCACCCCAATTTTCACCTTCTTTTATGGGGGAAAAAGTGTATTTTATACTCCGAAAAATACGGGCATATCTATGAGTCTAAGAGTGTTGAGCTCTTGATAGCTGACTCAACTGACAATAAGCTTTTTGCAGGGTTTTCTTTACAGGGATTACATTACAGAAATTTCAGCAACTGGATTACTTTTACTTGAGAACCTAATTTGTCTTTCAGTTCATTAAGGAGCTTTTCAGTTTCTTGGTAATGGCTTTTCTAGGAAATGAAAAGCTGACTTCACTGAACACTGAGGAATTTGCTGGTGACTGTTGCTTCCCTTTCCCCCATCCCCAAACTATCTCCTGAATCTCTACCAGGCTGTGAACAGAATCATTATGAAAAGCTGTTCTGAGCTGCACTTTGATCCTTTTGGGAGACTGTTACTCTCTGCAGAGCCAACCAAGGGATCACTAAATCATCATGCAGAGCTGGATGAACAGCTATGCTGTCTTTTGGGGATTTAATTTCAACTTGTTTCATCCCATCCAGTCTCACACAGCTACGGAGCTCAGTTAAGGGCTGTCCCAGCAACCTATATTCAGCTTCAGAAGAAGGATATGACTGCGTATCATTGATGATTGTCCTCTCCCATGTCTTTACATAGAAATTAAATAACATGAATTACTGACTCCTATGAACAGAAGAAACCAGGGATTTCACTGCTTATTCCTCACCATTTTTGATTACCATTGGTCCTTCAGAAAAGGATATAGAATCATTCAAATAAGTGCTTCCAGTTCTTAATCCTCATAGATGGTCCAAGAAGATGCTTTAGACAAAGATTTCAAAGCCCCTGGATGTTCTAAGAGCCAGAAAAGCCATATTCCCATTGCCCAGGTCCTAATGAAGCAAATTCACATGGGCTACCTGTGTTATTTCCTCCATGGCCTGAATCTAAAATCTTTCTAGAAGGGATCTAGTTACTGTAACATGCTTCATCCACAAGAATGGTAGTTGTTGTTTTTTTAAAAATATTTATTTATTTATTTATTTGTCAATTATATATAAGATAACAGGTAAAAGTATAAACATAATTTGGATACATGAAAAGAGTAAGTAAAAAAGGAATATTAGGACAGGGACGGTAGGAACGCTGGTGCTCTTATGCACACCCTTTACAAACCTCTTAGGAATGGGGTGAGGTCAACAGTAGGCAGTTTAAGCTTAAAATTTTGGGCGTTTGGGGAAGAAACTACAGAGTCAGGTAGTGCATTCCAGGCATTGACCACTCTGTTACTGAAGTCATATTTTCTGCAATCAAGTTTGGAGCGGTTTACCTTGAGTTTTTATCTATTATTTGCTCATGTATGTTGTGGTTGAAGCTGAAGTAGTCATTGACTCGTAGGACATTGTGGTAGATAATTTTATGTAATATGCTTAGGTCAGATTCAAATTGTCTAAGCCCAAAATTCGGAGTCTGGGGGCATAAGGTATTTTATTGCGAGGAGAGGAGTGGAGGACTCTTCTTGTGAAATATCTCTGGATTCTCTCAATTGTATTTATGTCTGATATGCAGTGCGGGTTCCAGACAGATGAGCTGTATTCAAGGTTGAATACAGTCAAATATTCAAGGTTGAAGTTCCATTGTTTTCTTTAAAAGTCTTCTTTAAAAAGAAGGAATGGCATTTCTTACACTGAGTTTGACCTATCTTGCCTCAAAATAAAGCCCTGGACAATATTCTATTGATAGAATATGATTCCACAATTGTCAGTTGTTATTCCTTCATGTATTGCTAATGAGTTTTCTGAAGGCAGACTTGATCAACGTGGAAAACATGGTGGTGAAATCAGACAGACCTTTGATTTGACCCATTGGGGTCTTTCCATGACTGTGTCTGATGTAGTTTTTATTATTAGGCAATCATTACATTACAGTAATTTGAAATAATTGCATAGCTTGCTATTGTCCTTAGAATTATAGAGATCAGAAGTTCCTTTGGCATCTATCATAACAAACCCTTTCTCATAAACTCTCAAAATCAGAAAAAAACAAAAACAAATTATGGGCTATAGTTTACATCTCAGATTAAAAATCTAAGATATTCAAAAAAATTTCATTCCAAATTGTGACATTTAGATCATTTAAATCCAAATGAACATCTCCATTCCTTCTTTGGGTGGAATTTTAATAGAGTACCAAGAAAAATGAAGCAGTGAAGATAATTTCTCTTTCCCAACTTCCTCGTCTTTTGTCTTCCTTCTTTCCCATTTCTGTCAAATAATCTATAAACAATAATTTTGGACAAAACTTTGAATTAGCATTTTTGACTCCTAAAATTTGCTTCTCCACTCTTTCAACTTTCAACTTTCTTGCTCTGCCTGGGTGATTTTTATGAGTTTATGTACCTGCTGTAAAATATGCATCAACTACATATCCCATTCAAGAACTGTTAGTGGTTTTGTTTTTATTCTTCCCAAACCACTTCCTGTTCTGAAGTTTGCTGCACTCGGACAAACCAGCCAAAATCAAAGTTGTGAAAATGCATAAACTGCATTAATCTCATATCTCAGGCTATAAGGTATCCTTCCTAAGGGAACATATGCCGTGCTTCATTGTTCTATGTTAAAGAGCAGCTCCGAGTTTTGCCCATTCAAAGGAAGACACAGCTGACACAACGAAGCAAAAAGCAGATCTAAGATCTGAGAAAAGAGATTGCTTCCTATTCTAGTTGCTTTAAAGGAGAAGAGATTAAGAAGTATTTCTGGCACGGCTTACATCAGGTGCCTTTTGCAAAAACATTTGTCATCATCCCACCCACAGAAATCACAGAAGGATTTATGGGTCTTATGGTGCAAAGAGCATCAAAGACAGCTGTGAGGCCTGATTCAAACAAGACATTCTTCAGAATGCCATTCCATCTGCTGAAAGCTTTCATGGCCAGGACCTCTCATCACCCCAAGGTGTTCCAAGAAAGAAACTCACACTGAGCTGGAAAACTGTAATGAAACTTGCGGGCTCCGTATGCTTTTGGTTAAGCCTGTTCAATAGTTCAGTGGTTCTGCCGTTAACTTCCCATTATGATTAGCTGCACAAATCAATAAGTACTACAATGAAAGAATACACTTACCTATTGCTCTCCTCTCAGGTGGCCAAAAACCTGAGGGTTTCCTGCCTGGGCAGGGGGTTGGACTAGAAGGCCTCCAAGGTCCCTTCCAACTCTGTTGTTATATTATATTATATTATAAAACAGAACAAATCAAATTATGGGCTATAGTTTGCACTTGACGAGTTGTGAAATCCATTTTTTTTTACTACTGGTTCTGTGGGTGTGGCTCAGTGGGCGTGGTGTGGCTTGGTGGGCATGGCGTGGTGTGGCTTGGTGGGTGTGGTAGGGGAAGGATACTGCAAAACCACAATTCCTACCCCACTTCTGGGAGAAGAATATTGCAAAATCTCCATTCCCATCCCACTCCAGGGGCCGGATAGCTCAGGCTGGTAAAGCCTGTTATTAAGAACACAAAGCCTGCAATTACTGCAGGTTCAAGCCCGGCCCAAGGTTGACTCAGCCTTCCATCCTTTATAAGGTAGGTAAAATGAGGACCCAGATTGTTGGGGGGGCAATAAGTTGACTTTGTAAAAATATACAAATAGAATGAGACTATTGCCTTATACACTGTAAGCCGCCCTGAGTCTTCGGAGAAGGGCGGGATATAAATGTAAACAAAAACAAAAACTCTGGGGCCAGCCAGAGGTGATATTTGCTGGTTCTCCAAACCGCTTAAAATTTCCACTATCGGTTCTCCAGAACCTGTCAGAACCTGCTCAATTTCAACCCTGGTTCAGTGATTCTGCTGTCACTTCCGATTATGAATAGAATAGAATAGAATAGAATAGAATAGAATAGAATAGAATAGAATAGAATTTTTTATTGGCCAAATGTGATTGGACACATATTTTATTGGACACACATATGCACCAAGGATGCATATGCTCTCAATGTACATAAAAGAAAAGATACCTTCATCAAGGTACAACATTTACAACTCTTAATGATAGTCATAGAGTACAAATTTAACACTTAACGATACAATATTTAATGACAGTCATAGGCTACGAATAAGCAATCAGGAAACTAGCTGGACAAATCAGTAAGTGCTAAAATGAATGAATACACTTACCTATTGCTCTCCTCTCAGGTGGCCAAAAAGAGAACAAATCAAATTATGGACTCTAGTTTGCACTTGACTGATTATCAGTGATATCAAAAGGCAAAGCTACAGTTGAATTTAGACAGGAGGAAGCATTCCCCTGACAGAGCAAAAGCTCTTTGGGATATGGGGAGTCCTGAAATAACATTTCCCATGTAAGAGCGATTACTTATCAGGAACTTCCTGCTGCTGCCATATTGGCAGGATGAATTGTGCAGGCTACTTTGCACATCTGGAATCACCAACATTATTTTATTGCCTGATGATGCTGGAACATGTGTTTTTGTTTTTTCTCTTTGAGGATGTTTCCAAGACTGGTTGGAGAAAGGTCTAGGCAAAATGTGGATCCTTTTTCTAATCAGACCCTCATTGCAGAGCAACACAGATAGTCCTTGACTTATGACAACAACTGGGAAGAGATTTTAGCAAGCAATTTTTATGTGAGTCAAGCCCAATTTTACCATGGTTATTAAGTGAACCACTGTAATTGATACATGAATGACATGGTCATTAAGCAGATTTGGCTTCCTCTGTTGACTTTCCCTGTCAGAAGCTGACTGAAAAGCTAACTAATGCCGATCACATGAGCCCAGGGTGCTACAACCAGCATAAATACTTTTGTTAATATTTGCTAAATGCCTAAATTTTGATCATGTAACTGGGATGCTGTGATAATTGTAAGTGCGACGATCGTTGCAAATCATTTTTCAGTGTTGCTATAACTTTGAACTGTTTCTAAACAAATGATTTAGGTCCAGGACTACCTGTATGGTTGGGCTACTCCTTTCATTGCTGTTAAAGGTTGTTGGCATTATGGGAAATTATCTGGTATTGCTTTGCTACTGAGAGTGCGAGGTCAGTACAGATAGTCCTTTACTTACAAGAGTTCATTTTAGACAGTGGTGAAATCTGAACCGGTTTACTACTGGTTCACTGGCTGTGCATGCGTGCTATGTGCGCGCATTCACAGTGTGTACCATGCACCAAATGCAAGGTGTATGCGCAGTGCATGCCAAAAGGAGGTATGGATAAGTAGAACAACACATTGTGAGGGGTGATCAGTTGTGCCGGGTGATTTTTTTTTTACTTTTAAAAGCATTTGTTTACAACCTATTCAGCCGAATAGGTTGTAAAAAAATGCTTTTAAAAGTAAAATAAAAGGCTCTTACGATCAGGCAGCTCAGTTGTGATTGTCAGAGCCTTTTTTTTACCTTTTAAAAGCATTTTTTAAAAGAAGAGGCAAGCGGCCAACCGGGTGATTGGGTGGGCATGGGCGGGGGAGGCGGGAGGCAGGGATTTTTGCTACCGGTTCTCTGAACCACCTGCCACCATCGCTACCAGATCGGCCGATCTGATCTGAACCGGGAGCATTTCACCCCTCATTTTAGACCATTCTAACAGCACTGAAAAAAGTGACTTATGGCCATTTTTCATACTTACAATCATTGCAGCATCCCACGGTCATGTGATCCAAATTCCATCACTTGACAACTGACTCATATTTATGACAGTCGCAGTGTCCTGAGGTCATCTGGTCACCTTTTGCGAGTTTCTGACAAGCAAAGTCCATGGGGAAGCCGGATTCACATAACAACCACGTTACTAGCTTAACAACTGCAGCGATTCACTTAACAACTGTGGCAAGAAAGGTCATGAAATGGGGCAAAAATTCACTTAACAAATGTCTTGCTTAGCAAGAGAAATTGTGGGTTCAGTTGTGGTCGTAAGTCGAGGACTACCTGGAGGGGCTTGAATGAGATCTTATTAAGGGACTGGAACTTGACTAACAGTCCAAACATCTGAGATGTCAACATCAATCCTGCTCCTAGTTTGTAACTGTTTATTTGTTATTCTGCTGAGTCTCAATTATGAAAGAAACACTGATTATTTGGATGAACTTTACTTATATAAACTCATACCACACAGAAGGATTATTCTGGAAATTAATTTTAGAGATTCTTAGCCTGCTTGATAAAAAAAAAACAACCCAATAACTTTTAAAGAAGCAGATGTTCAATTTATGGATATCGGCAATGTCTTATCCAAGCAGAAGATCTGGGGGAAACTAAAGGCTGCTTCAGATGAAGCATTTACTATAACTAAACCCTTCTTTAAAACAAGCTTGAGTCATCCTGACTCAATTGTACAAAAGTAGTTTTTCACTGCCTTATTCCAGGATAATTTTTGGATTTTCAGTTTAGCCTGAAGCTCTGGAATTTCATATCAATCTTCCAGGAAAGTGCTGACCACTTTTTAATGAAAGTGGAATTCATAAGGACCAGTATTACACAGCAGAAAAAGTGCAGGTAGTTCTGCACACGACCACAATTGAACCCAAAATTTCTGTTGCTAAACAAGAATATGTCGCCATGATGTAAAAAAGATGTGGAGACTCTAGAAAGAGTGCAGAGAAGAGCAACAAAGATGATTAGGGGACTGGAGGCTAAAACATATGAAGAACGGTTTCAGGAACTGGGTATGTCTAGTTTAATAAAAAGAAGGACTAGGGGAGACATGATAGCAGTGTTCCAATATCTCAGGGGTTGCCACAAAGAAGAGGGAGTTGGGCTGTTCTCCAAAGCACCAGAGGGTACAACAAGAAGCAATGGGTGGAAACTAACCAAAGAGAGAAGCAACTTAGAACTAAGGATTTCCTGACAGTTAGAACAATTAATCAGTGGAACAACTTGCCTCCAGAAGTTGTGAATGCTCCAACACTGGAAGTTTTTAAGAAGATGTTGGATAACCATTTGTCTGAAGTGGTGTAGGGTTTCCTCCCTAAGCAGAGGGCTGGACAAGAAGACCTCCAAGATCCCTTCCAACTCTGTTATTCTATACTAAGACAGTTGTTAAGTGAGTTTTGCCCCATTTTACAAACTTTCTTGCCACAGTTGTTAAGTGAACCATTGCAGTTGTTAAATTAGTAATACAGTTGTACGTAACTCTGGCTTCCCCATTGACTTTGCTTGTCATAATGTTGTAAAAGATGATCACATGAACCTGGGACACTGCAACCATCATAAATATGAATCAGTTGCTAAATTTTGATAACATGAGCATTGGGATGCTGCAATGGCCATAAGTGTGAGAAACGGTCATAAGCCACTTTTTGCAGTGCTGTTGTAAATTCAAAAAGTCACTAAACAAATGATTTTAAGTCAAGGACTATTTGTAATAAAGAAATGTAGACAAGAAAAGTGTTCCTATCTATGATATGACAAAACATACTTTCCTTATCAATAACCAATATAGAGATGACTGTTGCTTTACTATATCTATCTATCTATCTATCTATCTATCTATCTATCTATCTATCTATCTATCTATCTATCTATCTATCTATCTATCTATCTATCTATCTATCTATCTATCTACACTATAGAGATTACTATTGCTTTATATAGAGAGGGACACGGTGGCTCAGGGGCTAGGACATTGAGCTTGTCGATCAAAAGGTCAGCAGCTCAGCGGTTCGAATCCCTAGTGCTGCTGTGTAACGGGGTGAGCTCCTGTTACTTGTCCCAGCTTCTGCCAACCTAGCAGTTTTGAAAGCACGTAAAAATGCAAGTAGAAAAAAATAGGGACCAGCCTTTGGCATTGAGTCATGCCGGCCACATGACCATGGAGACATCTTCGGACAGCGCTGGCTCTTCGGCTTTGAAACGGAGATGAGCACCGCCCCCTAGAGTCGGCAATGACTAGCACGTATTGCTTTATTAACATTGGCACAGTTGTGTATCCCATTTCAAATCGGGAGTGAGTGGGAGACACATACACCTCAAAGGGCTTATATATTGAAAATCTCTACAGGCATCTCTGTATATAAAATATGTGGTGAGTTATTTAAATAGTAAGGGTTGTGTGTACACTGTGTAGATTCAGTGGGATCTGCTGTTTCTTTCTTTGTTGTGGGCTCCTGCAGATGTTTTCTGCAGCTTCAGATGCCAGATAAATAGATTCCAGCTTCAGCAGGAATACATAGATTTAACAAATAAAGCAATTTGCCAGGCTGGGATAGTGACTTTGAAATTCAGAAGGGAGACAAGATTTCTATATTCTCATTCTGTCAAGAGAGAGGTCATTCATCTTTGTAAATGTCAGATTTGATTAAATGCATTAAAAATTGTTGAGTTCAATGCAAAGATCAACTCATTATAATTTTCTTAATGTTCATGTTTTACAATTGTTTAGAAGCTTCATAATCCTGATTTTTTTTAATAAAAAGAATTATCTCAGAATTGCTGCAAAGCTCTTAACTAGTAATCAACAAAAGTGTTGATGTTATTTTTTGCAAGTATTTTGGCGACAATAATGTACTGATTCTAGACTTTTATATTAAATCAAATGCTTGTTCTCTCTTACTTGGTTACCTTATTAGTAATCATATTTCTTTTTCTTTAAATGTATTCATGGTGCTTAATTAATAAAAATACAGTTGTTGAATGATACTCTTTAAAACAAACCATTAAGAAAGCTGTAAAAAATATGAAACTTTTAAGACCAATTGAAATATCAAATGGAATTGTTCATTCAGTGGTTTACAAAATAAGAGAATAAGAACAATAAGGAATCACAATATTTGAAAGGCAAACACAGAGGACATATTAACCTAATATCAATATTCTTTGGAGTTGATATAAAGTAACATTTTCAGGATGTCTCCTGCTGGGGGAGTGGCATACCACTGAAAAGCTCAGGGGTACAGTTTCCACTCTTTTTTCTTGAAGTAGATTTTAAAAATGGAAAGATTGTACTAAATTGGACTCTTCATTTCTTAGGAAAAAAAAACACCTTGTGAATTATGAGGATAACTATGTGGCCTCAGTAAATGTCAGCACCTGGCTGATCCTACCTGGGTTTGGAACAGTGGTGAAATCCAAATTTTTTTTATTACCAGTTCTGTGGGCGTGGCTTGGTAGACGTGGTGTGGCTTGGTGGGCATGGCAGGGGAAGGATACTGCAAAATCTCCATTCCCACCCCACTCTTGGCTGTCCAGAGGTGGTATTTGCTGGTTCTCCAAACTACTCAAAATTTCTGCTACTTGTTCTCTGGACTGCTGAAAATTTCCACTACCAATTCTCCACAACCTGTCAGAACCTGCTGGATTTCACCCCTGGTTTGAAATGAACAAGACTGAACCTGAACAATTCTTGGATAAAGAACAATTAAGTTCTAGAATAAATTGGGAAATCACAATAATTCCTAGAATAACAATGGCAATCACTTATGGGTAGCATCCTGCTTCAGCTTTTAATTACACATTCAGAGTTGCTCTGCAGATTAGCAATTTGCTCAAGATTGAAGAGATAATTGCAGACAAGGAAAAGAATGTAAATCAAATCAAAATCTCTGGAGGAATAAAAGCTTGCTTCAATGGTTTCACTTTCAACAGGAGCATGCAGAAGAATAGTCAAAATCCAGTCCAAAATTCAGAGACCCAGTTCAGATTTCTTAGTCAGTGGGTCAGAGTTTGATGAACAGAATCCACAAAAACATCACTCAACTGTCAATCACTCAACCATCAATTGTGTTGTAAATGTTGTACCTTGATGAACGTATCTTTTCTTTTATGTACACTGAGAGCATATGCACCAAGACAAATTCCTTGTGTGTCCAATCACACTTGGCCAATAAAAATTCTATTCTATTCTATTCTATTCTATTCTCAAGAGCCGGAGGTCAGACAGTTTTTTCTAATGAAAGGATAAGGCTCAGGACTGTCTCTTAAATCAGGCTGCAGTCAGTTGCCTTCAGATACAAACACTTCTTATTCTGTCTGGCAAGTAGCCTCACTGAATATTGTTCTTCTTCTCTCCATTCTACTTGTTGGGTATGAGGACTTGGAAGTGACAGCCTAAAGCAGGGGTGTCAAACTTGTGGCCTGCAGGCCAGATGCATCATCATGCACTGGCCATGCCCATGCCCAGTTTAGTGAAGGGAAAAAAAAGTCACAATGTGATGACATGAGTTTGACACCCCTGGTATTGCTATCAAATCACCTGCCTTTTCTTGAGGGGTTATTTAGAACAGCTGTCACCAACATGGACCACTGGTGGTCCGTGAGAAAATTTTGGTGGTCCCCAGAAAAATTATTTGCATTTTTTATATTGCACTAAATCAGGGCTCCTCAAACTATGGCCCCTGGACTGGATACGTGCAATGAACGCTTGTGTTGCTTCAGAGAGTCTCCCCCTTCAGGGTCTTTTGTGTGGGTTGGGGTCTGCTTCAGCCTCCTGGTGTGGGGCTTTGGGCGAAGGCTGGAGGGAAGTGCTGCTGGTGGCAAAGAGCTGGAGGACCTTATTCCAGTGGGATTGCACCATGACCTGGAACTGGCTGACCATTTCAGCTGGCTGAGCCTCCAGGCACTGGTACCTGGCCTTGCACTCCTGCAGGTCTTCCCTCTGCTTGGAAAGCCTATGCTCCTAGTCCTCAGTGAGGTGCTTCTGCTGAGCCTCCTTCTTGGTCAGATCCAATTTGAACTGAGCCAGCTGTTTTGCCAACTCTTTCTCATGGTGGCTGCTTAGCTCCAACAACTGCTTCCTGTTGGGGCCCTAAGGAGCACGGACAGGGAGGGGAGTAGTAGGGAGGAGGGGAGGGGCGAGTAGAGGCCAGCAAGGCACCCCTTGATGTGAGTGACATCAAGTTGGTCATGCTCACCCAGTCACATGACCACCTAGCCACACCCACCCACCCAGTCATTAAACAGATCATATTAGTGGTCCAAGGGACTTAAAATTATGAATTTAGTGGTCCCTGAGGTCCAAAAGGTTGGGGACCCCTGATTTAGAGCCTCCCAAAGCTGCAGAACAAGGTGGTTTGGCCACTGCACCCCGGACTATTCTGCATTTCACACAAGTGACATCTAGCCATAAATCTCTTTGTGCCTCTTTGGCCACAGGAATATTTGTGGAGAGTTGACTTAAAAAATACGTGCTCGTACTTCAGAATATAACAGAAACAGAAGACAAGAAGAAAATAGGTTCCAATCAGGTTGGAAGTAGTAATGAACCCTCATGGGCTGAGGAATAATAAACACATTATTTTGAACATCTGCCTAACCAAACTATAATTTGATGGCTCCATTTCCACTTTCTGTTTCTTGTCAGTATACTATGCCTCATATCCAAAGGGCAATGTACTTCATGTATTAGTCTTTCTTCATGCCATTCTTGTTTTTAATCCTTATGAAGGGTATCACTTTACCCAGCCCCTAGTCTCTAAGGTTCTGTGGAATAGTCTCTAAGGCTAACATAGTAATATTTCTCTGTAAGAAATGTTTATTACTGTTGTCATAGAACATGTGCATGCCTGGTACTTCTGCTATTCTTTCCTTTTTCACGGAAGGCTGCTTCTGTGAGTTGGTTCTGGCTTTATTGTTTACATGGACAAAACATGTGCCTGCTCTCTTTTTCCTTTCCTTAGTGAGTCCAATCGTGGAGTTTTTGGCAGGAAGAGTCTTTCAGTTGTGTGGTTTTGCAGGTGCTGCATTGATAAATAACAGACAGTGAACACAATTCTAGTGTGGCCTGTGATGTGGGATGAATAAATCCTCATGCAATGCCATTATCTTGTAGAGCAGATTATGACATTATTTGTGGGCTGTTATTTGCTCATTTTAGGATCAATATGATAGTCCTTGCACCTGAGATCAGTTTTGTTCAACACAAATCACCAAACTGAAGGATGATGATGATGATTATGATGATGATGATGATGACCATCATCATCATCATCCTTTACTAGAGGTCATTTTTCAAGAGATGCCCAAAATACCATTGTCAGCTTTGGAAGCCATATTAGGCCAGAAGCTTCTGTGCTGCCACTTTCTCACGAAAGTAGAAGGGAAAGTAGGAGGAGGGATTTAATAGAGAGGTTGTCTTTAGACATAATAGCATTCTTCCTGTCGGTCAAGGTCAGGCCAATCCTGCATCTCGAGAAGGAGTGGTTGGAGTGCTGTCTCGAGATGGGACAGTTGGCTATTGGAGCATGTGATCGACTTGAGGGGATGGTTTGGGGTTTTTTGATTTACTGAGGGAAAACCCAGACCTCTCAGATTCGGGTTTTCCCAGATGTGCCAGTTTACCTAAATAGAACTTTGAAAGATGCTTCAGAGTTTTTACTTGGAGTTGGTTGTTTTTTTTCTGGAACACTGACAACCAAATGGTTCCGATTTTTATACAAGGCTTTTTGGAGACATGAAATTAAGATCTCAGAAATATATAATTTTATGCTTATTTTATATCTTGACAGTTACTTAGGCACCATTCTTATTTTTTTACTGGTTTTCGTCAACCTTACAACTTCATCCCAGCCAATCAGAGATTGTCTTGTCAAAGTAATAAAGTCACCACATACCTAATCTTGTTCAGTATCTATACTGAGATTCTATCAAGCATAGTGAAAGTTCACGAGTGTCCTAAAAACCCCTCCCCTCACATAACAACAGTATTTTGATCTTTTGATCTAGAAACTTCTGTTATATTATTAATATTTTAGTTAACGTGTACAGCTATGTTTTTCTCTCTTTTGCCTTCCGAAACTCACACTGAAAAATAAAATCTGTAAATAATCAACAATTGGTTTGAGGGAAGACAGCATGGGGCTCAGAAAACATAACTTTTAAACTATGTATAGAAGTATGAAAAATGGAAAGTACCAAATGACACACCAAATACCACATCTTTCCTTTGTCCCTACCTTGACATGCTCAGAATATTATTATATTAGTGTAATCAAATTAGGCCCTGAAACTACATTAGTTTCCCATTTTGATCCTGTTGAATGTTGATCTACAATTTAGTGCTATTGACAGGGAAAGATTTCACAAAGATTCTTACATGTTTGTCTTTAGAGTGTTAGCTAACGTCTGTTCCTAAGGGCCATTCTGTTCTGTAAATTGTGAAATCAGATTAAAATTTTTGGAATGAAGGTTGTCTCACAAATATACCAACATATAACTAACTTTCTTTTGTCACAGTCCCAAATCTTCATAATTTTTCCAAATTTTAATAGTGCTGCTTAAGAAATTTAATTCCCTTTTTATGATCCTGTAATCCAGGGGTGAAATGCTCCCGGTTTGCACCGGCTCTCCCAATTAGGTAGCGATGGCAGCTGCTGGTTCGGAGAACCGGTAGCAAAAATCCCTGGCCCCGCCCCTCTGCCTCTGCTGAGCCGCACCATCAGCAGAGGTTTTTTTTTAAACTTTTAAAAGTTTTTCTTCAGCTAAAACATGCCTTGAAAAGTAAAAAAAAAAACCTCTGATGATCGCGGGGCTGAGCAGAGATCATCAGAACACTTTAAAAGTTTTTTTAAAAAAGCCCTCTTCAGCTGAAGGGGAAAAGAAAAAAGAAAAAAACCCGAGGTTTTAAAAGCAATCCCAGAGGAGTTTCCTGATCCTCACAGGCTTTTAAACTCACTTTTTAACAGCCCCCACTTATAAGAGCCCCCACCCAAGCCCAGCCAATTCCCGCTCCTCACTTACCTATAATTACTGCTCTTTCGGGCTGGCATCGACATGTTTTCTTCAGCTACTGAAGAAAAAAAAAAGCTTGCTTTGACTTCCTGCTTTGCTGGCTGAGGAACTCTGGGATTTGAAGTCCACAATAAAATAAAATAAAATAATAAAATATTTGTGCAGCTTTCTGAGATTTGGTGTGTTTCTGTAGTGTTTCACTCTAACTACACAAACACACAAAATCTCAGAAAGCTGTATATGGCATTTTGTGAGTGTGTGTGTGTGTGTGTGTGTGTGTGTGTGAGTTGTGTGTGTGTAAAGTGTGAAGTTGGTTTTTGAGCTTTTTGTGGCTGTGTGAAGTGTGAAGAGTGAAGTGCAGCTGCTTTTACATTGTGTGTGAGTCAGTTGTGTTGTGTTGTGTTGTGTGTGTGTAAAGTGTGAAAGTTGGTTTTTGATATCTCTTATTGTTTTTTATACTTTGTTTATTATTTTTATTATTTATTGTTATTGGCCATGCCCACTCAGTCATCTGACCACCAAGCCACGCCCACCAATTAAGCCACACCCACAGAACCGGTAGGGAAAATTTTTAGATTTCACCCCTGCTGTAATCCCTTTATTCAAGATAGAGTCAGGATGACTGGATGGATCTGAGCATTTACTGGCCAGATACTCTTCCTGATGCCATGTGGAGTTTGCAGCAGATATTTTTTCTTTGTGCCCTAGGACAGAAACATCTGCAACTACCTAGGATTGAACTCTCAACCTTCCAAGTGGGAGGCAAGCATCTTCACCAATAGGCCACCACGCCATTCCTGCTTAAGATATTTAAAGGTATCTTTTCTTTTCTTTTCTTTTCTTTTCTTTTCTTTTCTTTTCTTTTCTTTTCAACTGCCCTGTGGAAATATTGCTGCAGCTCTATGAAGAGTTCTTTCCAAAGGCAAGATAATGTTTCTATTTGCTCACTCATTTATTAGCAATCCTTGCTAGAAATACGATTGCAGGACAACCTTAATATATATAGAAAAGTCTTATGCCTCACTACCTTCAGAACTAGACTGAATGGAAATCCAGAATTACATCGTAATTCTAGAATTTCAGCAGATGACATAATAGAGACCTACCAAAAGACAGTTCATATTTTCTCCAAGAGAGAAATATTTTTCTTTCCCTTTACTAAGGTTGGGGAACAAATGGTGCAGGAATAGATGGATAGTATTTTTCTTTTCCCTGTTCCAATTTATAGTTCCCTCCAGCTGAATTTTAGGGACATTCAAGCATCAGGAGATTTGATCACAGAGTTCTTTTTTAAAAAATTAAGAATTTTATTAAATTTATCATAGTATAAAATTATCATAGTATAAAATACAAAATACGAAAATAAATATGATAGGAAAATTGGACAGGGAATGAAAAGAGAGGTGTAGGTACAGGGGAAAGAAAAAACCCCATTGTCTTTCAAACTTTTTTCAGTGAAATAAAGTACAAAATGAAATTACAGCCTCAACTTTTTATTTTACCAACTTAACAAATAGTAGCCATTTCTATAACAAAAAACTGTATTAAAAACAGCAATACCCAGCGTCAAAAGTTCTTTTTTTTCCTGTCTCAAACACAAAGTCCAGAAGCAATCTCCAAGTAGAAGCAAAGCTGGATATGTTCTTTTCTTTAATTAAAGCAGTCAATTTTGCCATTTCTGCTAGCTCCATCATTTTTTCCATCCATTCTTCTGTTGTGGGGATATTGATATATCTTTCCATTTCTGCGCACATAGAATTCTCAGTGCAGATCAAAGTATACAAAAACAAACTTCAAAATCTTTTTCCCCCCAACTCCTTATCTAGTAATCCTAAAAGAAAAATGTCAGGTTTCAAAGTTATGTTAGTTGATCAGAAAATTCTTACAACTAGCATTATAAGACAGAAGCCAGAAAGTCAAAACTCTGCAAAATCAGACAGGTGAAGAACAATTTTTTGGCTCACCAAACAGCTACTGAGACTCAGTCAAAACGACTGCCTGGTGAGCTGAAACTATCCCAGTCAGCTTCACTGCTCCCTCCTGCAGACTGTAAAATGTGTAAATCATGCCTTGACTTTAATTTACAATGTGACTACTATTTCATATGCTGTGTTTTAGAATGTTAGGCTATTTCTGAAGGGGTGCTAACTATACCTTGTCAGCAGCTGCTGTCATCCATGAACTCATGGTAAGAAACTTTAAATTTACAAAACCTTGGGGTATGTGATCTTGAAACCGTGTTGACTGAGTGGAACCACCATTTATATTGTGAATAACTGTGGCAATTGGTGTGAAAATACAAAGTAGGCATACGATAACATATGTTAACTGCACCGTGTGTGCAGTTCCAAAATCTGTTGCTGCACGGATTTCCCATTGTTTGATGAATCAACCTTTGGTGCCAATTTGTTTTATTAACATTATGTGATAGGAACATTTTGCATGGGCTGAATAATTTATGATTGTGTTACTGGCTGAAAACCATCATGTTTCAGAAGCTGAACCAAGTCAGGTCTGTGTAATGCTTGGAGAGGATACTTGCTGTAAAACTGAACTGAGAAGGAAATCTGTCATAAAATGCTGTTTGTAAGAAAACTGTATGTCCTTTCAATCACAAATGTATGAAGGCTGCAAATCCCATACTCATACAGTAGTGGCCAAAATTGTGGAAACCTTTTGGGAAAAGTATATTTTTGAGGTTTGATGGCTAATAACACCACTTTTTTTGGCGTTTCAAGATAATTATATTCCACTGCTGGAATGGCCTGGGAATAGCCCAGACCTTAACCCAATTGAAAACCTATGGAACCGACTAAAGAAACTTGTTAGTCAGAAGCAACCCAGCAATAAAACCCAGTTAATAGAATCAATCATTCAACCTTGGTTTCACATTATAACAGCTGCAGAATTAAAAGACTTGGTTCACTCCATGGAAAGATGTTGGAAAGCCATAATTCATGCTAAAGGTTACCCAACTAAGTATTAACTGACATGGTGATAATTTTTGTATATTTTGTTTTTTTACGTGTTTCACTTTTCTTCTTTATACTGTAACTGCTATTCTAATAGCAAATCCTTCATAAAATTTTATTGCTTTACATTCTTAATTAAATTATCTTTTTATAAATATATAATTTTATAGTACTACTCCAAAAAAAGGTGGTGTTATTAGCTAGTTTTAGAAAATACACTTTTCCCAAAAGGTTTCCACAATTTTGGCCACTACTGTAGAATACTGAACTGTGGTTTGCACAAAACAATATTTTCATGGTACAAAGAACTTTACATGAATGTTCCCAGTTTTGCTCATGATGAAACAGCTAACAACTATCAAGGGAGATAGATACTTCACTTCTTCCCTGTCCCAAGTAAAGAGGACTGGAAACAATAGAGGAATGAGTTGGGTGCAGATCAGTCAAAAAAAGGCTGTATATTGACAGGATGAACTTCATGAATTGATGATTTCCAGATACAAGCACTAAATAAGTACTCTGCCTGGATGAAATTGGATTCTCATTGAAAAGGCAGTTTGAGAACGCTCTGAGATTCATTTATGTGAATGGTTTGAGGGTGAATTTGGCTTTGATTCATTATCTCTTTATGAGTATTCCTGGACAATGATGGCCAGGCTCTAGTGATATTCTAAGTGAGCCAATTGGGTGTCGTGATTCAAGACACCAGACTAGAAATTGAGGACGTGTGACTTCTAATCCTGCCTTAGCTACAAGGCTTGCTGAGTAACTTTGGGTCAATCATTCTCTCTCAGTCCTAGGAAAAAGGCAATAGCAAACCACTTCTGAAAAGCCATGAATGGAAACTCATGAAGGGGAGAACCAACCTAGAACTAAGGAATAATTTCCTGATAGTTAGAACAATTAATCAGTGGAACAACTCACCTCCAGAAGTTGTGGGTCCTTCAACACTGGAGACTTTCAAGCATTTTCCAGTGCTTGTCCAGGAAATGTTATAGGGTTTCCTATTTGAGCAAGTGGTTGGACTAGAAGACCACCAAGGGCCCTTCCAACTCTGTTATTCTGTTATAATGCATTGATAAGAAAAGACATAGACTTGTCCAGGGAGTCATCAAAATAATGATTGATTCAAATGCATGCATGTGCACACAACACACACAAAGTATCCTAACTGAAATATTCTCAGTCTCAGTTATTTAACTTACTGAGTTACTGCTTTGTGGTTTTCATTATGGTTTTCATAAAGACATCTGAATCTAGTACTATCAGTAGAAGGATATTGATGGCTACTAATCTTGATGGATGCTTATCCCTCCATAGTCATAGAAGGCATGGTTTAAATGCAAGCTTCTGGGGACAAAGAAGTAGAAGGCTACTGTTTATCTATCTGCATTTAGAAGTTTCCTCAATGAATCTTGTTAACCACACTATGGTCAAAATCCTAGACTAGTTGGACCATAAGATCTAACCTGGAAATTATGTACTTATAAATACATGTGGCATTGAAAATTAATGATTTTTTTTAAAAAAAAGCAATGGGATTTAGTAAGGTCACAATGTTATTTTAGTGAACGGCAATAAATTGATTCTTGCAAACATCATTGTGACATCTCATGGCAGCCCAGTGGCTTATTTTCTGATGAAATATAGTAACAGTAAGAAAATAGGACTTCAGCAACAGAGTGGTCAATGCCTTGATGCTCTACTCGACTCCATTGTTACATTCTCAAACCCCCATAGCTTCAAGCTTGAACTGTCTACTGTGGACCTCACCCCATTCCTAAGAGATCTGTAAGGGGGCTGCAGAAGAGCACCAGCATGTCTACCATCCCTGTCTGACTCTCCCATTTACTCATTACCTGGGCTCATGTCCATGTTTACACTTATACCTATTATCTCGTACATGTTTGACAAATTAAATAAATAAATGAAACATCATTTATGATGGGGCCGTGATAGCTCAGGCTGGTAAGAAGCCTGTTATTAGAACATAGCAGCCTGCAATTACTGCAGGTTCAAGCCCGGCCCAAGGTTGACTCAGCCTTCCATCCTTTATAAGGTAGGTAAAATGAGGACCCAGATTGTTGGGGGGGCAATAAGTTGACTTTGTAAATATACAAATAGAATGAGACTATTGCCTTATACACTGTAAGCCGCCCTGAGTCTTCGGAGAAGGGCGGTATATAAATGTAAATAAAAAAAAAATCATTTAGGGACTGACTAAAAAAGTCTGAAACTTGAGAGGATTCATATTAATACTGATGAGAACTATTTCTTTGAAGTAAACCTGGGGGGGGGGAATGCATTTCCTCCCCCGCCTTTCACATTTGTTACATCATGTGACTTTTCAATGTAACTGATTGCATTTATTGCAATAATTATTTACAGGCTGTATCAGAGTACACAAGCAAAGGGTTGTCACTTCATAAGTTGGGAAAATAACATACCACATTTTATAGGAAGAGCTACACATTTTATAGGAAGAGCTACAAAATTATGAATTGTTTTGTGGGCCACATGAAAGCAATAAAAAGCATATTAAAAAGAATTGAAATGTCTGTATTGCATTAATGGAAAACATTAAACCTAGCATTTTTCTGAGTACATACTTGGTGACACACAATTGTATTTCTCTTGTTCTTAGGAAGTTTTGATTTGAAAGTTGTTGATGCTTCAGCTAGTGGTTTCCTGTTGTAATATAAAATATTTCTGTCTGGCCAAATATCTCCATTGTCTGAGTTTTCTTTATTTTTGTGACAACATGGTTACTCAAAATGAATAATTCCTACTACTTTACTTCAGATACTTCATCTTTATGGTTTATTCTTGAAAGTATAACCAAAAGCTTACTGAAATTATCAAACAAATGAAAGATTTTTCCTAGAGGGCTCCACAAAAAATAATTTCATAAGATGCATATTGTTATACCATTCCAACAATCATTTATACAAATCATTCTATGTCCGTTACCATTCTGGATGTAACCCTATCAATCAGTGGTGAAATCCAATTTTTTTACTACCGGTTCTGTGGGTGTGGCTTGGTGGGCATGGTGTGGCTTAGTGGGTGTGGCTTGGTGGGTGTGGCAGGGGAAGGATACTGCAAAATCTCCATTCCCTCCCCACTCCTGGGGGAAGGATATTGCAAAATCTCCATTCCCAACCCACTGTGAAGCCAGCCAGAGGTGGTATTTGCCTGTTCTCGGAACTACTCAAAATTTCCGCTACCGGTTCTCCAAAACCTGTCAGATTTCACCCCTCTATCAATCCTATCATCCTATAAAAAGTATTTAAATAGCCATGTAATTGTTTGATATCCACCCACCCAACACAAGAGATAGCTTCCTATCTACTGAAGAGTCAAAAAAACCCACAACTAAATTTCCCTTTCCAAGCTCCACAATCACTCTTTTTCTGTAGTTGTGAAATCCCAACTTTACAAACTTCTGAACGATTATGTAGTGGACTTGATGTGGATTTGGGGCAAGATATCTGATGGATTACCACTTGTTTCTAAAAAGTTTTGTCATAACATCTTGAACAAACTATAAAACAAAAGTAAAAATGGTAGTAGGAAACATTTCTATGTTAGCTATGTAAGGCATAAGGCAACACATTTTTTGCTAGTTAGAATAGGATAGAATAGAATAGAATAGAATAGAATAAGAACAAGGATAGGATAGGATAGGATAGGATAGGATAGGATAGGATAGAATAAATTAGAATAAGAACAAGGATAGGATAGGATAGGATAGGATAGGATAGGATAGAACAGAACAGAACAAAACATAATTCTTTATTGGCCAAGTGTGATTGGACACACAAGGAATTTGTCTTTGGTGCATACACTCTCAGTGTACATAAAAGAAAAGATACATTCATCAAGAATCATAAGGTACAACACTTAATGATAGTCATAGGAAACAGATTAGTTTTAGAAAAACTAAAAAGTTTGGGAAGAAAATTTGTCTCACCCATCTGCAAGTCCACTTCTTTTATTCTCATTCGTGCCAGAAGGAATTAATATATCTCCTTTTTGTTAATTCTGTTTGGATTGTTTTCTCAGCCTTTATGAATGGAGTGAGCTAACAGTGGAAAGTCTTCAGCAACCTTTCAGTAATAAAAATGATTGAATGAATCAATTATGATAGGTTGGAAATGTGTGGTAGAATAACCCACATGTGGCTCAAGCTGGAAGAGGAAAGTTCTGAGCAGCAGAAAATCATAAGGAAGTAATGTTTCTTCTCTGGATAGACATTTAGAGGTCTTTCATAACACATAAATAGGGTTTTGAAAGTCCAGATGGGTATCTCATTAATTTAACCACCAGCTATATGATGTATAGCCTCTCAAGATAGCAGAACAGTTTCCTTAAATTCTAAGTTTAGAGCAAAGTTTTCTGTTCCTAGATATGTTTTGATGACTTTGAAACACTTTCTATATGGATGGAAGTTGGGGACCTGGGGATTAGTGGTAGGTACAAGTAAACAGAGGTGGACATTTTTCTTTTCTTAGGAATGTTTAAGGAATTTGAGGTTCTTGTTGTTGCTCGTAAAAAAAACCCACCACCCTCAATTGTTTAACAGTAGCTGAGTGCAATAGTTTCTGTGTTCAGAATGGCAGAAAACAACATTAATAATTAATATTACGGTAAATAATTATGGTGAGACTGGATTCCCAGGTGTTTCAAATGGGCTCCTGGATCTGCATGTGCCTTGGGGCCATACCTTTCTGAGTCCGATATACTCTATCCCAGAGGTCTCCAACCTCGGTCCCTTTAAGACTTGTGGACTTCAATTCCCAGAGTTCCTCAGCCAGCTTTGCTGGCTGAGGGACTCTGGGAATTGAAGTCCACAAGTCTTAAAGGGACCAAAGTTGGAGACCCCTGCTCTATCCTGTCCTATGAATTTAGAATACTATCTTGCCCTTATTGATAGTCTTTTTTTCTGATACCAATCTTTGATCAAGTCTATTAAGTAATTTATTATTTCAGGCATGAGAACCTCTAGTCATCCTGAACTTGCCCAATGACATTTCTTAGCTTCTCACACTTTCCTGACCCCAACTGAGATTACTGAGAGTTATAGTCTAGCAACATCTGGAAAGGGACAAGTTCCACATTTCTGAATTATTATTTGAGATTGCTTTAAGCCCTTTTATTCTTTTGGGTCATTTCTCAGTTTTGCATTGATGAGGCATCCATATAATAACCTTGAAAATTTATGGTACTTAAGGAAAGTTGAGGGATTTGGAAAGTTTGCTCCCCCTGCTGGGTGCAAGAGTGGTTGAATGATCCCAGCTGTTGCCATTCAGGCAACTGTAGGATTCTTGGAAGACTCTCCTCAAACTGCTGTACTTGTAGCATGTTGCCAAACTGGCACTGTTGTTTTTGTGCTGAATGCCAGGCCCTAGTTACTTAGCTAAGACTGTGTACTATATATAATTTCAAGCTGTTGGGAAGAATGTTTGTGGAAGATGTTACAAAGACATACTACTAGCAGCATATGGAGTAGGTTTTTCATATCCATTTTTGGATAAAATTTAAAATGCAAAATTTAAAGCATTCATCCAATGAAGGTTTGTGACAATTAGCTCTTTAATGTTAATTTGTGTTAAGTATCTTTCTAGCGAAGACTTGAATAAGTTTCATAAAGCAACTGCTTTCTGCTATCATTTTCATATCACTTGTCTGGCATGTCCAGCCAAAAGAAGACACTTTTTCCCAGTTGGTAAAGTCTCTTCTAATTCTTCCAACTCTTTCAGTAGGCTACTGGAAGCACCAGAAAAGGCTCTGATGTGAAACAAGTTGACTTGGTAAAGCGAAATGTGTCAGCCCTGGAAGCCATCCTTTACTTTGGATCTTCAAGGCTGCCACATTTAGTGCTGTGGGAAACTGGGAAGTGGGATTGTATGGAATTGGGGAGATATCTAGCCATAATAACATTCTTTTCTCTGAGAGTCAAGGACAACCTGCCCTACACCTGGAGTGGCGTGACTGGGAGGCATCTCCAGTTGGGACGGTGCATTGATTGGACCATGTGATGGACATGTGGGTGCTGGGGCAGGGACTTGGACTTTCTTTTGGGTGGGGAAAACCTGGACATTTTCAGATTTGGGTTTTCCCAGATGTGCCAATATGACATCTCTAATAAAATGAAACTTTGAGGAACTTCTACCCTCGGTGTCTTCTTTCGTTGGGGGTGTTACTTGGAACCCTGACAAAATGTATCACACTTGGAGCTTAATGAAACACATCACATCATGTGTGGTGATATGAAATACCTTGTAGCCTATGCGGTATTCTCAAACAAGAAAAAGATTTGTCCAAGTCTTGACAATACTATGAAAAAAGAGATATCAAAACCACACCAAGGGAGATTCAGACTTTATGTTAACAGCCTTATATTGCTACAAAGATGCAGGGCATATTAAGGTTAATGAACAGAAAAGAAATATGATCTCTCCCAGCAGAGGTGTCCATAGGAGAGAAAAAGAGGAATAAATGTTGAAAAAAACAAAATGTTATTGTGATATAAGCTCTGTATTTTCATATGTTATTGCATCAAGAACACACATGAAAGAGGCACAGCTTGCACTGGATTGTTGCAATGCTCATTTGGTCATTTTTTTTGTTGTGATGGAATTGTCAGATTCTGCAGATGTTTCCGAGAAACCTCAGTCTAAATATAAATGTTTTGATTATATTTTTTGTACATTATAAATAAAAAAAAGTGCTTTGAAAAAAATTGTTGGACCAGAAACCTGGTTCATAAACTGAACATTTAAAAAGAGTCAGAGTTACATGGATCCCTCTTAGAACAATTAGTGCTATTATTTTTCTGACCTAATAAACTGGGTTTGCAAGTTATTCTCATTTACTTGTCTAGATAGTCGATGAATCAACAGTTGCAATATGAACAAAAAGCTTGAAATGGCCATTATTATTTCCAGCCATCCTTTAAACTTAAATGGAAAGCAGTAGGGCTGACTAAAATCTTTGGTGAGCACAGAACATGGTTATTGCTCATATCAGGAGAACTTTGGTCATGATACTACTTTAAGGGTTACTATTAGAGTAAGATTCATGAGACAGAAGGTACTGCCTGAGATCACGGGAGGAAAGAAAGGAAGCTACCTTCCTCTCTTGCGTTCAGAAGTTATGGGTGCTCCATCACTGAAGACTTTCACAAAGAGCCTGGAAAACTATTTGTCTGAAATGATATAGGGTCTCCTGTTTGAACAGGGGGTGGGACTAGAGGATCCCCAAGGTTCTTTCCAACTCTATTATTCTATGTTCCATCTTCCAAGGCTCTTAATAAAATCAGTTTAATGTGAGTGTAGCAGTTGGTACAGCAGCCTATAGCAGTGTAGCTCAACCGTGGCAATTTTAAGATATGTGGGCTTCATTTAGTGCTTGTCCAAGGGAACACAACAGTTGATGGGTCATTTCAGATACAATGCAGAGGGATGCCATTTATCTGAAAAGTCCCAAGTCACCTGGATCCAAAGCCCTGAGAATGCTACCTTTTCAAATATCATCCTACCTATTTTATTTGTTTATTTTGTCAAGTACATATTAGATAATATATATAAGTATAAGCATGAACTGAATACATAAAATGAATACAATTAAAGGGAACATTAGGACAGGGATGGTAGGCATGCTGGTGGTATTATGCTTGCCCCTTACAGACCTCTTAGGAATGGGGTGAGGTCAACAGTAGACAGTCTAAGATTAACATTTTGGGGGTTTGGGGATGAAACCACAGTCAAGTAGTGCATTGATCGTTCTGTTGCTGAAGTCATATTTTCTGCAACCAAGTTTGGAGCGGTTCACTTTAAGTTTGTATCTATTGTGTGCTTGTGTATTGTTGTGGTTGAAACTGAAGTAGTCATTGACAGGTAGGACATTGTAGCAGATGATTTTATGAGCTATGCTTAGGTCATACCGAAGGTGGCATAGTTCTAAATTTTCTAAGCCCCAAATTTCAAGTCTGATGGCATAAAGTATTTTGTTGTGAGCAGAAAAGGGGAGGACTCTTCTTGTGAAATATTTCTGGACACGTTCAATTGTATTAATGTCTAATTAATTTTAAATTAATCTTATTGACTAAGATCTAGTGACAATGCTTTCTCTGCTTTATCTGTGATGAAAACATGGTTTGCTGTAATGGACAACTTTTTCCTATGGCAACAATGGCTCTTATATCATTACCTTTAGATTTCTGTTCTTCAATTGTTTTCTTTTAATAATTAGCAAAATTTTGTGGTTGTTATTCTGCCAGGATTATTATTGCCTGCTAACAAGCTTTTTGTTCAGGTGTTTGTTTTGTGTTTCTCCTTTGTATGTATTTGTTTGATAGGAAAGCTTTATAATAACATTGTGATTTGTAGTTCTTACATGCCACCTTGAATGATGAATATGATAGATAAGAAAGTAGGCATTCTTCTATAAATAGATAAATTATTAAATGAGGTTGACTTCTGAATAAATATGTATTCTGATGGGCTGAATGAGGTCTCCATCCAGAATGCTAATTTCATTGTGGGCAAATATATTTGTGCATGGAATATCGACAAGTTGCAAAAGCGTGCACTAGAATTGCAATCACATAGTTTTAGCAAGATCTGAAATACATGAAGAATTTATATTCAGATTCATCACCAAATAAGTCAGTAGAATCTCCTGCATTTTCCCCACTAAAATATGTCCACAAACTTACACTTTCCTCAGTAAATAAAATTAGGAGAACAAGAAAAATTAAACTTTGGAGACAATCCATAGGTTTTGCTATTATTGTCCAGCTGAGTGAACACTAAGCCTGGATGATCAGCTCTAGGCAAGAAGGAAATTCAGGAAAGAGATGAGACTGAAGGAAACATTACAGAATTACAGATATTAAAACAATTGAGAGAGTTTAGAGCAGGGATGAAATGCTACTGGTTAGCTCCAGTTCAGGCGAACTGGTAGCGGTGGTGGTGCGTGGTTCAGTGAACAGGTAGCAGCGGCAGCACGAGACTCTGCCCATCCACCTGGACGTCGTTACTTCCTTGTTTTAACCAGGAAGTAACCTGTTTTTGACCCGCTGTGCATGCACTTCCAAACCAGTAGGGAAGGTAAGTAGATTTCACCCCTGGTCCAGAGATATTTCATGAGAAGAATATTCCACTCCTCTACTCACAACAGAATATCTTATGCCACCAGGATTGAAATTTTAGGCTTGGACAACCCAGAACTATGCTGTGTCAAGGTTCCAGAAAAACCTCTTCTGCATAAAAAAACTCTGAAGCCATTGTCTTTCAAAGTTCTTTACTAGCATAAGGAAACTGGCACACGATGAGGCCTAGTATGGTTTCCAGGTCTGACATGCTGCCTACGGTGTAACCTAAGCATAGTACACAAAATTATCTGCTACAACATCCTACCTGTCAATGACTACTTCAGCTTCAACCACAATAATACACGAGCACACAAAAAATGCAAACTCAAGGTAAACCGCTCCAAACTTGATTGCAGAAAATACGACTTCAGTAACAGAGTGGTCAATGCCTGGAATGCACTACCTGACTCTGTTGTTACATCCCCAAACTCCCATAATGTTAACCTTAGGCTGTCTACTGTTGACCTCACCCCATTCCTAAGAGGTCTGTAAGGGGTGTGCATAAGCGCACCAGCGTGCCTACTGATCCCGTCCTACTGTCTCCATTTATTCGTACCCATTTACTGTGTTTATATTTATGTTTATACTTATACTTGTTACCTTGTACATGTTTGACAAACTAACTAAATAAATAAAATAAATAGAATTGAGACTCAACCATTTTTAGCCTTGTTGATCTCTTCGGCATGAAGTTGATGTCAGATGATAAACCTTGAGAACTAGCACAAGTGAAAACTGAAGGAAACCATATTTGATTTCTTCCAGGTAAAGACAAGAAAGCTTTACAGAAGGAATAGAAGGAACCAGATAAAAGGAGAAGCAAGAAGGAAAATTAGAAGTTTCCCTTATTTGTGCTTTGAATTGATTCACATTTGTTTTAGGTTGGTTAGATGAGTAAGTTCTTTTGCTATTAGATAGGCTTGAATTTGTAGAGAGAGGAGAACCTGTCTTTTCTACACATTGCTTTCAAGAGCTAATGTCTAGAAAGAATTCAAGGTGGCATAATGATATAAAAACATCAAATGGAGATCATCAGTTGCCTCCCCATTTGCTGAATGATGGGAGATAGTTAGAGCAGACCAAAGAAAATGAATCACACAGCTGTTCATGAGAAGTATCTACAGCTGTAATAGGTAAAGGTAAAGGTTCCCCTGCACATGCGTGCCAGTCATTCCTGACTCTAGGGGGCAGTACTCATCTCTGTTTCACAGCCGAAGAGCCAACGCTGTCTGAAGATGTCTCTTATGGTCATGTGGCCAGCATGACTAAAGGCACATGGAACACTGTTACCTTCTCACCCTGCGTGATCAGGGGTTGGACTAGATGACCTCCAAGGTCCCTTCCAACTCTGTTACCGTGAAAAGATGATCCTGTTGGTCCTATTCGATTTAGAGTTTTGATCAGTGAAACTGGGCCAAGCTTTAGCTTAGTGAAAAGAAGATATTTTAAACTTTGTTCAGCATTTATCAGTTGCAAGCCAGTAAGTAAGGATGATGAGTCAGGATGCCTGGAAGACAAAAAAATACTTGTACTGGTACATTTATTTTCATGGGCATGTGCCCTGTAGAATGACTTTTTGGCAGCCATGATGTCTCTGGATTGTGTTTCCACTGACTGATAATAACATTGGCCCACTGCAGTTTCAAGAGGCCTATGTCTAAGCGGATAATGCCTTTCCCACTCACGCCACACTTCACTGCTGCCAAGGAATGGCACAAATTCTCATGGCAAGCACAGCCTTTAGAAGAGCTCTAGTGAGGGCACACCCCTGTAGATATTCTACAAAGTCACCTCTTCTGCTTTTTGTTTTTGTAAACTTGCTTTTAAATTTTCACAACCATTTTTGCTTAGACATCTGGTAAATACTCTTTCCAGGATATTAAAGATTTTTTTTTGTTAAAAAAAATTAGACTTACAGCACATTTATAACCACCACAGCTATTTGTGAATTTCCTGCTATTTACGTGTGGTTTGGATGCAACTGAGTATTTCATTTTGGACACCCCCTCCTCCAAAGTGAAGAAATGTATTAGAGCAATAATGATAACTGTCACACAAATATTTGTATAGAACTTTAACCATGTAACAAGTACCTTTCAGTCTCTTTCTCCCTTCCTCCGTCCCTTCCTCAATTTCTCTCTCTCTCTCTCTCTCTCTCTCTCCTCCCCCCCCCCACACATATAGCTCAAACACACAACCAGTCATCACTACGTTATTTGTTCTTTATAAATCTGTAATGTCATCCTTGGAATTTTCTACCCCAAATGTATTGTCTCTCAGTAGTACACCTGCTGTGTCTTAGTTATTTTAGAGAAAATATTCAATATGACATGGATATTGCTGAAAGGAAACAAAATATGATGAATGTATGACTAAAAATACTTCACATGAAGGGGGAAAGGAAGCCTTGAATCAACTTTTAAAATCCAACTCTGGTTCTATATCAATGGCCAGAAAAAATATTTTACATTTGCAATTGAGCCAAAGATCAGTTCTACCTTTGACTTTTGTGGCATTATTAATTTCCTATAAAAGTGTGTGTATGGGATTCATTGGGAAAATGAGAAATGGGTAAATTTTAACCATTTTCATTGTCAATTGCTTGGCTTGACTTTCTGGGGTTTTTTGGGGGGGGTTCTTCCTTTATAATATATAATGTGTTATAATGTGTTATTTTCTTTTGGAAGACCACATACAATACAGACTGTTATGAAGATCACACATCATTAGAAAATAATATGCTAATATGTTAGGTGTCTGCACATGATGACAATTAAAATAAAATTATGTGTCTCTGTGTGATATGGAACCTTGAAGAGAAATATCAAAGGGTTTCTACACAGGCAGTAAATAGAAATCCAGATGACATAATATTTTTTTTTCCAAATTAGAATTCCTTGCTTGCCATACTTGTTGGCTAATTCAACTTTCCAAATTAAAATCTGTTTAGATGGTTGCCGTGGTGATAAAAAGCCATTTTCATATTGCTATAGAATGAGAGAAACATTTTCCCAGGAGAATTCTGAGAGAAAAATGGCAGCTTTTGGAAAAAGTTTACAGAGGTCTCCAAATTTGGCAACTTTGCAACTTGTGGACTTCAACTCCCAGAATTCTGGGCTGGTTGAAAAATTCTGGGAGTTGAAGTCCACCAGTCATAAAGTTGCCAAATATGGAGACCTGAACTACATGAAGATGGATCAAGCATAGCTAGACCCAGAAACATATATTCCAGTCTTAGCTTTGATTCTCAGCTTAGTTTTGACAATGTCTCTGACAAGGGTGGACAATATAGACCGGGGTCTTCAACCTTGGTCCCTTTAAGACTTGTGGACTTCAACTCCCAGAGCTCCTCAGCCAGCTTTGCTGGCTGAGGGACTCTGGGAGTTGAAGTCCACAAGTCTTAAAGGGACCAGGGTTGGAGACCCCTGATATAGACAATAGACAATAGATTTAAACTTAATGTAATATCCCTGTTAAACTACAGCTCCCATTATGCACCACCATTGTTTATGGTATCTCGAGCTGCAATCATTGTTGTATGTTTTTGTATTTTGAATCTTGTATTATTATATATTGAAACTTTAATATGAATCAGAACATTGATATTATCTCCTTTTCCTGCAAACTATGCACTACTGAAAAAGATGCAGAAAAATGTCAGCAAATTAAAGCACTGCCTGATTGCTTTTCTTAATCAACTGGCTACATTTTTCTTTTTTACAGAGAACATCTTTATATAATTCCACAGATGTTACCTTCTTCCTCAAACTCTCCACCCATTTTCAAAACTTTGTAAGTATTTGCCACATCCCGCCAATTTGCTAATCCACTTGCACACATTTCTCTCTTTTAAATTATCCCTTTAACTCCTTCCAGCTTCTTATCTTTTTAATAATATGGCATCCAGACTTGTATATAACATTTGTAATTCAGTCTTAGAAGAATGTAGATAAAACTGCCTGCTTCTTCTTAATTTAATACCTCATATACTTCCACAACAGTCTAATATACAGTATAACTCTAACATTACAAACTTAGTAAACAAGACTGAAGAGTAGAAAAAATAGACAAATTCCCAAACTAGAGAAGCAAACCAGTAACGAAAGAAATATCTTCTTTCCAGTTTTTATTGCACAGGTGGCTACACAGCAGTAGTGGGTTGCTATCAGTTCTTCCCAGTTCGTAAGAACCGGTAGTAAACATTTTGAGTAGTTCAGAGAACCGGTAGTAAAAATTCTGCCTGGCCCGCCCCCAATCTATTGCTGCCTCCCGACTCCCAGCTGATCGGCTAGATGGAAAAAATCAAGACTCACTTGTCGAAGAAGAGAAAAAAAAACAAGACACCGTCCCTTTAAATTGATCGGCTGCTTCTCAGCCAGGAGATCGCTTGGCAAAGAAGAAGGGGTGGGGGAACGCTATCGTTTTAAATTGACAGAGCTCCGTTCTGAGTCAACTGAACAACAAATTGGATAAGAGGAGGAATTCTTATATGGTTCAATGTTTTTGAAGTTTTGGGGTTTGTGCAACATGGGCTTTGTGTTTCTAAAAAGGTTTGGGTGATTTCCATTGTGAAGTATCCTGTCTTGAATGAGTTTTCTGCCTGCTTGTAAATGGAGCCGAACTTCCGGTAGTTTTTTTCTGCTTACAAAGTTTCCTTTATGCAGCTGGCAGGAATGTGGAATTCCAGGCAGGTTCCTTGCTAGCAGCTTGATTATTCCTTAAATATCTGGGATATTTTATTTGGGAAATGAAGAGCGGGGAGTTTGATTCCTTCCCAGAACAGATTAGTGGGGTGGGGAGGAAATGGGGATTTTGAAGTAACCTTCACCTGGAGTAGGGAGGGAATGGGGATTTTAGGCTTGCTGTCAAACATCAGCCATAATACTAATGATTGTTTTGAACAATATGCAGGTTGTATTACATGAATGGCTATTTTATATGTGAAATTATGACTGAAACCTGTATAGGTCCACACTGTCAGGAAGTTTGTTCTCAGTTTTAGGTTGCTTCTCTCTTTGTTGAGTTTCCATCCATTGCTTCTTGTTTTGCCTTCTGGTGCTTTAGAAAATACTTCCTCCCCCCTTCTTTCTATCAGCCCCTTAAAAGCCTGTTGCCTGTCACACTCTTGGGCAAAGCATGTGAGCCATTTCCTCCTTTCAGTGGTCCATGAAAGTGCATCTATAGCAGAGGTCTCTAACCTTGGCCACTTTAAGACTTTAAGATAGCAAAGCTGGCTGAGGAATTCTGGGAGTTGAAGTGGCCAGGTTTGGAGACCCCGATCTATAGTATGTAGATAATAAAGTTGCAAAAAGGTGAACAACATTTTTGCAGAACTATAGATACGTTGAGGCTGGGTGTGACAAGGAATGGCTGGGAGGGGAGGGGCCAGGCGAGGTACCCCTTGACATGAGAGACATTGAGTTGGCCACGCCTACCCAGTCACATGACCATCAAGCCACACTCACTGTCATATGACCATCAGCCACACCCACAAAATAAGCCATGCCCACAGAACCAGTAGCAAAAAAATTTAGAACCCACCCCTGCTACACAGATATTTCCAATAATATACTTGGCAGTAACATGGAAGCAATTTGCCAGCTACGAGATGTAACTGGATAGTTTCATTTCATTTTCCACTTCCAGCTATATAATATTTCTGAAGGTCTCTTATTTCAATACTAATCAGATTAAACCTGTGTGGGTATTTCAAAATAGCCAAAATTGACACTGGGTTGCCACCTGCTATATAACTTGTACCAGAAAATTTAGCTAATATGATCAATATCAGTAATGTGAAAAGAAAATATTAAGGCTCTCCTCCTCAAAACCGGTTTACAGATGTGACTGAAAAGACACATGAACCAAGATACCATATCTCCCATGCTTTGTACTTGTCTGGTATCAGTGGTGGGTTGATCCTGGTTCTGTCTGGTTCTATAGAACTGGTAGTAAAACTGACAGGAGGCTCCACCCACCCACCCTGACATCATCTAGGGGCTTCTGCGCATGCACAGAAGAGTGTGCGTTCACGAGCGAAGCGAGCTCCCGTTGCGAACTTGTAGTAAAGGTAAGTAGAACCCACCCTTGTCTGGTATGATTGGAGAGAGTTAATGTACTTATGGTCAGTTTAGTTGAACTATACCACTTATTGGGACCCAGGAAATATGCCTATTTTGAAACAGTATTTTCCCAAGATTTCCTAAGCTTCCATCCTGATACAAAATAATAAGAGTTGGAAGGTACCTTGGGAGTCTTATACTCCAACACTCTCTTCAAGCAGGAGACCCTAAACCATTCCAGATAAATGGCTCTCTAATCTCTTCTTAAAAACCTTCAGAATGATTAAGCACTTACAACTTCCAGAGGCAAGTCATTCCACTTATTAATTGTTCTCATCAGGGAATTTCTCCTTAATTCTAGGTTAGATCACTATTTAATAATTTTTTGTCCATTACTTCTTCTCATGCCACCAGGTGCTATGGGGAATAGGTTGACACCCTATCTCTGGTGCAGCCCCTCAGATATTGAAAGACTGCTAACAGGACCCTCCTAGTCTAACTCTTTCATAGACTAGACATATTCAGTTCCTACAATCGTTCTTCAAGTGCTTTAGCTTGCAGGCCCATAATCATCTTTATTGCTTTTCTCTGCACTCTTTCTAGACATCTTTTCTGTGTTGTGGTGAATAAAACTGGATGCAGCATTCCAAGTGTGGTCTTATCAGTGCAGTAGAAAGTAATACCAACACTTCATGTGATTTTGGTACTATCCCATTGTTGATGCTGTCTAGGACTGCATTGGTTTGGAAGTCTTTAAAAGCTTGGCTAGAGTGTTTGTGGTACTGTTTCCTATGTTATCTATTTGGGCTTGTGTATCTGTTTACATGTATGGGATCCTTTTTTTCATGCTGTACCTTGTATTGTTTTCTATTTTTATTATAAGTTTCTGAGAGTCACATACTAAATCTCATAAATAAGTATATGAATAGCGCTTTTGAAGATAGATGATAAGAGTTTATAGAGATAGATGATAGATAGAAGATAGATGGATAGATAGATGATAAATAGATAGATAGTAGATAGATAGATAGATAGATAGATAGATAGATAGATAGATAGACGATAGGTAGATAGGTAGAAAGGTAGAAAGGTAGCTAAATAGATGATAGATAACTAGATACTCTAGCTGGATGGATAGATAGATAGATAGATAGATAGATAGATAGATAGATAGATAGATAGATAGATAGATAGATAGATAGATAGATAGGCAGGCAGGCAGGCAGGCAGGCAGGCAGGCAAGCAAAGAAGGCATAGATTCAGCTAATTAATGGGTAAAATAACTAATTTGTTGCTTACCATCTCCCAAAGAGATGATTAATGCTACTGAAAAACAATATATAATTCCATCTCTTTGCTTTTAATCCGGAAATTGAGCATATATGAATCTGTATGCAAGTTTCATATTGCTATATCAGCACATGCCTGGTAGATCATCTGGCACACATATGTTGTTTTGCAAAAAAAAATCAAGATTGATTGCTTGGATAATAAAATTATTGTAAGCTTATTGGATATAGCTTAACTGTCAAGTTAAACTTGTTTTAATTTTGCATATTTTTTTATTGTTTTGCACATTGACATTTTTATTGTTTTGGTCTTTATGCAGAGGCCTAAAAATTGGGGCAGGATTTTTTTTTTTTTACAAATAAAAAAGTTTAAAGGAATTTAACAGAAATAATACAGGCAAAAAAATTTCAGTTCCTTTTATTCTCTCTCCTTTGTTTTCATGAAGACAGGCAAGTCCAATTAGAAATGATTATATAGAATAGAATAGAATAGAATTTATTGGCCAAGTGTGATTGGACACACAAGGAATTTGTTTTGGTGCATATGCTCTCATGTACATAAAAGAAAAAGAAAAAAAAAACCTTCATCAGAGGTACAACATTTACAACACAAATGACGGTCATAGATTGCAATTTAACCCTTAATGATAGCAACAAAAAGTTACAGTCATACAGTCATAAAATTCCCATATTGTTGATATGGGAAGCTTTGTCTATCAATAGCGTAAAGCACAGAAGAATTTAACAGATTTTTAAAACAGATTTCATATATTCTTAGCTTTAACAACTAAGATGGGTCATCTAACTGACTGCTGAAATTCTTTGTCTTTCAATTATTTTTGAAGCTAACTTTTGTCTGGCCTGTCATCTACTGCATGTAATATGTCCCTTGACACTCATTGAAAAAAAAAAATCTCTGACAAAGAACACTTTATGTAAGTTCACAACCAGAATATCTTTGCCAACACTTCAGAGCTATTTCGAGGTGATAGACTGTAATTATCTAACTCCGCCTAGATTTGATAACAGTGTATTAAACTAGAAAGGCCACGACTTAGCAACACCTGGCTTCTGGGAACATGATTAAATCCATGCTGTTCTGGTTTTATATGTTGCAAAATGTGTGTGGGACACATCCACACTACACTGATAAAAAGGAGTCCAACCCAAAGATAAAGCAATTTACAATATTGCAGGTTTTTACTCTCCCAGAAGAAGATACTCTGCCACCTATTACAGTGAAAACAAATTACTTTCGAAACTGACATATATGTTTACAGTTAGATGCATAAGAAACCCATCATGTATTTTCACTGGCAACGAATAGCACAGTAACAGAACAGTAGCAGAATTGGAAGGGACCTTGGAGGCCATCTACTCCAGGGGTCTCCAACCTTGGGAACTTTAAGGCTTGTGGAGTTCAACTCCCAGAATTCCTCAGCCAGCTGGCTAAGGAATTCTGAGAGTTGAACTCCACAAGTCTTAAAGTTCCCAAGGTTGGAGACCCCTGATGTAGTCCAACCCCTGCTCATGCAGGAGACCTGTACTAGGGATTCGAACCATGGAACTGCCGACCTTTCTGATCAACTATATAGTCAGTCTTAGCCACTGAGCCACCTAGTCTGTCCAATGAGAGCATGAGCAGAACATGCTATTTGTCAGTTTTTTTATCCACTGCTTTTCTTTTATCTAACTGTATAACATTACTCTTTTGGCAACATTTGATTTGCAGTTTTGCCAGAATGCTTGTCAAAGGATAAAAATGCATGCTAGTCTTTACCTGCCTCAGCATGATGGGCCTTGTGTGTTCTTTTCCCTTTATTTCTTAATATACTTTTTTTCAGTAAAAAACCATTAATGTCTTCATTCCATCTAAAAAAAAATGCTCTGCATTTACAATATAAAGACTTTGAGGAGTGGTATAGACGTCTGCCTGTCTTTATAGACATCTGCCTGTCTTAAAATTTGGTTTGTATCTACAGACTTCTCAATCTGGTAGGAGCAGAATCCTAAATCTCAGGATTAACATTCAAGGTTATTGTCGTGTCCCACTCCTCCGCTGACGGCCGGGTCAGGGAAATCCGAATCAGGCTTGCCTCTGCAGCTCTGCCCAAAGTCCTAGCAAAGTCCTCAGAGCAGGCAGGAGACCAGTAAGTGACTTCAGCAAGATAAGTTCGACTTTGCCTGACTCAGAGACTGCCAGAAAGCAGATCCTTTATATAGGCCATGGGGTGTGGCTCCATGACTCAGCGCTCATTAAGGCCTGCCCCTCCCTTCCTTCTGTTGCCTCCGCCTATCCAATCTTCTGATGCGAGGGTCACTCCAATCAGCTGTTGTTGGAAGTAAACTTTCCTCAGGCTCACATGCTGTGGAGGAGGGGGAGGGGTCTAGCTGCTCCGTTTGCCTGGGCATGGAGCCAGGGCTGGGACCGGGAGGTGCCCCCTCCTCTGCAGCTTGTCTGGGCATGGAGCCAGAACTGGGCTGGGAGGCATACATTCCTCCGTGTTCAGGAGCAGATAAGCAGATCCCGGCTGCGGTGAGAGCGGACAAGACACAACAGTTATGTAAGTTAGGGAGTACCAATAGAAGGGGATATGTGTAGTTTAGGGTTGAATCGTAAGATCCATTCTACTCCCTGAGCCTGGTAGTTTTCCTGCAGACATTTCAATATCCAGGTTAGTAACATCTTCAGTGCTAGAAGGGAGTGGGGTTAGTTCTCTGTTTGTATAGAAGTGGCTTGCCCTGACTGTGTTGGTGGAATGGGTGGTTTTCTGCTTGATAGTTCCTTGATTAGAATGTTGTTTGCTCAAGTACAAGGTACCTACTTCCATGTATGGTGGCTTTGCCCAGAAGTCAAAATATTTTGGATTAAAATTCAAAAATGGCTAAAAGAAATCACACTGTAATATAGAATTGAAACCTGAACTGTTTCTTCTGGGGATTATTAAAGGAAATTACCCTAAAAAGATTAAATATTTGATTATTCACATCACCACAGCAGCAAGAATTGTACTTCACAAGCCTGGAAAATGTCCACTATACCAACAGATTGTGCACTAATCCAGAAAATTTTTGAATGTGCAGAAATGGACAAACTTACTTTAAAATTAAATAATAAGGAAGACTAGGAATACTATTTAACTTGGGAAAATTGGTATCAATGGATAGAAATTAAAAATAAGGAATGTATAGAATAAAATAAGATACAAAATACATTTAAATATATTGATTAAGTAGGAATTTGTGGGAATAGATGTACAAAGTTAAGAATTATGTACTATCAGAATGACGTTGAATTGTATGATTATTACGAATGTATTTTTGTTATAGATGTATTTTAACTTGTATTTTAGAATTTTAAATGTTAATAAAGGTTTATTTAAAAAAAGAATGTTCTTTTATATTTGTTTGAGTTTGTAGATCCTTGAGGTGGCAGACCTATGCCTCTCCCATGATTTCCATTATGAGATAAATAGTTTATACAGAATGCAGAAAAAGAGATAATAAGCAAAAGCAAGTTCAGATATAAAATATGACAAAAGAAAAGAAAATGTAATTGAATCTGATTTACTCCAAAGCTATTCATTAAAGTTTTCCAAATCTTTATATCCTTGCAGGGAAGGATAAGAAGAAAACTTAACCACAAATTACATGAATTAGGAAAACTGCCTATAACACCTCAAATATTAAAAGCATGCATTGAGAATTAACTATGACTGGGATTGTTCCATTTCCCCCCCCCCCCGCTTTGTTTTTACAATGATTAGTACTTGACAGTGTTTGAAATCATAACTGAAGACAGTCAAATGCATGTTGTAGAGTTCTTCAAGAGATCTGTTCTTGGGTTTCGTATTCAGATGATACATTTTAAAAGGGAACTGTAATCAATTTGTCTTGGTGCATATGCTCTCAGTGTACATAAAAGAAAAGATACCTTCATCAAGGTACAACACAACACTTAATGATGGTCATAGGGTACAAATAAGCAATCAAGAAATAGCCTTGATACTGATAAAAATCATCTGGGAACCTTCATCACAATGCAAAATCTTGCTTGAGAGAATGACCATTTCAACATAATGGCTGACATGGAACTTTGGCTGCCCTTAAAATCATTTATCCCAGAGGTGAAGTGGAAAGCCAGTTTGGTGCAGTGGTTAAGGTATCAGGCTAGAATTGGGGAGACTCTGGGCTGTAGTCCTGCCTTAGGTGCAAAGCCAGCCAGATGACCTTGGACCAATCACCTTTTGTGCCCTCAGAAGCAAGCAATAAAAAACCATGCAGGAAAACTGCCTATAACACCTCAAATATTAAAAGCATGCATTGAGAATTAACTATGACTGGGATTGTTCCATTTCCCCCCCCCCCGCTCTGTTTTTACAATGATTAGTTCTTGACACTGTTTGGAATCATAACTGAAGACAGTCAAATGCATGTTGTAGAGTTCTTCAAGAGATCTGTTCTTGGGTTTCGTATTCAGATGATACATTTTAAAAGGGAACTGTAATCAATTTGTCTTGTTTGGGTTGAGTCTCACTTTGTCAGTTTATATTCAATGCCTCACCAGGATGTGATATGGCGAAATGGTGATGGAATCATTGCATATTTTTAAAAGGGAGCTAATATTTGATGGTGAGGCGCATATTTTGAAAGATGAAACAGTCAGATCAAATAGCACCCAGCGGGATAGAATTTGGCTTTAAAAACTGAAGGTCTACTGCCAATCACAGTAAAAAAAAGGGAAATACTATATTAGTGGACAAAAAGTCTGATCTGGTTCAAAGCCGGTTTCTGTGTTCTGCTGTGGCTGAACCAGCAACATGTCCAGACAATTCAGGTTGATCAGCAAAAGGAGAAACGGAGAATCATATCTCTGGCATTAATACAATCGAACGATTCCAAAAATACTTTACAAGAAGAGTTCTCCACTCCTCTGTAAACAACAAAATACCTTATTCCACCAGACTTGAAAGAGTATCCTACAAAAAGAAAATGGAATTGTGGGCTGACTTAGTACTCCCAGATCTTTAAATCTCAGGGAAGGAGTGATAGATATACTCATCCACGGAGTCTTCGCTTTCATGTCCTCTGATTATTCACATCACCACAGCAGCAAGAATTGTACTTGACAAGCCTGGAAAATGTCCACTATACCAACAGATTGTGCACTAATCCAGAAAATTTTTGAATGTGCAGAAATGGACAAACTTACTTTAAAATTAAATAATAAGGAAGACTAGGAATACTATTTAACTTGGGAAAATTGGTATCAATGGATAGAAATTAAAAATAAGGAATGTATAGAATAAAATAAGATACAAAATACATTTAAATATATTGATTAAGTAGGAATTTGTGGGAATAGATGTACAAAGTTAAGAATTATGTACTATCAGAATGACGTTGAATTGTATGATTATTACGAATGTATTTTTGTTATAGATGTATTTTAACTTGTATTTTAGAATTTTAAATGTTAATAAAGGTTTATTTAAAAAAAGAATGTTCTTTTATATTTGTTTGAGTTTGTAGATCCTTGAGGTGGCAGACCTATGCCTCTCCCATGATTTCCATTATGAGATAAATAGTTTATACAGAATGCAGAAAAAGAGATAATAAGCAAAAGCAAGTTCAGATATAAAATATGACAAAAGAAAAGAAAATGTAATTGAATCTGATTTACTCCAAAGCTATTCATTAAAGTTTTCCAAATCTTTATATCCTTGCAGGGAAGGATAAGAAGAAAACTTAACCACAAATTACATGAATTAGGAAAACTGCCTATAACACCTCAAATATTAAAAGCATGCATTGAGAATTAACTATGACTGGGATTGTTCCATTTCCCCCCCCCCCCCGCTTTGTTTTTACAATGATTAGTACTTGACAGTGTTTGAAATCATAACTGAAGACAGTCAAATGCATGTTGTAGAGTTCTTCAAGAGATCTGTTCTTGGGTTTCGTATTCAGATGATACATTTTAAAAGGGAACTGTAATCAATTTGTCTTGTTTGGGTTGAGTCTCACTTTGTCAGTTTATATTCAATGCCTCACCAGGATGTGATATGGCGAAATGGTGATGGAATCATTGCATATTTTTAAAAGGGAGCTAATATTTGATGGTGAGGCGCATATTTTGAAAGATGAAACAGTCAGATCAAATAGCACCCAGCGGGATAGAATTTGGCTTTAAAAACTGAAGGTCTACTGCCAATCACAGTAAAAAAAAGGGAAATACTATATTAGTGGACAAAAAGTCTGATCTGGTTCAAAGCCGGTTTCTGTGTTCTGCTGTGGCTGAACCAGCAACATGTCCAGACAATTCAGGTTGATCAGCAAAAGGAGAAACGGAGAATCATATCTCTGGCATTAATACAATCGAACGATTCCAAAAATACTTTACAAGAAGAGTTCTCCACTCCTCTGTAAACAACAAAATACCTTATTCCACCAGACTTGAAATCCTGGGATTAGAAAACTTAGAATTCAGCCGACTCCAACAAGACCTGTGTTTAACACAAAGAATCATCTATTGCAATGTCCTTCCTGTTAAAGACTTCTTCAGCTTCAATAGCAATAATACAAGAGCAAACAATAGATTCAAACTTAATGTCAACCGCTTCAATCTTGATTGCAGAAAATATGATTTCAGTAACAGAGTTGTTAATGCTTGGAATACACTACCTGACTCTGTGGTCTCCTCTCCAACTCCTAAAAGCTTTAACCAAAAACTGTCTACCATTGACCTCACCCCATTCCTAAAAGGACTATAAGGGGCGTGCATAAGTGCACAAAAGTGCCTACCGTTCCTGTCCTATTGTTTCCTTTCAATATATGTTTCTGTATATAATGTTATGACAAAATAAAATTAAAAAAATATTATTTAATATGATTCAAGTCCAATTCCTTGTATAGCGCAGAAACCCAGATTAAAGAACCTCAGATAGATATTTATCTACTCTCTGCTTGAAAATGGGTCCTCTGCTTCTCTCTTCATAATTTGTTCCGCAGTTAAACTTTTCATTTTTGGAAATAAGAGGTAGGATTCTGCCAAAGCCCACAAGAAAATGGTTTTGGGATTCAGAAACATAACAATATCCTCCTAAGTAGGTGGATGCTGTAATCATTTCTAAAATTAGCTACCACCTCAAAAATAACACAACAGCATAAATCATCCCATTAAATTAACATTTTGCCAATGACAATTTGAGCACACTGATTAACTGCATAATTAAGAGTTCTTTTTTGTGTGTGTTAAAAATCCAATGTAGAGGTTCTTAAACTTGGAGAACTAGCACATTTTCCCCCATCACTGGGATATTTTTCCTTCTGTGATTCGGGTGCTTTCATGTAAAAAAATGAAACACCTTTGTTATGATCTTATATAGCAGTGATGGCTAACCTTTTCCAGACCGAGTGCCCAAAGCACACGCTTGTGTGTGAATGTGCACGTGCATGCCCGAACCCCCAAAATGCAACGTGTGCACAGCCCCCATGCACACAGCCCTCCCCTGCACACATGTGCATGCGCTCCATGCATGCACCTGCCCCGCACATGTGTCCCACCCCCCACGCATGCACGGCAGAGACCTGACAACCAGCTGGTCGGCGGGAGGCACATGCGCATGTGCAGTGGAGCTGAACTGGGGCTTGCGTGTCCACAGAGAGGGAGCTGCATGCCATCTGTGGCATGCGTTCTATAGGTTCACCAACATGATTATATAGTATTGTTTCATGTATCTCTTATACTGTACACCGCCCTGAGTCCTTCGGGAGAAGGGCGGTCTAGAAATTTAATTAATAAATAAATAAATAATAAATAAATACTTAGTATTTTAGGGATGCCGACATGTTCGCCTTGTATAATTATCATCAAAATAATTATGGAATTGTTTCATTTGCAGTCTCTTTTTTTCTAGAGGTTTGTTCAGGGTAAAAGTGCACACTGTGACATTAATTGACATTTCAGCTGCTTACTTTCCCATCTGATATTTGCTAAAGACATACCATAGTTTTGGTACCTTTTCAAGTCCAGCTGCCAAAAAGAGTGCAAAGCAACCAAATATTATTCCGCTGTCTTTATTTCTATTGCTTTTCTTTTATCTAACTGTATAACATTACTCTTTTGGCAACATTTGATTTGCAGTTTTGCCAGAATGCTTGTCAAAGGATAAAAATGCATGCTAGTCTTTACCTGCCTCAGCATGATGGGCCTTGTGTGTTCTTTTCCCTTTATTTCTTAATATACTTTTTTTCAGTAAAAAACCATTAATGTCTTCATTCCATCTAAAAAAAAATGCTCTGCATTTACAATATAAAGACTTTGAGGAGTGGTATAGACGTCTGCCTGTCTTTATAGACATCTGCCTGTCTTAAAATTTGGTTTGTATCTACAGACTTCTCAATCTGGTAGGAGCAGAATCCTAAATCTCAGGGAAGGAGTGATAGATATACTCATCCACGGAGTCTTCGCTTTCATGTCCTCTGATTATTCACCCCTTTTTGTTTATAGGGTTTTCACTTTTTTCAGATTCATTGCAGTTGTATACTACTTTAAACTGGTCCTTTTATCTGGAGACTATCAGATGGAGAAAGGCTGCTGTAATATCTCACTACAAACTTAGGTCAAAGGTAAAGATTCCCCTCGCACATATGTGCTAGTCGTTCCTGACTCTACGGGGCAGTGTTCATCTCCGTTTCAAAGCAGAAGAGCCAGCGCTGTCCGAAGACGTCTCCAGGGTCATGTGGCCAGCATGACTAAATGCCAAAGGCGCATGGAACGCTGTTACCTTCCCACCAAAGGTGGTCCCTATTTTTCTACTTGCATTTTTTATGTGCTTTCGAACTGCTAGGTTGGCAGAAGCTGGGACAAGTAACGGGAGCTCACCCCATTCCTAAAAGGACTATAAGGGGCGTGCATAAGTGCACAAAAGTGCCTACCGTTCCTGTCCTATTGTTTCCTTTCAATATATGTTTCTGTATATAATGTTATGACAAAATAAAATTAAAAAAATATTATTTAATATGATTCAAGTCCAATTCCTTGTATAGCGCAGAAACCCAGATTAAAGAACCTCAGATAGATATTTATCTACTCTCTGCTTGAAAATGGGTCCTCTGCTTCTCTCTTCATAATTTGTTCCGCAGTTAAACTTTTCATTTTTGGAAATAAGAGGTAGGATTCTGCCAAAGCCCACAAGAAAATGGTTTTGGGATTCAGAAACATAACAATATCCTCCTAAGTAGGTGGATGCTGTAATCATTTCTAAAATTAGCTACCACCTCAAAAATAACACAACAGCATAAATCATCCCATTAAATTAACATTTTGCCAATGACAATTTGAGCACACTGATTAACTGCATAATTAAGAGTTCTTTTGTGTGTGTTAAAAATCCAATGTAGAGGTTCTTAAACTTGGAGAACTAGCACATTTTCCCCATCACTGGGATATTTTTCCTTCTGTGATTCGGTGCTTTCATGTAAAAAATGAAACACCTTTGTTATGATCTTATATAGCAGGTCACATCTTTACTGTTTCCAATATACAGACATGAAACTGTCCTTCTTTTGAAGTGGAACAGAACCTCCATCCAATATAAGGGGCTATTGAAGGAAGACTGAAAAATAAACATTAAAAGCTGCACAATATTAAATCAGTGGGAGCTAAAGTCAGTTTGTGGTCCTTCAGCTTTTAAGAAGGCGTGCAGGCAAATATCAATGTCTCCTGCTTCTTCTGTTGTGAGATTGCCAGCATTTTTGGATAGTACCCAGAGACATGAGGTTGTATAAATCTGCCTCTTTGTTCCAAGTTGTGGTGGAGGTAGGGAAACAGAGGTTATAAATAAAGTACTTTATCCTTGAGTTTACTATAGACAAAATTAGAATACAGTATATTCTCTATGAAAAATAGTTTAAATGTATGGGGATTATTTTATTTTTTTTGGTTTATATATTTCATCATGAACTGACATGTAAAAATTTAGGATGTCTCCCATTTTTGATTTAGTGATGACTGATTTTATTAAATGGCTCTATCCCATTCATTTTTCTTTGTTAGAATTGCGGAAAGGCTTAGCAGATGCATGTGAATGGATTCAGTTTTCACTGCTGACATTTACATAGAACCAAGGTAGTGTGAGTTGTAGAAATTGGTTCAACAGAATTCCTTTGGTTATATATACCTTATCTATCTACTATCTACTGATTATTAACAAGAATGAAGAATGAATGGTGGTCCAAGAGAAAAATCTTTCAACATGGTAGCTAAGAGTAAGGCTGACTTGATGGCACATAATCCATCAAAGCTAAATAATATTACTGTCATCTAGTTATCCATATTAGACTTGTTTTTATAATAGCTGCAACGGAAGGGGAGTTCTAATCTGTTGCAATGTAACAGCCCTTTTGGAATGAGAAATCATTTTTTGTCTGAATGAGCCTCCCTGAATTTCAACTTTTGCACCCTGGTGTCATACCAGCTAGGAAGAGTTGCAAATCTGTTTCCTTATGTTTGGAAAATTTCTATATACTATATTTCTGGGTTTGTTTGTTTTTTTGAAGTACTATATTAGATTATGCAATCAACACAACACATTTTCTAATCCTAATCCTGATCACTGACATTTCACATGGATGCGTCCACAAAGACCAGCTGGCTGACACGCACTGGAAACCAGAAGAGCAGCTGGTGATGGTGTGCATGCCCACAGAGAGGGCTCTGCATGCCACCTCTGGCATGCGTGCCATAGGTTTGCCATCACGGGTATTGTTGTGTCTCGCTCACTCCCCCTGCTGCAGCCGGGCCCCTCTTATCTCCTGCCAGATGCTGATAGTTTGGAAGAATGTCCTGGCATGCCTCCAGCCCCCAGCCCTGGCACCATGCCCGGACAGGCTGAACAAACAAACCTCCCTCCGATAGCTTGTATGCCTGAAGCCAGTCACGATTACTAACAGCTGGAGACGAAACGATGCAATGGATAGACCCACGCTTCTGGAGAATGGAGGCGACGTCGCCAAAAGGAAGGGAGGCAGGCCTGGATAAGTGCTGAGTCATGGAGCCACACCCCATGGCCTATATAAAGGATCTGCTTTCTGGCATTCTCTGAGTCAGGCAAAGTCTAACTTGGATTGCTGAAGTCACTTCCTGGTCTCCTGCCTGCCTTAAGAACTCTGATAGGACTTTGGCAGAGCTGCAGAGGCACACTTGATACGGACTTCCCCGACCCGGCCGTCAGCGGAGGAGTGGGACACGACAGGTATATTCAGATGCATAGCTTTACTTGGATGTGTTTCAATTGATCTTTAAAGATAACACATTGCTTCAATTATGGAACTAGCCCATGAGGATAAATGGATTGAGATAAAAGAGTCTTACATACAAAATATGAAATCTTAGTGTACTTTCCCCCCTCAAAAGACTTTGGAAACTATTTATTTATTTATTTTGTCAAATACATATTAAATAATATATATAAGTATAAGCATGAGTTGAATACATAAAATGAATACAACTACAGGGAACATTAGGACAGGGACGGTAGGCACGCTGGTGCGCTTATGCACGCCCCTTACAGACCTCTTAGGAATAGGGTGAGGTCACAATTGCAATCCACATATAAGAAAATAATAATAATAATAATAATAATAATAATAATAATAATAATAATAATAATAATAATAATAATATCAGAGTTGGAAGGGACCTTGGAGGTCTTCTAGTCCAACCCCCTGCCCAGGCAGGAAACCCTACACCATTTCAGACAAATGGATATCCAACATTTTCTTAAAAATTTCCAGTGTTGGAGCATTTACAACTTCTGCAGGCAAGTTGTTCTAACTGTCAGGAAATTTCTCCTTAGTTCTAGGTTGCTTCTCTCCTTGATTAGTTTCCACCCATTGCTTCTTGTTCTACCCTCAGGTGCTTTGGAGAATAGTTTGACTCCCTCTTCTTTGTGGCAACCCCTGAAATATTGGAACACTGCTATCATGACTCCCCAGTTCTTCTTTTCATTATAGACATACCGAGTTCCTGCAACCATTTTTCATATGTTTTAGCCTCCAGTCCCCTAATCATCTTTGTTGCTCTTCTCTGCACTCTTTCTAGAGCCTCAACATTCTTTTTACATCATGGTGACCAAAACTGAATGCGATATTCCAAGTGTGGCCTTACCAAGGCATTATAAAGTGGTATTAACACTTCACGTGATCTTGATTCTATCCCTCTGTTTATGCAGCCCAGAACTGTGTTGGCTTTTTTGGCAGCTGCTGCACACTGCTGGCTCATATCTAAATGGTTGTCCACTAGGACTCCAAGATCCCTCTCACAGGTACTACTATTCAGCAAGATACCACATATACGGTACCTTTGCATTTTATTTTTTTGGCCTAAATGTAGAACCTTACTTTTTTCACTGTTGAATTTCATTTTGTTAGATAGTGCCCAATGTTCTAGTCTGTCAAGATCTTTCTGTCTTCTGGAGTGTTGGCTATTCCTGCCAGCTAGGTGTCATCTGCAAATTTGATGAGTTCCCCATCTATCCCCTCGTCCAAGTCATTGATGAAGATGTTGAAGAGTACTGGGTCTAAAACAGAGCCTTGGGGTACTTCATTGCATACTTCCCTCCATGTGGATGTAGTTCCATTGAGGACTATACGTTGAGCGTAGTTGGTCAGCCAGTTACGAATCCATCTGGTGGTGGTGCTGTCTAACCCACATTTTCTACTTTATCTAGTAGTAGGTTATGGTCTACTTTATCAAATGCTTTACTGAAGTCCAAGTAAATTATATCGACAGCATTCCTCTGGTCACTAATTTTGTCACTTTGTCAAAGAATGCAATAAGATTAGTCTGGCATGATCTGTTTTGACAAACCCATGTTGGCTTTTGGTTATTACTTTGTTTGCTTCTAGGTGTTCGTGATTCATTGCTTGATTATCTTTTCCAGAATCTTCCTGGTATTGAGGTTAGGCTGATAGGTCTGTAGTTTCCTGGATCTGTTTTTTCCTTTTTGAAGATGGGAACTACATCAGCTCTTTTCCAGTCCTCTGGCAGTTCCCTGTGCTCCAGGATCTTTGAAAGATATAGTTCAGTGGTTCTGAGATTTCGTCTGCCAGTTCCTTCAGAACCCTGGGGAAAGAAAGACATGGAAGAATTTGGAACTGATTTGGAACCAAATCAACTAGACAAAATTATTGACAGGCCCAGAAGGAAAATTAATACCTAAATTATACAAATACCTACTAGAGTTTGATAGAATGGAAGAGGTGGTGAAAGAACCAATGATTGCATGGGCAAAGAATATAGGGCACAATATAGATTTAGATAATTTGGAAATAATCTGGAATAAAAATTTAAAATTAACCAAATCTACTGCTTACAAAGAAAATCAATATAAAATGCTTCACCGCTGGCACCTAGCACCAGATATGTTGGCCAAAATGTACCCGAATCTAAGTCCAAAGTCTTGGAAATGTAATCAACATCAAGGTACCCTCTTTCATGCCTGGTGGACATGCCCTGAAGTGAAAAAATACTGGATTAAGATACAGGGATGGTTACAGGATATATCAAAATGCCAAACTGAACTGAATCCAGAAACATTTCTCTTGGGAATGTTGCTGAAAACAGCAATTTAGGATTCATGTGCTGCAGGCAGAAGCCAAATGAAAACATTTGGGGGGGAAAACTCTCTCTTCGCAATAGGAAGTTCCACAGTCCTCATGAGAATATTTTCCCACAGGTAGCTGAAGTGTTATTATATAGCAGGTCACATCTTTACTGTTTCCAATATACAGACATGAAACTGTCCTTCTTTTGAAGTGGAACAGAACCTCCATCCAATATAAGGGGCTATTGAAGGAAGACTGAAAAATAAACATTAAAAGCTGCACAATATTAAATCAGTGGGAGCTAAAGTCAGTTTGTGGTCCTTCAGCTTTTAAGAAGGCGTGCAGGCAAATATCAATGTCTCCTGCTTCTTCTGTTGTGAGATTGCCAGCATTTTTGGATAGTACCCAGAGACATGAGGTTGTATAAATCTGCCTCTTTGTTCCAAGTTGTGGTGGAGGTAGGGAAACAGAGGTTATAAATAAAGTACTTTATCCTTGAGTTTACTATAGACAAAATTAGAATACAGTATATTCTCTATGAAAAATAGTTTAAATGTATGGGGATTATTTTATTTTTTTTGGTTTATATATTTCATCATGAACTGACATGTAAAAATTTAGGATGTCTCCCATTTTTGATTTAGTGATGACTGATTTTATTAAATGGCTCTATCCCATTCATTTTTCTTTGTTAGAATTGCGGGAAAGGCTTAGCAGATGCATGTGAATGGATTCAGTTTTCACTGCTGACATTTACATAGAACCAAGGTAGTGTGAGTTGTAGAAATTGGTTCAACAGAATTCCTTTGGTTATATATACCTTATCTATCTACTATCTACTGATTATTAACAAGAATGAAGAATGAATGGTGGTCCAAGAGAAAAATCTTTCAACATGGTAGCTAAGAGTAAGGCTGACTTGATGGCACATAATCCATCAAAGCTAAATAATATTACTGTCATCTAGTTATCCATATTAGACTTGTTTTTATAATAGCTGCAACGGAAGGGGAGTTCTAATCTGTTGCAATGTAACAGCCCTTTTGGAATGAGAAATCATTTTTTGTCTGAATGAGCCTCCCTGAATTTCAACTTTTGCACCCTGGTGTCATACCAGCTAGGAAGAGTTGCAAATCTGTTTCCTTATGTTTGGAAAATTTCTATATACTATATTTCTGGGTTTGTTTGTTTTTTTGAAGTACTATATTAGATTATGCAATCAACACAACACATTTTCTAATCCTAATCCTGATCACTGACATTTCACATGGATGCGTCCACAAAGACCAGCTGGCTGACACGCACTGGAAACCAGAAGAGCAGCTGGTGATGGTGTGCATGCCCACAGAGAGGGCTCTGCATGCCACCTCTGGCATGCGTGCCATAGGTTTGCCATCACGGGTATTGTTGCGATTGAAGCTGAAGTAGTCTTCGACAGGAAGCACATTGTAGCAGATGATTTTATGAGCTATGCTCAGGTTATACCGAAGGCAGCATAGTTCTAAATTTTCTAAACACAGAATTTCAAGACTGGTGGCATAAGGTATTTTCTTGAGAGCAGAGGAGTGGAGGACTCTTCTTGTGAAATATTTCTGGACGCGCTCAATTGTATTAATGTCTGATATGCAGTGTGGGTTCCAGACAGATGAGCTGTATTCGAGAACTGGTCTAGTAAATGTTTTGTATGCTCTGGTTAGTAGTGTAATCTTACTGGAGAAGAAGGTATGCAAGATTAGGTTTACAACTCTTAATGCCTTTTTGGCGATGTTGTTACAATGGGCTTTGGATATTATCGGACTACCAAGACAAGGTTCATTTATGGCTTGGACCTTGGCTGGATTTTAATAGCATTCATTCTCTCTCCCTCTTGCTTCCTGCCTCTCTCTCTTTAACAAGCAAAGAGAATCACAAATATAGCCTGTATCTAGCCATGCCACTTCTCCTTTTTGCCTTTTAAGGTAAAAGAGTTTGTACAAGGGCAACAGATAAATACACAATTTCTTTGTAGGGACATAGATTTAGGGAACCCTCCTAAAATATAATTAGTCTGATAATGATTTCATTTGGAATGGACCATGGAAGGAGCTATTATCCCAAGGAGAAAATGCAAAACATATGGCTTCCTTAATTAAAAGCAAAGTGTGGTATACAAAGCAATACAAAGTGGTAGCTGTGCAAGTTTTCAAAGTTGCTGGGTTTTTGTTTTTGGCCTAAATGTAGAACCTTACTTTTTCACTGTTGAATTTCATTTTGTTAGATAGTGCCCAATGTTCAAGTCTGTCAAGATCTTTCTGTAACTTGAGCCTATCTTCTGGAGTGTTGGCTATTCCTGCCAGCTTGGTGTCATCTGCAAATTTGATGAGTTCCCCATCTATCCCTCGTCCAAGTCATTGATGAAGATGTTGAAGAGTACTGGGCCTAAAACAGAGCCTTGGGGTACTCCACTGCATACTTCCTCCATGTGGATGTAGTTCCATTGAGGACTACATGTTGAGTGCAGTTGGTCAGCCAGTTACGAATCCATCTGGTGGTGGTGCTGTCTAACCCACATTTTCTAATCCTAATCCTGATCACTGACATTTCACATGGATGCGTCCACAAAGACCAGCTGGCTGACACGCACTGGAAACCAGAAGAGCAGCTGGTGATGGTGTGCATGCCCACAGAGAGGGCTCTGCATGCCACCTCTGGCATGCGTGCCATAGGTTTGCCATCACGGGTATTGTTGTGTCTCGCTCACTCCCCCTGCTGCAGCCGGGCCCCTCTTATCTCCTGCCAGATGCTGATAGTTTGGAAGAATGTCCTGGCATGCCTCCAGCCCCCAGCCCTGGCACCATGCCCGGACAGGCTGAACAAACAAACCTCCCTCCGATAGCTTGTATGCCTGAAGCCAGTCACGATTACTAACAGCTGGAGACGAAACGATGCAATGGATAGACCCACGCTTCTGGAGAATGGAGAGGCGACGTCGCCAAAAGGAAGGGAGGGGCAGGCCTGGATAAGTGCTGAGTCATGGAGCCACACCCCATGGCCTATATAAAGGATCTGCTTTCTGGCATTCTCTGAGTCAGGCAAAGTCTAACTTGGATTGCTGAAGTCACTTCCTGGTCTCCTGCCTGCCTTAAGAACTCTGATAGGACTTTGGCAGAGCTGCAGAGGCACACTTGATACGGACTTCCCCGACCCGGCCGTCAGCGGAGGAGTGGGACACGACAGGTATATTCAGATGCATAGCTTTACTTGGATGTGTTTCAATTGATCTTTAAAGATAACACATTGCTTCAATTATGGAACTAGCCCATGAGGATAAATGGATTGAGATAAAAGAGTCTTACATACAAAATATGAAATCTTAGTGTACTTTCCCCCCTCAAAAGACTTTGGAAACTATTTATTTATTTTGTCAAATACATATTAAATAATATATATAAGTATAAGCATGAGTTGAATACATAAAATGAATACAACTACAGGGAACATTAGGACAGGGACGGTAGGCACGCTGGTGCGCTTATGCACGCCCCTTACAGACCTCTTAGGAATAGGGTGAGGTCACAATTGCAATCCACATATAAGAAAATAATAATAATATTGGAGTTGGAAGGGACCTTGGAGGTCTTCTAGTCCAACCCCCTGCCCAGGCAGGAAACCCTACACCATTTCAGACAAATGACTATCCAACATTTTCTTAAAAATTTCTTGTGTTGGAGCATTCACAACTTCTGCAGGCAAGTTGTTCTAACTGTCAGGAAATTTCTCCTTAGTTCTAGGTTGCTTCTCTCCTTGATTAGTTTACACCCATTGCTTCTTGTCCTACTCTCAGGTGCTTTGGAGAATAGTTTGACTCCCTCTTCTTTGTGGCAACCCCTGAGATATTGGAACACTGCTATCATGTCTCCCCTAGTCCTTCTTTTCATTAAATTAGGCATACCGAGTTCCTGCAACCATTCTTTATATGTTTTAGCCTCCAGTCCCCTAATCATCTTTGTTGCTCTTCTCTGCACTCTTTCTAGAGCCTCAACATCCTTTTTACATCGTGGCGACCAAAATTGAATGCAATATTCCAAGTGTGGCCTTACCAAGGCATTATAAAGTGGTATTAACACTTCACGTGATCTTGATTCTATCCCTCTGTTTATGCAGCCCAGAATTGTGTTGGCTTTTGGTTATTATTTATTTATTTATTTTGTCAAATACATATTAAATAATATATATAAGTATAAGCATGAGTTGAATACATAAAATGAATACAACTACAGGGAACATTAGGACAGGGACGGTAGGCACGCTGGTGCGCTTATGCACGCCCCTTACAGACCTCTTAGGAATAGGGTGAGGTCACAATTGCAATCCACATATAAGAAAATAATAATAATAATAATAATAATAATAATAATAATAATAATAATAATAATAATAATAATAATATCAGAGTTGGAAGGGACCTTGGAGGTCTTCTAGTCCAACCCCCTGCCCAGGCAGGAAACCCTACACCATTTCAGACAAATGGCTATCCAACATTTTCTTAAAAATTTCCTGTGTTGGAGCATTTACAACTTCTGCAGGCAAGTTGTTCTAACTGTCAGGAAATTTCTCCTTAGTTCTAGGTTGCTTCTCTCCTTGATTAGTTTACACCCATTGCTTCTTGTCCTACTCTCAGGTGCTTTGGAGAATAGTTTGACTCCCTCTTCTTTGTGGCAACCCCTGAGATATTGGAACACTGCTATCATGTCTCCCCTAGTCCTTCTTTTCATTAAATTAGGCATACCGAGTTCCTGCAACCATTCTTTATATGTTTTAGCCTCCAGTCCCCTAATCATCTTTGTTGCTCTTCTCTGCACTCTTTCTAGAGCCTCAACATCCTTTTTACATCGTGGCGACCAAAATTGAATGCAATATTCCAAGTGTGGCCTTACCAAGGCATTATAAAGTGGTATTAACACTTCACGTGATCTTGATTCTATCCCTCTGTTTATGCAGCCCAGAATTGTGTTGGCTTTTTTGGCAGCTGCTGCACACTGCCGGCTCATATCTAAATGGTTGTCCACTAGGACTCCAAGATCCCACTCACAGTTACTACTATTGAGCAAGGTACCACATATCCAGTACCTGTGCATTTTATTTTTTTGGCCTAAATGTAGAACCTTACTTTTTTCACTGTTGAATTTCATTTTGTTAGATAGTGCCCAATGTTCAAGTCTGTCAAGATCTTTTTGTATCTTGAGCCTATCTTCTGGAGTGTTGGCTATTCCTGCCAACTTGGTGTCATCTGCAAATTTGATGAGTTCCCCATCTATCCCCTCGTCCAAGTCATTGATGAAGATGTTGAAGAATACTGGGCCTAAAACAGAGCCTTGGGGTACTCCACTGCATACTTCGCTCCATGTGGATGTAGTTCCATTGAGGACTACATGTTGAGTGCAGTTGGTCAGCCAGTTACGAATCCATCTGGTGGTGGTGCTGTCTAACCCACATTTTTCTACTTTATCTAGTAGTAGGTTATGGTCTACTTTATCAAACGCTTTATTGAAGTCCAAGTAAATTATATCGACAACATTCCTCTGGTCCACTAATTTTGTCACTTTGTCAGAGAATGCAATAAGATTAGTCTGGCATGATCTGTTTTTGACAAACCCATGTTGGCTTTTGGTTATTATTTTGTTTGCTTCTAGGTGTTCGGTGATTCATTGCTTGATTATCTTTTCCAGAATCTTCCCTGGTATTGAGGTTAGGCTGATAGATCTGTAGTTTCCTGGATCTGTTTTTTTTCCTTTTTTGAAGATGGGAACTACATCAGCTCTTTTCCAGTCCTCTGGCAGTTCCCCTGTGCTCCAGGATCTTTGAAAGATATAGTTCAGTGGTTCTGAGATTTCGTCTGCCAGTTCCTTCAGAACCCTGGGGGAAAGAAAGACATGGAAGAATTTGGAACTGATTTGGAACCAAATCAACTAGACAAATTATTGATAGGCCCAGAAGGAAAATTAATATCTAAATTATACAAATACCTACTAGAGTTTGATAGAATGGAAGAGGTGGTGAAAGAACCGATGATTTCATGGGCAAAGAATATAGGGCACAATATAGATTTAGATAATTGGGAATTAATCTGGAATAAAAATTTAAAATTAACCAAATCTACTGCTTACAAAAAAAATCAATATAAAATGCTTTACTGCTGGCACCTAGCGCCAGATAGGTTGGCCAAAATGTACCCGAATCTAAGTCCAAAGTGCTGGAAATGTAATCAACATCAAGGTACCTTCTTTCATGCCTGATGGACATGCCCCGAAGTGAAAAAGTACTGGATTAAGATACAGGGATGGTTACAGGATATAACAAAATGCCAAATTGAACTGAATCCAGAAACATTTCTCTTGGGAATGTTTAAGACAAAATTTGATAAAAAAGCAAGATACTTGACTGCACATTCTAACAGCGGCAAGGATTGTGTTCGCGCAATATTGGAAACTTAGTAACATACCACCAGAGAGTCTGATTATCCAAAAAGTGTATGATTGCGCTGAAATGGACAGGCTTACCATAGAAATACAAGAAAAAGAAGATTCAGAATACTATGCGGTCTGGGAAAACTGGTACACATGGACAATCAATAGAAATAGAAAACAAAATATATATAAGGCTATCAATGATTAGATGTATATAATGTATATAGAAATTATATGGAAGGTAGATCCGAAATATACAATAATGTCACGGCTCTGTTGAATATGTACAATTGTTATGAAAAAAAATCGTAATAATAATAATAATAAAAAAAGGAATGGGGTGAGGTCAACAGTAGACAGTCTTTGGTTAAAATTTTGGGGATTTGGGGATGAGACCATGCAGTCTGGTTGTGCATTCCCGGCATTAACAACTCTGTTACTGAAGTCATATTTTCTGCAATTGAGATTAAAGTGGTTCACTTTAAGTTTGAATCTAGTGTGTGCTCGTGTATTGTTGTGGATGAAGCTGAAGTAGTCATTGACAGGTAGGACATTGTAGCAGATGATTTTATGAGCTATGCTCAGGTCATACCGAAGGCAGCATAGTTTTAAATTTTCTAAACCCAGAATTTCAAGTCTGGTGGCATAAGGTATTTTCTTGAGAGCAGAGGAGTGGAGGACTCTTCTTGTGAAATATTTCTGGACGCGCTCAATTGTATTAATGTCTGATATGCAGTGTGGGTTCCAGACAGATGAGCTGTATTCGAGAACTGGTCTAGTAAATGTTTTGTATGCTCTGGTTAGTAGTGTAATCTTACTGGAGAAGAAGGTATGCAAGATTAGGTTTACAACTCTTAATGCCTTTTTGGCGATGTTGTTACAATGGGCTTTGGATATTATCGGACTACCAAGACAAGGTTCATTTATGGCTTGGACCTTGGCTGGATTTTAATAGCATTCATTCATTCTCTCTCCCTCTTGCTTCCTGCCTCTCTCTCTTTAACAAGCAAAGAGAATCACAAATATAGCCTGTATCTAGCCATGCCACTTCTCCTTTTTGCCTTTTAAGGTAAAAGAGTTTGTACAAGGGCAACAGATAAATACACAATTTCTTTGTAGGGACATAGATTTAGGGAACCCTCCTAAAATATAATTAGTCTGATAATGATTTCATTTGGAATGGACCATGGAAGGAGCTATTATCCCCAAGGGAGAAAAATGCAAAACATATGGCTTCCCTTAATTAAAAGCAAAGTGTGGTATACAAAGCAATACAAAGTGGTAGCTGTGCAAGTTTTCAAAGTTGCTGGGTTTTTTTGTTTTTTTGTTTGGCTTTGTCTACAAAACTACTCTAAGAAACAAGTTGCCCCAGTATGTCATCATCAAACCCCAAATGCACATTAAAGAATAATATATGTTATATAATTTATATCCCAGTTTAATTAAATGAGCAAATTTTGCAATCTGGCCATATTGCATGCTTGCATTTAGTTTATTTCATATCAATCATAGGCAAATATATCTAGCTTAGCGCAGAATTAGCTTTGTATTTGTAAGTTTTCTTATAGATTAGCTAGAGAAAGCTAATCTATTCTCTGAATGCCAGTTTCTGCATAGTAATAGTGGCCGGTTTTGAGTCCCATTTGGTGAGAGTTTGAAAAGGAAGCTATGAAGCGTTCCTTTTCCCTTCACTGAAGGAGAACAAAAACATTCTGTTTTGATGCCATCAGCAGAAGAAGTGCAGCATTGCTGAAAGTGCTTGATTAATGATCCATTGGAGTGTTATTGAATTCGAGTGGTGGATTATAAGGATCCGTGGGGGGATGTAGCACAGCTTTCTGGGAGTGTTGCTGCAGCCCTTTGGCCAAAAGAATGATACTAGAAGAATGAAAGGTTGGATCCTCAAGTGGCTGTCAAAAACAGGCCTTGGTTTTGTTTAATTATTCTTCACTTGGCTCCAGCATATCTCAGAAGTTCCAATGTAGGCTTCAGATTTAGAAAGAGCTTAGGCAAAACATCCTGAACAAGCCAGTAAGTTGCAGTTTCTCCCTATAATGATTCTGCCTGCCTGCCTGTCATCTATCTATCTATCTATCTATCTATCTATCTATCTATCTATCTATCTATCTATCTATCTATCCATTTATATCTATCCATCATCTATTCATTTCTATCTACCTACCTGTCTGTCTGTCTGTCTGTCTATCTATCTATCTATCTATCTATCTATCTATCTATCTATCTATCTATCTATCTATCTATCTATCTATCTATCTATCTATCCATTTATTTTATTTATTTTATTTTATTTATTTATTTGTCACAACAGTATATAAGCATAAGCATGAAATAACTATACGATATATAAGCATATATATAAGCATAAGTATAGAAAAAACTATATGAATTGGATACAATCAAAGGGGACATTGGGACATGAAGGGTAGGCACATTGGTGCTCTTATGCAAGCCCCTTACAGACCTCTTAGGAATGGGGTGAGGTCAATAGTAGATAGTTTTTGGTTAAAGCTTTGGGGATTTTGGGAAGAGACCACTGTAATGTATCTTTAAATATTTTGGCGGGAAACAAGCACGTTGCTGATTGGTTGAAGCCGCCGGTTAAACTGTATATAAGGAGAGGTTTTTCCCCAGCCCGGTTGCTGGGTTCACCATATAGTAAAGAGCTGTTGTCACTATCCTGGTCTCCTGCCTCGTTATTGCCCGAATCTAACACTGGCGACGAAGGTGGGATCTCGAGGTTAAGAGCACCAGGAACGAGCTGAACGCACGAAAGAACCGAACCCAGCAAAGCTCAGGGCAGAATCGCAGCGATGGCCAGCTACACTCCGCCCGCGCCGTTTGACCCATCCAGGGAGAAATGGGGAACGTACATGACCCGTTTCGAGAGCTTCCTGGAGGCAAACGAACTGCAAGGAGTCCCAGACAACCGCAAAAGGGCATATTTCCTAAGCCACTGCGGTCCCGAGGTCATCGACATCGCGGAAGCCCTGGCAGAGCCAACGCCGGTACAATCGGTATCGTGGCAAACTCTGCAAAATCTATTGAAGAACCATTTCGCGCCTACACCGTCCAAGTACGTACGGCGTTTTGAATTTGGAGAGCGCAGACAGCAAGAGGGCGAATCCATCAGCGAGTACATGGCCGCCCTGAGGAAAGCCTCCAAAGATTGTGGGTACCGAGACTTGGACGAGGAGCTGTTAGAGCAACTCATCCGTGGGGTCAGAGACATTCGTTTGCGGAGGCGGCTGCTATCAAAAAGCAATCTAACGCTGGCAAACGCTCTGGACGAAGCCAGAGCTCATGAGATGTCCACCCAAGCGGCGGAAACCCTACAAAAGCCACTCACGCCAACGGCGAGCGCGAAATCAACCCCGGTCCACAACGAAGAAATCCAGACCGAATCAGACGGCGAGGATGAGGAAGGAGTCTTCAAGGACTGCCTGGGCAAGTACAAGGGGACCCCTATTTCCTTCAATTTAGACCCCCAGGTAGCCCCCATTAGGTTAAAGGCAAGGAGAGTCCCTTTTGCCCTTAAACCCAAGATTGACAAGGAGATAGACAAGCTCATCAGTCAGGGGATTCTGGTGCCAGTCGATCACGCGAAGTGGGAGACGCCAATCGTCACCCCAGTGAAACCAGATGGGTCAGTTAGAATCTGTGCTGACTACAAGGCGACGTTAAACAAAGCCTTGCAGAAAAGCGCTTACCCGGTCCCCGTGGTGCAACACTTGCTGCACTCGCTGGGGCAAGGGCACGTTTTTGCCAAGTTAGATTTGGCTCAAGCCTATCAACAACTGCCCGTAGACGCCAACACAGCCGAAGCCCAGACGATTGTGACTCACAGAGGTGCTTTCAAGTGTACCCGGTTACAGTTTGGGGTGAGTGTGGCACCTGGTCTATTCCAAAATTTAATGGAGCGACTTCTGCAAGGGCTCCCGGGGGTAGTCCCCTATTTCGATGATGTATTGATATCAGCCGAAAATTTAGAAGAATTGGGGGAGCGGTTGAGAAAAGTTCTGGGCATTTTCCGGTCAGCCGGTCTAAAGGTTAAAGTGAACAAATGCCAGATAGGGGTAGAATCCGTAGAGTTCTTGGGCTACAGAATAGACAAGGAGGGAATTCACCCCACTGAAAGCAAGGTCAAGGCAATACGGAAGGCTCCAGCGCCCAAAAACAAAACAGAGCTACAGGCATTCCTGGGTCTAGTGAATTTTTACGCGGTCTTTTTAAAAAATAAGGCAACCGTTGCCGAGCCGTTACATAAGCTACTGGGAAAGAATACTGCTTGGTCTTGTGGAAAGTCGGAAGCTAAGGCTTTCGAAGCAGTAAAAAACCTACTCTCGAGCGATAGCTTACTGATTCAGTATCATAGCTCATTGCTATTATTATTAGTTTGCGATGCTTCCCCTTACGGGGTGGGGGCTGTGCTCAGCCACAGGCTTCCGAATGGCACAGAAGCCCCAATAGCCTTCTACTCCAGAACGATGTCCTCGACAGAGAGGAACTATAGCCAGTTGGATAAGGAAGCGCTAGCCATTGTGTCAGGGGTTAAAAAGTTTCACGAATACGTTTTTGGTAGAGACTTTGAAATTGTTACAGACCATAGACCACTGTTAGGGATACTGGCTGGCGACCGCCCAACGCCTGTGGCACTTTCGCCACGATTGACCCGATGGACTATCTTCTTAGCCGCCTATTCCTACAAACTGCAGCATCGGCCCGGAAAAGAGTTGGGGCATGCGGACGCATTAAGCAGATGCCCACTACCAGGGGCGATCGAAGACCCCACTCCGGGGACGCCCATACTGTTAATTGACTCTCTGGACTCTGGCCCAGTCACGTCTAAGGAGGTGGCTCGGGCGTCATACCGGGATATTACTTTGAGAACTGTACTCGGTTGGGTACAAAGAGGGTGGCCCGCTGCGCCGGGCGAGCGTTTTAAAGAATTTGTAAAAAAACATGGGGAACTGTCGGCTCAAGGGGGGTGCCTGCTATGGGGGGATAGAGTGGTGATCCCAGAAAAATTGAGGAAAAGGGTGTTGGACCTCCTCCACGAGGGTCACCCAGGGATCGTTAGGATGAAGGGTCTAGCGAGAAGCTATGTGTGGTGGCCCTTAATGGACTCAGAAATTGCTGAAAGGGTAGGGAAATGCCAGGCCTGCCAGGAGTCCAGACCTCTACCCCCAACGGCCCCGGTTCGGGAATGGGAAAGACCCCAAGGGCCCTGGTCTAGAATCCACATTGATTTTGCCGGCCCCTTCCACGGCCAAACCTTCCTGGTAGTAGTCGATGCCTACTCCAAATGGCTGGAAATCATTCTCATGAGATCCATGTCAGCCGAGGCCGTGATCTCAGTTCTACGGCACCTTTTTGCAACACATGGTTTGCCCGACACGTTAGTATCCGATAACGGCCCGCAATTCACGGCAACACAGTTTGAGGAATACTTGGCAGAAGAGGGCATCCGGCATGCCCTCTCGGCGCCTTTCCACCCTGCGACGAATGGCCTTGCAGAGCGTTTCGTCCAAAGCGCAAAAGAGGCATTGTCCAGACTCAAGCCAGGCGACTGGCAATCAAAAATAGATGTTTTCCTGGCCGTCCAACACCGAACCCCCTGTGCCACAACAGGCAGAAGCCCTGCAGAATTATTAATGGGCCGAAAGCTCAGGTGCCCACTAGACCGTTTAAATCCAAACTATACATCAGAGGGTTACAAGGGGGGACTCGAAAAAACAAGAGGGATGGAAATAGGCGACCGGGTATGGGCACACAACTATGGTGAGGGCCCGATCTGGGTAGCAGGAAAAATTCTAAACATAACAGGTCCCAAATCATACTTGGTGGAGTTAGAGGACGGCCGAGTATGGAGGCGACATATAGATCAATTAAGGAAACGGATAGCCGAACAATCCGAGTCAGACGAAACAGGCCCTGACTATACAATGTTTGAACCCACAGCTGACTCAAACCCGGGAAAATCGCAGGACTTAACTGAATTCCCGGAGGTCCAGCGACGCCAACAGGTTCCATTAGAAAACAGCAGGGACGACTCGGCAAATAATCCAGGGCCGGATGGCCTAGAGGAGGAGCTGAGAGGAGCAAACAGCCCCTCCGGTCAACTCGACCCGCTCCCAGGGAATGTACTGCGCAGGTCCGAAAGAGTCAGGAGACGCCCAGTCTATTTGCGTGATTACGTTGAAAAGTAATATGTAAATATAATGTAAATATATAGGTAAAGTGTTTTCTGGGAGGGAAGGAGTGTAATGTATCTTTAAATATTTTGGCGGGAAACAAGCATGTTGCTGATTGGTTGAAGCCGCCGGTTAAACTGTATATAAGGAGAGGTTTTTCCCCAGCCCGGTTGCTGGGTTCACCATATAGTAAAGAGCTGTTGTCACTATCCTGGTCTCCTGCCTCGTTATTGCCCGAATCTAACAACCACAGAGTCAGGTAGTGCATTCCAGGCATTAACAACTCTGTTACTAAGTCATATTTTCTGCAGTCAAGATTGGAGCGGTTCACATTAAGCTTAAATCTATTGTGTTGCTGGTGTAATGTTGTGATTGAAGCTGAAGTAGTCTTCAACAGGAAGGACATTGTAACAGATTATTCTATGAGTTAAACTCAGGTCATATCGAAGGCGGCAGAGTTCTAAGTTTTCTAAACCCAGTATTTCTAGTTTGGTGGCATAAGATATTTTGTTGAATTCAGAGGAGTGGAGAACTCTTCTTGTAAAATATTTTTGGACACGCTCAATTGTATTAATGTCCGAAATGAGGTATGGGTTCCAGACAGGCAAGCTGTATTCAAGAATTGATCTAGCAAATCAATCTATCAATCAATCAATCTATCTATCCATCTATCCATATCTATCTATCTATCTATCTATCTATCTATCTATCTATCTATCTATCTATCTATCTATCTATCTATCTATCCTCAATATTCCTCAAGGATAATCCTGTATAGAGTGCATTGTTTTTGAGATTCCTCAGTTCATTTTACTACACAGATTGACTTAATACACCTGAAAAGATGGAGGGTTTTTAAAAAAAAAACTGAAATAAGTTTTAGTAAACTTTAAAGAGATACTAGATCCCTAATGCTGTAGAATAGAATTCTGTGCTCATCTTCAGTCAACAAGCACATTCTCCTATTGCTGTTTGAATAAGAGCTGCCAATAACAGTAACAAGAAGGAAGGCACAGTAGAATGTGTCAACGTATATCAAAAGTTGAACCAATAGAATACCAGTTCTTTTGCTGTAAGTTTTTTTTTGAGTGAGGGACAAATGTAGTGACCTTAACATTTATTAAACTTTTAATGCATTGTTACATGGTCTAAAATTAAGGTTGTCATCAGTGGATCACTGACTACAAAAAATATTCAGTGGTGTTTACATACAGTAAAAAGTATGAACTGAATTGAACTTGACTGTGGGTGATAAATGGATGTATCGGTATACTTTTCTTGGCAAGAGTAGGGATATCAATTCTTTATTTTTGTCAAGGATCAGCATAAAAACAAGAACAAAAACAAAGCAAACCAGAAACAGAAACAATATAACAATAGGACCATACAGAAAATGGATGTACCATACTATGGCTGCTAAATTAAAGGGTCTATAAACTAAGGGAATAATAACCTAAAAGCTGAGAATAAAATCATAGTATTGTTTAACACAAAAACATAAATCAGAGATTAATTCCAGGAGTCTGAAAAATATAATACTTGGAAAATGTCAGCTCCTACCAAATTTAAAAACCCGTATAGCAGAATGTAGCAAGATCAAAGACAGTAAAGTCTAAATAGGATGAGAGGAAAATATTATTAAAATATTTGTAAATGTTCATAAAAAGAATCTGTATGCATGAGGTATTTTGCTTTAGAAGTGTAAATTGTGAAATCATGATAGAAAGTGCAGTAGATGTGCCACAAGGACTAATTCAAGTAGCACTGGGTTTTTTTATACCTGCTTTCTAGTACAATGGATAGCAGAACATTAAACTGAATGTTTATACTCTTGTTAACTTCAGCTTGCAACTTACCATATTTTTCAGAGTATAACACGCACTGGAGTATAAGACACACCTTAGTTTTTGGGGAGGAAAATAAGAAAAAAGCTGATCTGCAGGTGGATTGGCCTCCCGGAATACCCCCAATCAGCTGTTCCCAGAGGTCAATTTTAGCAACAGGTTCCTTGGTTGTGAGCTCTGTGCCTTGCTTTTTTTTTCTGCCTCTGAAACTCAGTTTCAGAAAAAACTTTTTTCTGCCTCTGAAAGCCTCCAAAACAGAACTTCAGAAAAAAACCCTCTGAAGCTCTATTTGGGAGTTTCTTTTCTGAAGCTCTGTTTGGGGGCTTCTTTTTTGAAGCTTCTTTCAGCCTCTGAAACCTCCATTTGAGAAGCTGCGTGGGCTACATTCGGAGTATAAGACTCACCCAGATTTTCACCCTCTTTTTGAGAGGAAAAAGGTGTGTCTTATACTCCAAAAAATACGGTAAATATACTCCAAGTCTGAATGAAGAGGATTAATTACTTAAGAAAACATATTTGAGATTGGTCTACCGTATATACTCGAGTATAAGCCGAGTTTTTCAGCACGTTTTTTGTGCTGAAAAACGTCCCCTCGGCTTATACTCGGGTCTATACGGCTTATACTCGAGGTTTTTTTTTTTTTAAGCCCCTCGGCTTATACTCGAGTATATACGGCTTATACTCGAGTTTTTTCTTTTTTTCTTTTTTTCACATTTTACCGGACGGCGCGGGGAAGCCCTGCCGGTGCAGTGAGAGGGCGGGGCGGGGGAGCCGCCAGCCTTCTCAGCTGAGGGAGGGAGGGTTTCCCCAACCGGTAGGTGCCTCATTTCCCACCCTCGGCTTATACTCGAGTCCCCAGTTTACCCCAGTTTTTGGGGTAAAATTGGGGACCTCGGCTTATACTCGGATCGGCTTATATTCGAGTATATACGGTAATTGTTTTTCCCGGTCCAGTACATGCTGTGACAATACCTGTTTTGGCCTGTTCATACCTAGGAATAGGGACACTTCCTTGGAGAATCCATTAAAGCTGCATAAGTACTTTTGTTTCCACATGAAAACCGCTTCTGAACTTCGTGTTTGGTGTCGAAAAGTAACTCTGACTTTGGGGTTTACAGATTAGATTGATAGATCTTTATAGAAATGACTTGTTCGTAGTATTATGGAAAAGCAAAAAGCTGTGATTTGATGTCACAGTCTTATTTTACTGTAACAGAGAGAGTTGGAATGCTTCTTTTTCTTTCCCCCTTATCTTTCCTCACTTCACTTCCCCCTTTCCACTTCCCCCTCACTATTTTTCTATTTACTTTTGTATTTTGTATTTTACAATAAAAGTAAAGGTTCCCCTCGCACATATGTGCTAGTCATTCCCGACTCTAGGGGGTGGTGCTCATCTCCATTTCAAAGCCGAAGAGCCAATGCTGTCCAAAGAAGTCTCCGTGGTCATGTGGCCGGCATGACTAAACGCAAAGGTGCATGGAACTGTGTTATCTTCCCACCAAAGGTGGTTCCTATTTTTCCAGGTTGGCAGAAGCTGGGACAAGTAATGGGAGCTTATCCTGTTACACGGCACTAGGGATTTGAACCTTTCGATCGACAAGCTCAGTGTCTTAGCCACTGAGCCACCGTGTCCCCAATTTTATAATTTATTTATTTATTTATTTATTTTGTCACAACATCATACAAAAAGATTATATAGTATATACACATACAAACATATATAGGAAGAAGAAAAGAAAAACAATAGGACAGGAACGGTAGGCACGTTTGTGCGCTTATGCACGCCCCTTATGGTCCTCTTAGGAATGGGGTGAGGTCGATAGTAGAAAGTTTTTGGTTAAAGCTTTATTTATCCCATAAAGGATTATGGGAAGAGACCACAGAGTCAGGTAAAGTATTCCAAGCACTGATGATTCTGTTGCAGAAGTCATATTTTCTGCAATCTAGATTAAAGCGGTTGACATTAAGTTTAAATCTATTGGTTGCCCTTGTATTATTGCAATTAAAGCTGAAGTAGTCTTTGACAGGAAGGACATTACAATAGATGATTCTGTGAGTTAAACTTAGGTCTTGTCGAAGGCGACGGAGTTCCAAGTTTTCTAAGCCTAGGATTTCAAGTCTGGTGGGATAAGGTATTTTGTTGTTTTCAGAGGAATGGAGAACTCTTCTTGTAAAATATTTCTGGACACGTTCAATTGTATTGATGTCAGAGATGTGGTGAGGGTTCCAAACAGGTGAGCTGTATTCTAGAATTGGTCTAGCAAATGTTTTATATGCTCTGGTTAGTAGTGTGGTGTTTTTGGAAAAGAAGCTACGCAAAATTAGGTTTACAACTCTTAGAGCTTTTTTTGCTATGTAGTTGCAGTGGGCTTTGGCACTTAGATCATTTGACATGAAAACTCCAAGGTCTTTAACGGGATGGGGGTCGTCTGTAAGGTAATGTCCATCTAGTATGTACTTAGTTTTAGGGTTCTTTTTTCCTATATGTAAGACTGAGCATTTGCTGGTTGAAATTTGGAGCTGCCAATTTTTAGACCAAGCGGTTAGATGGTCAAGGTCGTTTTGAATGATAGAAGTGTTGTCTGTGGTGTTAAATAGTTTGACATCGTCAGCAAAGAGAACACTATAACAATTTAAAAAAATGTAAAAAAAAAAAGAAAGAATCCATTAAAGCTCAGCTTCTCACGTAGGTGTCCTTAGACTTCTCCATCTAGAATGAAAACTATTTGCTAGTGTGATGTGAGTCAAGTTTAAGGGAAGACATTTTAATTTATGCAGAAGGTAATTTTTTTAAAAAAAAAATAAGTTTTTTTAAAAAAAATCTTAATTGGATCACATACTGCCTCATGTGGAGGATGACTTGAGACACAGCATAGAACCTGAAATATAATTCAGAGACATTTAGGACTGAAATGTTTCTAATTCAGGGGAGCCCAGCTTTGTACCAGGAGCTAATAGCATACTGTGATGGAGTATAATTTTAAAGCAGCATCTTTAAAAATCTGTTTTGTCTCTGTAAGTTTTTTAATGTTCATATTTCTGTCACCAGGAATAGGAGCGTGATGCTCAAATGGCTTGGCAGAATAATATGTGATAGAATTCTCTTAGGTGTCTAAAAAAGTATGTGACCTTGGATGCCACATTCTGGGAAAGTGAAACTGTGTTCCAATTTCCTATGTTCTAAATTGTATTGATCATATGTATAAATGTAAAATCTAAAATGGACTTTTATTACTGTCGTGTCCCACTCCTCCGCTGACGGCCGGGTCAGGGAAATCCGAATCATGCGTGCCTCTGCAGCTCTGCCAAAGTCCTAGCAAAGTCCTCAGGGCAGGCAGGAGACCAGAAAGTGACTTCAGCAAGATATGTTTAGACTTTGCCTGACTCAGAGAATGCCAGAAAGCAGGTCCTTTATACAGGCAATGGGGTGTGGCTCTATGACTCAGCACTTATCCAGGCCTGCCCCTCCCTTCCTTCTGTTGCCTCCGTCTATCAAGTCTTCTGACGCGAGGGTCACTCCAGTCTGCAGCTGCTGGCAATTGACCTCCCTCAGGCTCACATGCTGTGGAGGAGGGGGAGGGGTCTAGTTGCTCCGTTTGCCTGGGCATGGAGCCAGAGCTGGGGGCTGGAGATACTTCCTCCTCTTCAGCCTGTCTGGGCATGGAGCCAGGGCTGGGGCCGGGAGGCATACTAGGACATTCCTCCATGTTCGGAAGCAGATAAGAAGGTCCCAGCTGTGGTGAGATCGGACGAGACACAACAATTACAACCTAATCCAGGGCTGTCAAACTCACAGCCTGCGGGCCGATGAGCCACATGCTGGCCAGACCCACATCCGGTTTAGTGAAGGGGAAAAAAGTTGTGATATGTCACGTGATGCCGTCATGATACCGCAAGTTTGACACCCCTGACTTAATCCATTCCTGTCTGATGCAGGAATTCATTGGATGATGAATAAAATATATTCATCATCCAATTCATAGGAAGTCCAGGAATTTGTATATTTGTTTTTTCCTAGATAAGGTGGGTAGATATATTTTGCTAACATATTTTTAAGTCTATTCTAAGATTTCCACCATAGTTTTAGTGTGTTTTTCTGTCTCTAAATGGAAAGTAACAATGCCACAGATTATCAACAGTTAAAGTCATATTTGGAGCACACGCACACAAAAAAAGTCCTGAGGGTTAAAACTAAATGTTAGAAAAATAAAATGCATCTATATTTAGAATAGTATTATTTAAAGGTGTGGAAAATTGCTGTGGCTGAAACATTAACATAACAATGGACATAACAACTCTTACAAATATTTGTAAATTTATTCAAATCTGCTAACAAATGCCTAGCTAAGTTACTGTTTGTATGAATAGATGATTACATTCATTTGTAGGAACAACTGTGGTAATATTGAATATGGATGTAATATTTATTATGTTACACACAAACATACGCACAACTGTCTTTACTGAAATACCAAAGAAATATCCACTTTTGAAATATGATAGAACCCTATGCAATGAATTTAATTGGTGAACTAAATTCCAGATGGGAACGTAAGCACATTTTAAAAACAAACTTAGCTCATGAATATGTAAATGTCTAATTAAGCTATTGGCATGTTTATTGATAAAAAAATGAGATGACTTTGTTCTAATTGAAGGTTCCTGCCATTTCTAACCATGTTGTGGTCATGTCCCTAGTGATGTATCACATAAACTGGAACTTGTATTGCACTGTCACAATCATTATTTTGATTTTTTTTAATCATATTTTTTTTAATTTGCATTTATATCCCGCCCTTCTCCGAAGACTCAGGGCGGCTTACACTATGTTAGCAATAGTCTTCATCCTATTTGTATATTTATATACAAAGTCAACTTATTGCCCCCAACAATCTGGGTCCTCATTTTACCTACCTTATAAAGGATGGAAGGCTGAGTCAACCATGGGCTGGTGGGACTAGAACCTGCAGTAATTGCAGGCAGCTGTGTTAATAACAGACTGTCTTACCAGTCTGAGCCACAGAGGCCCTCTTACGGTGGACACCCTTGCTTCTATTTTAAAAGTGGATTGTTACAACTAAAAAAATAAAATCGGTACAATGTCAGTAACATCTTGAACATAAGAACTCTATGACAGAATCCTTACAGAATTGATGATGGCATAATTCTTAATTATATTGAGTGGGTGATCAATCTACGTCTTACTGAGTAAACCTACATCTACCTTCTGCTCAAAATACGATCCAGATGAAAAAAACAACAACAATTCAGGTTAAAAAAAAACCCTGCCGCACATTTCTTCTCTACATTTATGTTTCCTTTATTTCTACATGGAGAACCACAGGCTAGTTCCATATTTATGAGCTACAGGCATCTTTTCCCTACTTAATAGTTGGGCTATGCAAGCAGTTCAAACAGATGATAGGGATAATCATATATTTAGAGAACCAGTTCAGTTGGTGACGCCTAGTCTTCTTTATAGTTTTTAAGGATTCTCTGTATACAACCCTAGGACATTCTGCACAGCAAAAGTTATATTGCAGAGTTACCAGAGAAAGCAACGTGCCTTGTACTAAGTTGGAAAGTTGCTTAAAATCAGCAATTAGTAATGAGGTTCTATCTCCTTGTAGCCTCATAGATAGTGTTTTGATTAATGGTTCTCAACAGGCTTCATATTGGTCAAGGTTAAACAAGCAAATGCTTCTGAAGAGATTAGCTCAAACTGAATATTTACTCAGTGAGATGTAGATAGATCACCCACTCCCTATAATTAAGAATTATACCATCATCAATTCCGTAAGGTGTCATGGAGTTCTTTCAGTTTGAGACGTGTGTTACTGACATTGTGCCACGTTTATTTTTCAGTAGTTAAATCTGCATAAATCCAAGTTTAAAAGGAACATTGGCTCCAGATTTTAGCTTTGATAACTACAGTCCCAGGTCTTGATATTTTGGGACTTGGTTCCATGAGATGGCGTTCCTTACATTCCCTTCTCACTTGATCAGAAGCAGTTTACAGTAACCTTGTAAGATGTAGTCCCAGCTCTACTACTGGATAAAATTAATGAGTTCCTGCTGTGTTTGGCCTGAGTATAGTTTTTGATTAATACACTCACCTTGGATACATATAGTCCCCAATTTACCTACTTCTGTCTGGGTCACAGTTCACTCTTCATAAATCTTTATAGCATTCTTTGTTTCCAACTTTGTGATTTTATCAGAGCTCCAAGACCAGATTCCCCACCCCCTCTTCTCATTGAAATAACCTTGTTGCTTTTTACGACTAAATACATTTCTTCCTGATGTAGGCAATAATAAAACAAACAAACTTAAATGTTTTCAAGTAGTTAGAATTCTAAATGGTCAGTTCCTTAAGAGAACACCAAATGTTACAAAGTTTTAGCATAGTTGCTTGAAATTTCACAAGATTTTCAAACCAAAAATTCGTGAACCATTAGCTTCCCCTCCCCCCAGTTTAATGTTAGGATGCACGGTTGGTCCCTGTTTAACTCGTTGTTTCTTAAAAGTTTTCTGTGATAATATAATATGTATGCATAGGAAAGTGTTGAGATTTGCTGTTCCAAAGCTGTGTCAGTCTTGCCAAATAAAACATCACACATCTTTTCAGCACAATTAGCTGCTTTCCTTGTTTATAATTCGGGTAATGGAAAAACTAATGAGCCTCAAAATATAAATCATGAGGCCATTGCCAATCTTTTTTTAAAGAAAGATATTTCATTGATAGGGAAAGATTCATCTGCTTATTCATCTGTGAGGGAGATGGCCCATTCAGAATTGTGAAAAATAAAATAAATAAATCCTCTCTTGGATATAGCAATTTGCTCTTAAACATTTTTTATAGTGACATTTTCAGATAAATAGAATAGCTGTAATAATAGCACTGGTTTCATCTTTAAAAATAAATAAATAAATAAACCAAATGAATTAGTTGGTATAGAAGTTCCTCTTCTCCCAGAATTTACAGGCAGCTGATGATGGCAAAAGTTTTTAGTTATTAATCAAACCCAACAACCCCCCAAATTGTGTGGATTATGTGTATGGGTGCATACTGTTCTTTTCAGCTAACTTATCCCACATGAGCAAAAAGAAGAGAATGGAATTCCACTGCCTAAACATCTTTATGTTTCATTAAACTCTGAATGGGATTCATACATCTAAGCAGCATAATTTTCACCCTCTTGTTTTAAAATATTTACCGACACGAGTGAGATATATGGGCAGGCAACTGATGCATAGCTAGCCTCTATAATCAGATTCCAGGTTCTTACTGTTTTGTAGGAGTACATAAGAATTTAATACGAAAATATATTGAATCAGTCTTTGAAATTACCAAAACATAGCCAACTCTTATGTGATTTTAGCATTTTTGTACAATACGACACACTCCAATATTCTTTTTTGGCCAAGTGTGATTGGACACACAAGGAATTTATCTCCAATGCATAAGCTCTCAGTGTACATACAAGCAACAAAAAACAAAGTAATAATAGTAGAAGGTAATAGGAAAGATGAGAAGGATAATAGTAATACAGCCCTACTATGTGGGTAAATAGTCTTAGTCATAAGATACTGCTGCAGGAATTAGGTGTTCAACAGAGTGATGGCACAGGGGAAAAAGCTGTCTTTGTGTCTAGTTGTTTTGGCATGCAATGCCCTACAGGGGGAAGGAATTGAAATAATTTATGTCTGGGATGTGAGGAGTCTGTAGATATTTTTCCCAGCCTTCTTTCTGGTTCATGCAATATACAGTGGAAGGCAGGCTGGATGCAATTGTATGACATAACTCAAGATTTTTCAGTAGAAAAATCTCTGACATCAATACAATTGAACGTGTCCAGAAATATTTTACAAGAAGAGTTCTCCATTCCTTTGAAAACAATAGAATACCCTATCCCACCAGACTCGAAATCCTAGGCTTAGAAAACTTGGAACTCCGTCGCCTTCGACAAGACCTAAGCTTAACTCACAGAATCATCTATTGTAATGTCCTTCCTGTTAAAGACTACTTCAGCTTTAATTGCAATAATAATAGAGCAACTAATAGATTTAAACTTAATGTCAACTGCTTTAATCTAGATTGCAGAAAATATGACTTCTGTAACAGAATCATCAGTGCTTGGAATACTTTACCTGACTCTGTGGTCTCTTCCCATAATCCTAAAAGCTTTATCCAAAAACTTTCTACTATTGACCTCACCCCATTCCTAAGAGGACCATAAGGGGCCGGGATAGCTCAGGTAGTAGAGAAGCCTGTTATTAGAACACAGAGCCTGCAATTACTGCAGGTTCGAGCCCGGCCCAAGGTTGACTCAGTCTTCCACCCTTTATAAGGTAGGTAAAATGAGGACCCAGATTGTTGGGGGGGCAATAAGTTGACTTTGTAAAAAATATACAAATAGAATGAGACTATTGCCTTATACATTGTAAGCCACCCTGAGTCTTCGGAGAAGGGCGGGGTATAAATGTAAACAAAAAAAAGGGGGGGGCGTGCATAAGCACACAAACGTGCCTACCGTTCCTGTCCTATTGTTTTTCTTTTCTTCTTTCTATATATATGCTTATACCTCCTTATATTTACTCATATATGTTTATATACTATATAATCTTTTGTATGATTCCTACATATATTGTTGTGACAAAATAAATAAATAGATCTCATGAGATTTCAGTGTTCATGTAGGACAGCAGTCTCCAACTCTTCCGGCTCAGTGGACTGGCAATTTGTTGGCAGTTGGGGGCGGGGGAGAGAAAGGGGATGGATTTGCTTGCATGTGCATACCACTTTAAGAAATACGGCCCAATTCCAAACAGGCTGCGGCCCAGCACTAGGCTGTGGACTTGGTGTTGGGGACACCCGATTAGGAAGTAGTGCATTTAGGAATGAGAATGCAGGAACTTCACAGTATTTGACAATCCTATGTGGTTTGGGGCATTTTAAGAGGGACATGAATCCACACCGTCATGTGAATGGAAACAGCAAATGTTATTAATCAGTGCATGACATCATTAATGTGACTATTGTGAGGCAATGATATTTGGAAGAGGATTACATCTTTAAAAACTATATTTGTTTTGCATATGGGCTACTGGTGGTAATCTAATATTTATATTTTGCATTTGTGTTTTTCATTGTGGCAAGGCAGCTTTGGCTTAAGATACATTTTGCAATCAGTACAATCATATGGTACATAATTTCGGCATCTTTCCTCCTTCCAGATGGCACAGATGAATAAATATTGTGACATTTTCCTTTAAAACAGATTTGATTGTGGTTCTCTTATTTCTCCTCTTTGTTACATGTACGTTTTAAAAAACATGTCCTAAAAAAACAAAAATACGGCTCCATGTATATATGTGTAATAACTGCTTTACAATTGCTAATTTAACCAAAATGAAAACAATAGGAAAATTTTTGCAGAAATAGATGCTGGATTCTAAATACCAAGGCTACTAGTAGGTACAAACAATGATATCAAGATGTAATTGGAGTGAACAAGAACACATTATTCAACCATTGAGGTGAATGGAGAGATTTGTAGGTAATCCTTGACCTTTGACTAAAGTTATGATGGACTCAAAAAAGCTACTTATGGCACACATTCAAAGTTTTGATGCCTCTCCCCTCATGGTCATGTGACTGCATTCTGAGAGTTTGGCAATTGGCCCACATTTTTTACTCGTTGCAACCTCCAATGGTCATGTGATTGCAATTTGCAACATTTTTGTTAGAAACTGGTGCTCACGTTCACTTTCTGGGGGGAAAAAATGCTCCATAACTAACAATGAGTTTGCTTAATGACTGTTTTATTCGTTTTATGTCTGCAACATTTGTTTTACAACAATGAATACTGCAAACAAGTTCCTAAAATTGGGCATGATCCAGAGGTGGGATTCAGCGGTTTTGTCCAGTTCAGGTAAATCGGTAGTGGCGACTGCCTACCTGCCTGGCGGTAATACGTGAGCAAAGAGCATGTGTGGAAGGCCTTACACATGCACGCAGGGAAGTTAAATGAATCCCACCTCTAGCACGTTCATGTAATGAGCTGCTTAACAACCATCATGACTTAAAACCATAATAGTATGCTCAATTATGGTCCTAAATCAATGACTACCTATAAGGGATATAAAAGGTGCTTGAACCAGAAGCTTTGAATTAGTTCTTAGATGCTATGAACAGATTCTGTCTGTATATTTATTTATTTATTTATTATTTAAATTTCTATACCGCCCTTCTCCCGAAGGACTCAGGGCGGTTCACAGCCAGGTAAAAATACACAATAATATTACAATATAAATACAATTAAAATACAATTAAAAAACTTATTCAATTGGCCGAGATTAAAAATTTAGGATAAATAATAAAAAACCCATTAAAAACCCATAAATTTAAAAACTAACCCAGTCCTGCGCAGATGAATAAATGAGTTTTAAGCTCGCGACGAAAGGTTCGGAGGTCCGGAAGTTGACGGAGTCCTGGGGGGAGTTCGTTCCAGAGGGCGGGAGCCCCCACAGAGAAGGCCCTTCCCCTGGGTGTCGCCAGACGACACTGTCACGCCGATGGCACCCTGAGGAGTCCCTCTCTGTGAGAGCGCACGGGTCGGTGAGAGGTATTCGGTAGCAGTAGGCGGTCCCGTAAATAGCCCGGCCTTATGCCATGGAGCGCTTTGAAGACGTTCACCAAAACCTTGAAGCGCACCCGGAAGGCCACAGGTAGCCAGTGCAGTCTGCGCAGGATAGGTGTCACGCGGGAGCCACGAGGGGCTCCCTCTATCACCCGCGCAGCCGCATTCTGGACTAACTAACAATCATATAATCTCTGCATATTTCAAAAGATTAAGTTGAAACTCTTTCAGAGTGAGTTCAACCATTGTTTTATCTCAGTGGTCTGCAGACCCCTGGGAAGGCTGAAATGTTGTCACAGGGGGTCAATGAAGACTTGAGGGAATATTATGATTTAAATCATCTTAGGTCTTAGCCAAGTGGTCCATGACCACAAAAGGTATTTAAACAGGATCCATGGTGAAGTAAAGGTTGGGAATCACTGGTTTATCTAGTTCAGGGGTCTCCAACCTTGGCAACTTTAAGACTTGTGGACTTCAACTCCCAGAATTCCTCAGCCAGCTTTGCCGGCTGAGGGATTCTGGGAGTTGAAGTCCACAAGTCTTAAAGTTGCCAAGGTTGGAGACCCCTGATCTAGTTCAATGTTTCTTAAAGTGGGGTCTAAAGACTCCTGGCTCCCCCAAAGGCCCTCTCAGGCATCCATGAAATCCAAATCCAATATTTTCCACATATTGAAAATATTTGAAAAAAAAATTAAAATGTCAGGCTTCTCGTCATTTTTATTTGTTAATACATTTATTTATTCAAATATAGGTTTCAATGTAAAATATTTATCTTAATACTTAATGACCAATGAGTTTAATATTGATATTTGTACACTTGTTTTAGAGTTAATTGCTTTAAATCTTCCTGAGCTGCCAACTGTGGCAGGCTTGACCAAATTCAGTAAATAATATGTAATGTATTTGAATTTTAGGAGGGAAATTTGGGCGGGAAAATGCACGTTGCTGATTGGCTGATGCCTCAGCCAAAATACTATTTAAAGAGGGGTTTTTGCCTGTTGGCTTTTGCTGGGATCACAATAAACCAAAGAGCTGTTGTCACTTGTATCGTCTCCTGCCTCTTCATTGCCCGAACTTAACATAATATATTCTATGAATTCATTGTTTTTAATTTTTTTAAAAAATCTGATAAATATAACCCATATAAACCAACTGATACCAAAAGCTCTTTGGGCCTTTGTAACTTTTTAAGGTGGGAAGTGAATCTGTGAGAAAAAACTTGAAAGAAACACTAATCTACTTACTATTGCTTAGAACAGTGATGGCTAACTTTTTCCAGACCCAAAGCACCTGTGTGTGCCCGAACCCCCAAAATGCAATGCACAAGTGGGCCCCACGCATCTGTCCTGTCCGCTCCCCATGCATGTGCGCACCACCCCCGCAGGGCAGAGACCCAAAGACCAGCTGGCAGGCAGAAGGCACATACGCATGTGCAGCGGAGCTAAACTGGGGCGATGACTTGCGTGCCATCTCTGGCATGCGTGCCATTGGTTCGCCATCACGGGCTTAAACTGTTTAGCCTTACCTCTCTGTGGTTAGATTGGAGCCTTTTCAGTCCTACTTATATAGAGAAAGTCACATATGCTGGGCAGTGTTGCAATTTTCTATAAGCAAAACGTACATTCGATAATTGAACTTGTCCATAAAGAGGGAGGGAAAATAATGAATTGAAAACATTTTTGTGGATGGAAAGGAATTGGGCCTTCTGAGTGCTTCTATTTGTTCTCTAAATATTACATCATGTTTAGTTTAGTTTTAGCTATTTTATTGTATTTATTCTGTGCTCTGTCCTTTATTTTGTCTCCTGCCCTTTTTGGGGACAGTGGCAGTTCTTTGTTGAAATTGCTTTAACTCTTCCTGAGATGCCAATTATGGGACAGGCTTGACCAAAGCATAAATAACACTGCCATCCCAGGCATAGTTTCCTGGGAGTAAACCCCACTAAACAAAATATAAATGATTTCTAAGTAAACAGACATAGATCTTGTGGTAAAACATAAATATATGTTAAATCATTCCCTCATTAATTTTGGATTCTCAATACCAGGAAATGGATAGCTGGCAGTCTTATGGCTTTGTTGAACCTTTGATTTAATTTTAAAAAATCTTTGAAAAAGATTAGTTCAGAACTATATCAAGATTAATTTATTCCGTTAGCTGTAGTTATATGGCTAATGAGAAAGAGAGAGAGAGAGAGAATATGAGAAGAGAAAAGAAAAGGAGAGAGAGGGAAATATCAGAAAGTGACAGAAAAGAGATATATCCAAAAGGAATATGTAGGATCTTTAACATAAAAATTATTGTCCACCCTTATTGTAAATAGATAATCTGTAATTCTGTGAATCCCACAACCCTCCTTTCCTTTTTCCTTACAATTCGGAGCCTCCTCTGTCCATATTATAAAACACCAGGCATGATTTCTCACTATTTTTTAATTAGAATTTGAACCCTCAGTAAAATTGCATAGGACCAAGATAGACACGCAAGTCACACGCAGACACACTCTCATGTACATCTACATGTTTAAGACTAAACTTGTCTCAAAACTTCTTCTGAGCATGTCCAAGATGGCGTCGCCCTGCTGATCGGGGGAGCGGCGACGGGCCTTTTTGGGCTCTGTCCAGGTCTGGGGGGGCCCTTAATAACACCTTAGGCCCCCGCCCTGATGGATGAAGATCTAGTCGCCCGAAAAAAGGGTGACTTGGCGTTGTGCGACTCCGAGGGGCGTTGGGAGGAGCCCCGGAGTTGCGGCGCTTTGGCGGTGATCCTGGCGGCCTGCCGAGCAGCCGCCAGCCTTTTCGGCATTTTGGCGGCGGCGGCGGCGGCGGTGGGGGGGCGTTTGACATCATGGACCCCCTGGACTCTTGCCTTGATGGTGGAAGACTCAGGCATTTGGAAGATGGGTGACTTGGAGCTGGGCGTCTTTGGGGGCGATGGGAGGAGCCCCGGAGGGGCTGTGCCCCAATGGAGATCTGGAGGGCCGCCCGGGCTTCCGTCGGCCTCTTTGATCTCCCGGTGGCGGCGGCGGCGGCCTGGTTTTCCTTTGTTGGGCGTTGGCGCCGGTGGAACCCCGGGACTGCTGGCAGGACTTGGCGACTGGTGTCCCTTCCCGGATGGTGGGGATTTTGGTGGCCTTCTTGCGGTGGCGATGGGGCTTTTCCGGTGGCGATGGCCGGGCGGAGGTGGCAGGCGGCGGCGGCCTGCCCCGGTGCTTTGAGGCGGTGGATGGCCCGATAGGCCCAACGTGGTTGTGGCCTTGCCCTAGCGGGTGGCGTGGATACCTGGTGGTGCCTTGAGGAAGGCCCACGGGCCCAGCGGATACCCCTTCATTATTTAACATCTTTAAATAACATCTTTATCATCGTTCCTCCCCCCTTCTTCCATAGTCCACCCCTGGTTGTTTGTATGGGGTGGTGAATTGACTGAGTTAGCGGTTTGGTCATCTACCGCACAAGGATTACCACTAACTGTTTCCCATCAGGATAGACTGGTCGTGGTCATTTTATCATCTGCTTTATCATCTGCTATCATCTTGACCAGCCCAGGATGGGCCTTTTGCCGGATCTTCTCTGTGATGCGAACATTTACCGCGGCTGACCTACTTGCCCTGCGAGATGCCCCTCTCTCGCGGGTTTGGCCCTCCAGATTATCAAGGGCCCACCTTGAGGACGGGCTTTGGAGCCCCGAGAGGTGGCATGCGAAAAATAGGAGGCTTAGGGGTTTTTTAATTAGTTGTTTTAATAGATTTTTTAAGGGGAGTTTTAGAGGGGATTTTAAGGGTTGGGAGGGGGGAGGGATTTGACGGGTAGGGGAGAGAACCCGTCGGGGAGGGATCCAGCCCCTGTGCTTGTTCGCGACATTATTACATCTGGTCTGAAGGCAGGGGGGGAGGGTTCTGTTCCAGGACTAGAGGCTCGTTCAATCTGTACGGTAAGTGGGAGAGGCAGATATGGCAGAGGGGGGGGCGTATCGAGAGTTGGGAGCACGTGCTCGATGTTTGAAGGCGATCACGTGCTCCAGCCCCTCAGTCCCTACCCGTTCCTCGGGCGGCCATGATCCTCAGAGCTTGGATCTTCGGTTGATGTTATGTAATGCCCGGTCCGTGGCTAATAAAGCTCCCCTGATTTGCGATCTTATTCAGGGGGAGTCCGCGGACTTTATGGGCATTACGGAGACCTGGTTGGGTCCAGAGGGGGGGTTCCCCTTGTTGAGCTGTGCCCTCCAGGTTTCCAAGCATTTCATCAGCCGAGGGCCCAAGGTAGGGGTGGGGGGGTGGCGGTTGTCATTAAGGAAGATCTAGAGCCGAGGGAGGCCACTGTTCCTCAGATTGCCGGCTGTGAATCCCTCTATGTGAGGTGGGGCCATAGGAATCAGTTGGGCTTGTTGATCGCGTACCTGGCTCCTTGCTGCATGACCACAGCCCTGCCCGAGCTGTTGGAGGTACTTGCCTCTGTGGCGGTTGAGACCCCCAGACTCATAGTCATGGGGGATTTCAACCTGCCATCAGCTGGCTTGTTATCGACTACAACTCGGGAGTTCCAGGCTTCCATGACAGCCTTGGACCTGATTCGGGTAAATGATGGCCCCACGCACATGGGGGGAGGCACGCTGGACCTGATTTATATCTCTGGACAGTGGTTAAATGATCTGGAACTAGATGATTTAGTAACAGAACCGATGTCATGGTCCGATCATTTTCTCCTTCGCCTAGACTTCCGAACTGCCATCCACCATCGCAGGGAGACGGAACCTATACAGTGGTTCCGTCCCAGGCGCCTGATGGACCCTGAGAGGTTCCTGACGGAGCTTGGGCCATTCCCTGAGGATCTGGCCCACGACACGACTGAGGAACTAGTTGCGGCCTGGGAGCGGGCCGCGGCTGGGGCCTTGGACCGTGTCGTGCCTTTGCGACCTCTGACCTGGCGCAGATCTCGTCTGGCCCCTTGGTTCTCCGAGGGGCTGAGGGAGATGAAACGCCGGAGAAGACGTCTAGAGAGCACCTGGAGGTCCAGTCGTTCCGAAGCTGATCGGACACTAGTTAGGTCCTATTCTAGGACCTACCTAGTGGCAATGAGGGAGGCGAGGTGCTCATACGCCTCCACCCTCATTGCGTCGGCAGATAACCGCCCGGCCGCCCTGTTTCGGGTGACCCGCTCCCTCCTTCATCAGGAGGTGCGGGATGACCCGTTGCAGGGACGTGCCGAGGAGTTTAGTGGTTATCTATACGATAAAATCGCTCAGCTCCGGGATGGTCTGGACCGAAATTGGGATGATCCAAGCGAGGGAGAGGAGACACGTCTTGTTGAGTCTGTTTGGGATGAGTTTGACCCTGTGGCTCCCGAGGACGTGGACAGGTTGTTGGGGAGGCTTCACGCCACTACATGTTTACTGGACCCGTGTCCTTCCTGGCTGGTACTGGCCACTCAGGAGGTGACACGAGGCTGGCTCCAGGGGATTATCAACGCTTCTTTGTTGGAAGGGGTTTTCCCTGCCGCCTTGAAAGAGGCGGTGGTGAGACCCCTCCTCAAGAAGCCCTCCCTGGACCCAGCTATTTTGGGTAATTATCGTCCAGTCTCCAACCTTCGCTTTGTTGCGAAGGTTGTAGAGAGTGCTGTGGCGCGACAGCTACCCCAATACCTGGATGAAGCCGTCTATCTAGACCCATTCCAGTCTGGCTTCCGACCCAGGTACAGCACGGAGACAGCTTTGGTCGCATTGGTGGATGATCTCTGGAGGGCCAGGGACAGGGGTTATTCCTTTGCCCTGGTCCTATTAGACCTCTCAGTGGCTTTTGATACCATCGACCATGGTATCTTGCTGCGCCGGTTGGGGAGATTGGGAGTGGGAGGCACCATGTATCGGTGGTTCTCCTCCTATCTCTCTGACCAGTCGCAGACGGTGTTGACAGGGGGGCAGAGGTCGACCGTGAGGGACCTCACTTGTGGGGTGCCGCAGGGGTCGATCCTCTCGCCCCTTCTTTCAACATCTACATGAAGCCGTTGGGTGAGATCATCAGTGGCTTTGGGGTGAGATACCAGCTGTACGCTGATGACACCCAGCTGTACTTCTCCACCCCAGGCCACCCCAATGAAGCTGTTGAAGTGCTGTCCCAGTGTGTGGAAGCCATACGGGTCTGGATGGGGAGAAACAGGCTCAAGCTTAATCCCTCCAAGAAAGAGTGGCTGTGGATGCCGGCATCCCGATTCAGTCAGCTGCAGCCGCAGCCGCAGCTGACTGTTGGAGATGAGTTACTGGCCCCAAAGGATAGGGTGCGCAACTTAGGTGTCCTCCTGGATGATCGGCTGTCGTTTGAAGATCATTTGACGGCCGTCTCCAGGAGGGCCTTCCACCAGGTTCGCCTGGTTCGGCAGTTGCGCCCCTTCCTTGATCGGGATGCCTTGTGCACAGTCACTCATGCGCTCGTTACCTCTCGCTTGGATTATTTTAATGCTCTCTACATGGGGCTCCCCTTGAGGTGCACTCGGAGGCTTCAGTTAGTCCAGAATGCAGCTGCACGGGTGATAGAGGGAGCTACGCGTAGCTCCCATATAACACCGCTCCTGCGCAGACTGCACTGGCTACCTGTGGCCTTTCGAGTGCACTTTAAGGTTTTGGTTACTACCTTTAAAGCGCTCCATGGCTTAGGACCTGGGTACTTACGGGACCGCCTGCTGTTACCACATGCCTCCCACCGACCCGTACGCTCTCACAGAGAGGGACTTCTCAGGGTGCCGTCCGCCAAGCAATGTCGGCTGGCGGCCCCCAGGGGAAGGCCTTCTCTGTGGGGGCTCCCACACTCTGGAACGAGCTTCCCCCGGGTTTACGCCAAATACCTGACCTTCGGACATTCCGTCGCGAACTGAAGACACATCTTTTCATTCGCTTGGGGCTGGCTTGAATTGAATTTTATTAATTTTAAATTTTTATTAATTAATTTTAAATGGGGTTTTTAGTTTATTGTATATTTTTACTTCCCAGGCTAATTTTAAAATAAGTTTTTTAATTACATTTTAAATTGTACATTGTATTATCTGTTTTATTTTTGCCTGTACACCGCCCTGAGTCCTTCGGGAGAAGGGCGGTATAAAAATCAAATAAATAAATAAATAAAATTCTAAAGAAAACTTACAGATCGTATATGCACATAAATACACAAACACATATTGATGTGTAGATATGCAAGATAAGCAAACAAAGTGCCTAAATAATCCCCAAGATGGGGCTCCCAGTTAAATGAAGTAATGAGACATGATTTTGCCAGTGGACCTGTGGATCCCAGGGTAATATGGAGCCCAACCGGTAGATTGGTTTGATTGTTGTCATGGGGGTTGGCTTTTGTATTGAGCTTTTATTTCTGTAAATTGCCCAGAATCTCATGAATGAGTTAGACAGCCATATAAATGTTCTTTAAAAATAAACTAAAATCAAAAATTATAAATTTGTTGCTTGTATCCTTACAATTTATATTGATATTGATTGTTTCCTGATTGCTTATTTGTACCCTATGACAATCATTAAGTGTTGTATCATTAAGTGTTAGATTTGTACTCTATGACTATCATTAAGTGTTGTAAATGTTGTACCAATGTGAAGGTATATTTTCTTTTATGTACACTGAAAGCATATGCACCAAGACAAATTCCTTGTGTGTCCAATCACACTTGGCCAATAAAAAAAAATCTAAATATGAAGTTTATCATATTATTGAGGAAAAAAATATATCTTTCCATCGGTATAGTGTATATGTTTTTCAATAATTAGAGTATTCTGATACCGTATTTCTATGTTCCTCCTGTTACTCTTTCCAAGACCACTAGATACTTCTTCAAGTTCATCTTGATGGTCTAGAACCATCCCTCCATACTAGTTCTTTCCAAGACCTTTTCTCACATGCTTTATTGTGACGTATCTCTTTCATGATCTGATCACATATTCTACTCAACCACCGGCAGCTATTTTGTCTCTCTGCCTTTTGTGTGACATCTCTATAGGACTCCTAAGATCATAGTCCATCTTGAGTGTTCTTCCTTAACCACCAGAAATAGGTGCATGCTTCATCTTGTTGCAGTTCCAGAAAGAGACTAAAACTTTTATTTCAACTTGTTTTTGGTTCTAACTCTCTGATTGTGGATACACCTCTTAGATTTGGGTTCTAACTTTGCCTTTTTATTATTATTTTTGTTTTGACATTGATGATGATGATGATAATGATGGTGATTGGCTTATAGTTTGTTAATATTACACATAGTCTAGAGTTATTTGGAGTTAGAGCTGGTTAAAAATACCACAAAATAAGTAAACATAAATAATTAAAAGTCACTTTTACTGTGTCTGGATATAAATGTAATAAAGAATCAAAAATGAAATTAATAATAATCTAAGAAAACTAAAGATTCCTACAGAACAATAGTATTGTGTGGAATAAATAGGATGGCATTGGAATAAAAAGCAGATCATTCTATCAAAATATTTTGTGCTGGCAGTTTAAATTGTTCCTGCATAGTTAATAGTGGAAATACCATTTTTTTCCTTATACATGAGTCCCATATTAATAATAGTACTTGAGGGTGTCAGGCCATACTGACTACAGTAGTCAACCAGCTTGTAATAGGACCATGGGGATGTTCTTAACATTTTTGAAAGCATTAAAATGTGCCCCAAGTAACAATGAAACAGCTCTGTTTTCAACCAATAAAAATTCTGTTAGTTTAGATTAGAATCTGTGCTCAGAAACCACCACCTAGGGCTTCTTAATTCATAAAAAAAAAGTTGCTTTGGTTGTTTAAATAAAAACTTTAAAAGCTTCCCAACTAATACAAGAACAAAAAAGCTACCCTCTTCAACATCCCTTTCAATTAAAACCTCCTCCAGCCCGAATTCATGCAGATAAGTACAAATTATATTGCTTCCCTTCCTGTGCATTTTCCTTTGTTTACACGCATAAAAATAAAAACTACCCCTTTAATCATTTTGTAGGCAGTCCCACCATATTCACTTAGCAGGATTAAGCAACATCTTTGGCATTCTTTGTTGTTTTGCTTTATTTCTGTTTTTGCAATCTACCTTGTCAAGCAACAAGTCTAACAAATGCACTGTTACAATGATTTTACCTGGCTGCAGGAGAAAAATGATTGACAAAAAGGGTGTTAATACTTCTTAGATATGAGGCTTCCATTAAGATTACAACAAAATCTAAGAACACACAAACAGCTCACATACCCATTAAGCCTCCACAAGCTAGTTTAAACCAATTATAGAGGCTGGCAACATCTATTACATTAGCACACTTGTGGTTTGAATTCCTAGTGCCACGTAACGGGGTGAGCTCCCATTACTTGTCCCAGCTACTGCCAACCTAGCAGTTCGAAAGCATGTAAAAAATGCAAGTAGAAAAATAGGGACCACCTTTGGTAGGAAGGTAACAGTGTTCCGTGCGCCTTTGGCATTTAAATCATGCCAACCACATGACCACGGAGACGTCTTTGGACAGCGCTGGCTCTTTGGCTTTGAAACGGAGATGACCACCGCCCCCTAGAGTCGGGAATGACTAGCACATATGTGCAAAGGGAACCTTTACCTTTTTATATGAAGCACTGTTGTACTTACACAAACACTTTTACATTGTCTGTTTGGAAGGAGAGCATGTGAAAGCCACATATCCACCTAGATGAACTTCCCTATTGGGATTCCCCTACAGCAAAGAATAAAAACCAAACTAAACAGTATATAACCAAGTTAGCTATGACTTTGGCCTTGGGCCTAAATGCATTTTCCTTTCACCACTTTATTCCCACATTACTCTAAATCAATAGCAGAAGAAACATAACTTGCTTGAGGGGAAAAAACTGGAAAAACAAGCAAACGAACAGCGCAAGTGCAAGCCAGAAAACACTTGTTCTATCATAGCACGTGGCACAATCAGGAATTTTCAGGTTAATGCTGTTCAAGGTAAGACAAAAACCAAAAACTTTTGTTCCAAGCAAAGAATAGAACAGCACATTTTGGTTTTTGTTTGGAACAGCTGAAATGTGTATTTTTGAGCAAATTTTTTTGATTTTGATTGATTTTGAACTATTTTTCATATCCATTGTATTTTTGCCTAAAAAGCACCCTCTTTAGTGTAAAAATATATTCTATAACTCCATGATGATTTTCAACTACAAGTAATAACGTAATAGCATTTAACAACGCTAATTAGGACCAAAGATTTCATTGTTAATAGAGGTGGTTTTCAGCCAGTTTGGACCAGTTTGGGCAAACCGGTAGCGGAAATTTTGAGTAGTTCGGAGAACTGGCAAATCACACCACCCACTGGCCGCTGCTTCTCTGGCTGCTGCTTCTCGGTGTTGCAGTGCTGTCTGGATGGGATTTAGAGGAAAGTGACGGCTCACAGCTGCTAAATTGCACAAGACGCTCTCCCAGCAGTGCGGAGAGAAGTAGCCGCTGCCCCGGAGAGCAGAGATGGAGGGGAGCAGACCCGAAAAGGCTGCTCGGTCAAACCTCGCCACATGGTGGAAGCCATGCATGTGCACATGCTGACATTTTTGGTGAACTGTTGGTGGAATTATTTGAAACCCACCACTGATTGTTAAGTTATGCAGTCATAAGTTGAAAAACACGGGACTATGTTGCTTAGTGATAGCAATTCCAACAGTCCAGGTTGCTACTGTTAAGTGACAACATCACATGATTCCGACTTCCTGCCAGCTTCCCCATTGACTTTGCTTGTGGGAAGCCAGCAGGGATGGTTGTAAATTGCAATTAAGTAACTGTGGGATGTTGCAATGTCATCACTGTTTTCTGGGCACCAAGCATCCAGATCATGAACTCCTGACCGCAAGAGTCACAAGTGTGAGGTCTGGTCATAACTACCCATTCATTGGGTGCCATCATGGTTTTGAATGGTAATGACTGAATGGTCATTAAACAAGGACCACCTGTAAAGTATTTTTAATAATTAGGTGAATCTACAAACTTCATTTTGAAAGACCCTCATATGTTGTTGAATAATATTGTTTTTTTTAAATTAATGATAGTTTTAACATCCAGATCCACATTCCAAATAGTTTCCAGTTCACAATGAAACATTTCTTTTACTTATTCTATGTCTCCCATATTTTTCAATATATAATTTAGGGCACCCTAAGATCTATTTCTAGAATGCTATTATAATTTTACTAGTTTGTAAAAACATTTTAAATTCTTTAACGGTAAAGGATTTTTAAAGCACTTTGTCCTGTCAGCTCATTTCAAGATGTCAACAGACATTTTAATTTAAATGCCACATTATTTTTTAGTACATGATACTTCATGCTTCAGATCAAATCAGATCAAATCTTTAGACCAGCATATGTCAAACAGATTTTTAAAAATAACAATTTAATCCTATTTAATCAATCTAAGACATTATCCCAAAGGTGCTTTTCAAGAGGCAATTGGACTTTCTGGTTTTTCTTTGAAGATGTTTTGCTTCTCATCCAAGAAGCTTCTTCAGTCCAGTTGCCTTTTGAAAAAACACCTTTTTGAAAAGCAGGTTAAGCCAGTTTGGTATAGTGTTTAAGGTGCTGGCCTAGAAAATGGGAGACCATGAGTTCTAGTTCTTCCTTAGGCAAGGAGGCCAGCTGTGTGACCTTGGGCCAGTCACTCTCTTTCAGCCCAGTTCATCTTAATGTGGGGAAAATAGAACCAGGAAGGAGTATTATGTATGTTCTTGAGTTACCATCTAGAGTTAAAAGGGAGGAATAAAAACCTTAGAAATAAAGAAGATAAATCAATATCTACACATAACTCTTGACCATCTTGTAGCTAAACAGGTGCAAGAATATTCCTCTCTATTTGCCAAGGGAGATTCTCAGTCATCCAGGTCATGATTCTCCCAAAGGTGCTGTCTTCAAAAGAGCGGCCTTTGTCTTTTGAATGCAGATGGACCATTCAATCTTGTCCTGGTGCATTTGTTCTCCTATGATGTGTGATGCATTTGTGAAAGGGTTGTTTGTTTCTCCAATATACAGATCTGCACATATCTCACTCAGAGGTGGTAGTCAGCCAGTTCAGACCGGTTCGTGCGAACCGGTAGCAGAAATCGGTTCTAGCCATCCTATTCAGGCACATTTTAATGGCTGGGCACATGTGTGGAAGGTGCGCGCTCCAGCAAAGCACATGTGTAGAAGGCCATTCTCCACAGTCAGGATCGAAGAAGCTTCTCGGATGAGAAGCAAAACATCTTCAAGGGAAAAAATAAAAAAGTCCAGTTGCCTTTTGAAAAAGCACCTTTGGGATTTCTCTTTATCCATGAGATGTTCATCAATATTCTGTTTTCGTTTCAAGTAAATTTGAAGGCAAACTTTATTTCAACAAACAGAACTGCTAAGAACAATGCAGCAGAATATTTCTGCAGGATACTGTTAAACATCCAGCAATTTTACTTATTTATTAAATTTATATGCTACCTCTCATACTTTTAAATGAGGTTGCTACAAGAGAAACAATGCATTTCATGAATGCTGAACTAGAAAAGTCCACTTAGCATCCACATTATAGTCATTTTTTTTTAAAAAAAATCCTTCAAAGTAAACTTTCAAAACTAGGTAGGTTTTTTTTCCTCCCATTTATTTTATTTATTTATTTATTTTATTTATTTATTTTTCAAATTTATATACCGCCATATCTCCCTAAGGACTCAGGGCGGTTCACAGGCAGTTAAAATACATATAAATACAGATTAAAAAACAATTAAAAAACTTATTCTATTGCCCCAAATTTAAAATAGTATAAATAATAAAAACCCCTTAAAACCCATAACTTTAAAATCTAATCCAGTCCCACGCAGATAAATAAGTGTGTTTTAAGCTCGTGACGAAAGGTTCGGAGGTCCGGAAGTTGGCGAAGTCCTGGAGGGAGTTCGTTCCAGAGGGTGGGAGCCCCCACAGAGAAGGCCCTTCCCCTGGGTGTCGCCAGATGGCACTGCCTAGCTGACGGCACCCTGAGGAGTCCCTCTCTGTGAGAGCGCACGGGTCGGTGAGAGGTATTTGGTAGCAGTAGGCGGTCCCGTAAATAGCCCGGCCCTATGCCATGGAGCGCTTTAAAGATTGTCACCAGCACCTTGAAGCGCACCCGGAAGGCCACAGGTAGCCAGTGCAGTCTGCGCAGGATAGGTGTAACACGGGAGCCACGAGGGGCTCCCTCTATCATCCGCGCAGCTTCATTCTGAACTAACTGGAGCCTCCGGATGCCCCTCAAGGGGAGCCCCATGTAGAGAGCATTGCAATAATCCATTCCATCAAATTGAATGAAAACAATAGGGGAGGGGGAGGACCTGAAGCGAAACTTTCAGCATTTCATTGTAGAATTAGATAGGATGGAGAGAAAATCTGGTTATTCTTTTTTGTAGATTTCCGGACAATGACAGCAAGGCCTGTTTAATATAGATTTCAGAGTGAGTTCCCCAGCCAATTTTTGTAATCAAGGCTATAGCATATTTGCCATGGGGAACAGATTTTCTAAAAGACTGTGTTTCTCAGCTGGATGCTTCTGTAGCTCCTATAAACACTAGCTGAGCAATTTCATATGCTTCAACAAAGGCTGAGCCAAAGTCATTCTGCTACCACCCAGTTTTCCCAATTTATTTATTTCCTTCTTCGGGGATTTTTCTTAATTCACTCATCTCCGATAATAGCCATGGATTGCTGCTGGTCTCAGTCATGAAACAGGTCCAATTCTACATGGTTTTTTTGAGTTTGACGTGTTCAGCTAGGTGTGACCACCACCTATTACATTTTTAAAATTTTTGAGAAAGTGCTTTGCTGCTAGAGGGGTTACTGATAATCTGATGATAGTCACATAAACTCCTTGGGTAGCTGTTTAATGTTTTCCATGAATACATTTTACCTGAACACAAATCTAGCTTTTAAGTAATCAAAGGAGAGCAAGCAAAGGAGTAATCTATGATGCAGACCTCTCCAATCTGGAAACTTCTAGTTGTTTTGGGCGTCTACTTACAAGGGGGGGCAGCGCGCGAAATGATGGCTCTTTTATGACTTGTAGATCTCAACTCCCATAATTCCTGGGCCAGTCATGCTGGCTCAGGAATTCTGGGAATTGAAGTTCACAAGGCATAAATTGGCCATCATTCCCAACCTCGGATCTATAAGATATGAGTTTGGAAAATACTTGGATTCAACCTAAGACAGGTCAGCAACATTTTGAGATAAATTGTTCAATTTTGCAATTGTGTGGAATTCCACTGGGATAAAAACAAATTAAAAAAAATATTCACTAAATATTAAAGATGCCTGTTATTTTGTATGAGGATTTCCAACTCACCTGATGAAAAATACTAAAATGTAGTTTTTTAAAAAACTACATTTAATTTAGAATTTCAGGGATGTCATGGCAATTATTGGACATCATATGTCCAATCCCCGATATGCAATAAATAAGTCTTCAGCAGTAGGGAGGGTGGGAAATAATAAAATGAATTTCCCATACAGAAATGTTTTATATTATATGTATAAACACACATGCTCCCTTCCTAGATACAGGAATTAATTAATGCTTTTTCTAGAGCTCTTAAACATTTTAAGAGCATATAGCAACAAATGAAAAATAATTTGTTTAAAAAGAGGAGAAACACATATACATACGGGCTTCACAAGAATATAAAATGAAGCAGATTTTAAGAAACCTTCCTTAAACTTATTATAAACCTGAATGAGAAATATAAACTTGCATATTATCAAAATCCATAGTGATATTTATTGAAAGAAACTCTTTTAACATTCCATTTTGTATATTATTTGATTTTGATTATGAATAATCAAGAAAATTCACTTTCCCTACAGCACTTTTTAATTTGTTTATTCCTGTTTATTTATATCATATATATTTCATATATTATTGATTGCCAAAAAGTTAAAACCAGTGATCATAAAAATAATTTGAATACACGGATAAATAAATATTTTAAAAGTGATAGATTTTCATCCAAAAATCTTCTAATGATATCCTTTTTGGTTCAAATAATACTTGATTAGAGATATGCCAACACTTCCTTTTGGTTTCCATTTGGAGAAAAAAAAATGGAATCGGAGACTCTCTTCCTGAATAAATACACTATAAATCATGGGAAGTAGAAATTGCAGTTCTTCAAACATTTGTTTTGTTCTTCTATTCACTCTGGCCAAGAAGTTTTCCTATCCAACATTGTTTGCCTAATTTCTTTTTCAAATAATGGGCAGACAGGAATTTGAATGTATAATTTCACAACATAGGCAAATTTTTGGAGAGCATATTCACTCTCGTATAGGTTTCCTGCTTGTTTAGAAATACCCCTAATACATGGTTTTTTAAAGACACCTTTTACCAAAAATCTCTGCTTTCTCTTTGCATCTTTCTCCAATGTTGCTTTATTGAATTTCTGTAACATAGGTTTTGTTTAATGTAATTTCCCTTTGAAATGTATTTTTATAACTTTCCCAAGCCTCAGTGTTTCTGAACAGAATACGTCAGAGAGAAATAAAGTACAGCCATGGCTGCCATCTGTATTTTGGCTGGGTTTACTTTGGCAGAGCATGGAAAAGGGATTTAAAAGCAATTCATTGTGGCTTTCTCTGACATTCCTAGCGGGAAACACCAGTTTCCCAACTTAAACTGATTAACAGTGAATGATGCCATGCTTTGTGTACGATAGCCATCTTACCATGAGAGGATGAGGATTTAAAGAATGGAAGAGTGAGACTTCCAATTCTGCTATTCTACTATTACCAACTACTTATCTTACACTGATCTTTGTCATATTCTAAAACTGAAACATATTGTTAAATACTTTGGAAATCAGGATAGTTTGCTATGATTCAATGACCCAATTGAAATCAAAAGACTAAAATGGATTAAATTTAAAGCAACCTGGCTCAACCAGTTTACTGATTAAGGTTTATTTTATTAGGATTTGGAGATGTATATCTCTACGCCAGGCCCATTGAGTGATGCCATGGATGTCCTATCCCAGTGCCTAAGGGCTGTTGGGGAGTGGATGGGGCGAAACAGACTCCAGTTCAACACTTGCAAGTAGTGGCTGTGAGTATTTGGACTCACAGTGGCTGTGAGTATTTGGACCCCTAGGAAACAAGGATTTTCCATCTTTGGTTCTGAATGGGGTGGCACTGGCCCAAACATATCTGGTGTGCAATCTGGGAGTCCTTAAGAAGTAGGTGGCAACCGTGGCCAGGAGAGCCTTTGTACATGTTCAGGTAGTACACTAGTTGGATCCATACCTGGGCTGGGAGACCTGCTCACAGAAACTCATGCCCTTGTAATCTCCAGATTAGACTATTATAACTCTACTTGAGGCTGCCTTTAAAGACCATTTACCAACTTTAACTGATGCAGAATGCATCCATAACTGGTGCTGTGGTCCACCAGCAGCCTGTGGAGCTGGCAGCAGAGTTGGAGAGTGAGGAGGCTGGGGAGGACAATAGGTCAGTCCTGGAGTCAGGGGAAGGCCCGGACAAGGGTTCTGCGTCAGAGGCAGAGATGGGACCAGGGCCATCTGGGAGTGATGTGTGGACTCCAGAGTCTCTAGAGGTGGACAGCAGAGGGGCAGAGGAACAGGAGGAGCCTGTTCCTAGTGCATACATGCGAAGAGCTGCCAGAAGGCAAGAGCAGCTAAAACAAAAAGAATGACTCGGAAGTAAGGCCAAGAGATGATTGGCCCCTCCCACAAGGCTTAAAAGAGCAGCAATGGCTCTTGGGCTCTTTGTAAAAAAGCAATGTTGCTCCAATTGTTTCTAGTCAGCATCTCTTGCTTCTGAACTTCATGGGGCTTTGCCAAGAAAAGCCTTTGGCAGGGTGCCAAAGAAAGCAAAGGTTTGTGATAAGGTCAAAGGCCTTGTTCTGAAGGATTTGTTTTGAAATTAATTTGGACTAAGCTGAGAATGAAGTAATTCTCATCTGTTCTAATACAATCTGTTTGTTTAGGACTGATTGTGTCTGGTAATAGCTACTTGGGCCTAGGTCACAACAACTGGTGCCAGATATAGGGTACACATAACACTATTCCTGCATGAGTTGCAGTCATGTGTGTTTCTGGATACATGTGTTTTTTCTGGATGCAATTCAAGGTGCTGGTGGTTACCTATAAACCCTTCCATAGCTTGGGGCCAGGAATCCCCCCTCAGAGTTTCCACTCTTCCAATTTGTCTATGGAGATTCTCAGTCACCCAGGTTCTGGTTGTGCCAAAGGTACTTTTTCAAGAGGTTGGACTTTCTGGTTTTTCTTTGAAGACGTTACATTTCTCATTCAAGAAGCTTTTTCAGCTCTGAAATGTCTTCAAAGAAAAACCAGAAAGTCCAGTTGCCTTTTGAAAAAGTATCTTTGGGATACCCTCCACAGTGGTGGGTTTCAATTTTTTTTACTACTGGTTCTGTGGGTGTGGCTTGCTGGACGTGGCATGGCTTGGTGGGCATGGCTTGCTGGGCGTGGCAGGGGAAGGATACTGTAAAATCTCCATTCCCACCCGACTCCGGGGGAAGGATACTGCAAAATCCCCATTTCTTACTGATCAGCTGGGACTTAGGAGGCAGAGAATAGATGGGGGTGGGGCCAGTCAGAATTTTTACTACCGGTTCTCCAGAACTGGTCAGAACCTGCTGAAACCCACCTCTGCCCTTCCAGTTAGATCAAATAGGATGGGTGTGTTGCAGAGTCCATCAGCCAAAGAATGTTGGTTGGTGGGGACTAGAAGACAGCTGTCAAGGTTCCAACTAATGAACCCAAGCAAAGCTGACACAAGCTTTTTCTGCAGCAGCCCTTGCTCTGTGGAACCATCTACCCTTGGGAGATTAGATTGGCCTTAAATCTATTAGCCTTCCATAAAGCATTAAAGATCAGGCTATGCTCCTGGTGCTGGGTGCTCCTGGTGCTGGGTGCCTGCTTCCTGACTATGCTGTTAACAGGCCAGATGTCTTGCTCTGTATGGTTCAGAATTAGATGATTTAATGTTTTTTTATTATTTCAATGGTTTTTACTGTTTTTATTGTTTTGAAATGTTTTTAAGATTTTAATTGTAATATAGGTTTTTCAATTTGTGAGCTGCCCAGAAATGAAACAAAGAAACAAATGTTTATTATTAGGTATAGAATGGTAGAGTATGAATACATATATAACAGCTGCTTTTGTTAAATAACTTACAACTTCTCTCCAAGATCTTTCAGGGAGTACTTATGGCTTTTATTTTTACAGTAAAAAAAATTGCAACAGTATATTAATTAAATATATGTGTAAATTTAAAGGGATAGAATTAGAACAACAGACTGAGAAAATGACTTTTCTTAGATGAAAGTGGTTAACTGGTTTAATATATTTTCCTTCTAAGTACCTGAAATGGAGCTCCAGGAACATTGCATTGAAACTGAATCCATGGGTAATGGGACTAGATACATATAATTCTGTAGGACTAACTGATTCAGATGGCAGAAGATGTAATTTTATACACTGGGAAAAGGGGGAAATATAACTATACAATCCATCTCTCATGCTTGAATTTTCATATATTGTGGGTCTTTCTTAAGAGTAAGGAACAAAAGAATATTTGTACTATTTTTTCTTTAGAAAGGATATCAGAATTTTGTCCCTGTTGTCTTGTTGTCATCTAATAGAATTCTGACCAAAAAAAAATCAATATTGGCAGTGACTGAAGAGGACAGCAGTTTTTCTAGATTTCTGTTTTTCCAACTAATTCTCAAGATTCTTATATATAGTTTTATTAATAGTTTCTATTTCTACAGCTGTTCATTCATACAAGTCATTGGATGGCATATAAGGGTTAGAAACAGCAATATACTATATGTAGGCAGTTTAAAACAACAAGTAAAATGGACATATTGGGGGAAGCTAGGCCAATGTATAACAGACATTAACAGACATTAATAACTGGCTCATGTCACAACCTGGTTTACAGCTTGTAGGAAGAGCCAGTTTTCCAGGCCTTCCTTGAAGGACAGTAGGGTTACTCCTATGTGGATTGCAGGAGGGCAGGTGCAGCAACAGAAAGGCACTTGAAAATGTCATTAGATTTTCCTCTTGGTGTTTTTGCTTGCTTGCTTGTTGGAAGTGAAATAGAATACTGTTGCTGTTGGCTTCATATATCCTCCCCTTGCTCTAAAAATGTATTCCGTTTTCCAAGACCAGAGATTACCTTACTAACTTTGGCTGATCCTTAATTAGTGCAGCTGATTGGATCAGGTTAGTTCTTAGTTAGAACACCATCAGCAAATTCCAATATGACAAACTAATTGGAAAGCCAGCAAAATTATCCCATCAGAAGGAAATACAAAATCACATCAATAGTGCTGCTGAAAAAAAAAACTATGTGAAGGTATCAATGAAATCCTTAAAAAAGACAACAGATCATTGTGGTGCTGGATCTGATTGTGGATTTGCAATTCTTTTTATTATTCTGTGTTGAATTATATTTATGGTAAGTCATTTGTATGGTGCAACAAAGTTAGGTTGTCGAAAGACCTCAATGTCTAATAAAACATACATAGTTCTTTGCCAGGTTAAAGTGTTAGAAATGGCACACTGTTAAATTGATTTCTATGTAAGAGAAACCGAAATCCAGAGAGAAAATGTGCATAACAGATGTTTCAATATATAAAGCCACTTACTTATTGGTAAATGACTAAGAGAATGAACAAGGGTATGACTAAACTATGCAGCTAATATGGTGGAAAATGTCTATATTTCATGGTTCCATTTTTTCATGGTTTCTATTTTCTCCTTTTGAAAATCTTCAGAATGAATTCTCTACTACTAAAATAAAACAAACAAAAAAGAATTTATCATTGTAGAATAGAATAGAATAGAATAGAATTTTATTGGCCAAGTGTGATTGGACACACAAGGAATTTGTCTTGGTGCATATGCTCTCAGTGTACATAAAAGAAAAGATACGTTCATCAAGGTACAACATTTACAACACAATTGATGATCAATATATCAATATAAATCATAAGGATTTATCATTGTACAACAAATAATTGAAACAATATTATTAATTACTATGAACCTATGAGAGTTTGATCGACTCATTGCAACAGGTGCAGAGATGGAAAGATAAGTAACAGTGGCTAATACACAGATTAGATTGCAAATTATTGCAATCTAATAGATTAGATGATGATGATGATGATGATGATGATGATGATGATTCTACAATTAGATTACTATAAGCCAAAGATTGAAATATTTGTTATTCAGCTCTTAAATCCAGCTCTTAAATCAGAGCTTTACTGAAGAAAAATAGAGCATATTACAAGAAAAAAAAATCCATCTGGGACATTTATTGGAGACCATTACATGGGAATTTTGTTCAATTACAAGCACATGAAGGTTGAAGATTATGATCTGTGTTAAGGTTAAATGAGGTTACTTTGTTAATCTTGTTGAAGATAGTAACATTATCCATACCTCATTTTGGACATTAATACAATTGAGTGTGTCCAAAAATACTTTACAAGAAGAGTTCTCCACTCCTCTGATTACAACAAAATACCTTATGCCATTAGACTTGAAATCCTGGGTTTAGAAAATTTAGAACTCCGTTGCCTTCGACGTGACCTGAGCTTAACTCAAAGAATCATCTGTTACAATGTCCTTCCTGTTGAAGACTACTTCAGCTTCAATCACAACAATACACGAGCACACAATAGATTTAAGCTTAATGTGAACCGCTCCAATTTTGATTGCAAAAAATATGACTTCAGAAACAGAGTTGTTAATGCCTGGAATGCACTACCAGACTCTGTGGTCTCTTCCTAAAATCCCCAAAGCTTTAACCAAAAACTATCTACTATTGACCTCACCCCATTCCTTAGAGGTCTGTAAGGGGCGTGCACAAGAGCACCAACGTGCCTACAGTTCCTGACTAATGTCCCCTTTGATTGTATCCAATTTCATATAGTTATTACATACTTATGGTTATATATATATGTTTATATATCGTATAGTTATTTCATGCTTATACTTATATATAATGTTGTGACAAATAAAATAAATAAAAATAAAAAATAAAAATAAATTATAACTGCATGCCTAGTTAATTCCAGGCAATCTCCATGAAGACAACTAGGAAACAACAATCTTTTCTAGCAATATGTGACATTGCAAAGGACATTGTCCAGGCAGCTTTTTTCAAGGCAAAATGTCAGGATTCAGGGTATGAGTGTCAGGATACTGGCCCCTTTGTGGCAGAATTTGTGCTAGCATAAATGTGACCTATGCTGACACCTTCATTGTCTCGGTGTAGAAACTCACAAAGCATGCAATCCCAAATATGCAGCATTAAGTTACACTGTCTTCAGCACTTTAAAACTGGAGTCCCTTTTACGTGGGTAGGCAGAAATCCATGGTTTATTTAACATTTTATTTAGCATATTATCTCAAGTTTCCTATAGTTAAAATTAATCTGTTGCGATGCCAACTGAAGCTGCCATAGGGACAGATTTGTCAATAGTGGTATTTGCAGGGAGAACAATAGTGAGGGAAACCAGAGCAACATCAGCAACCAGAGATGTTCTGTTGCCACCTCTTACCTTTTCTATATGTGTTATGATGTCACATGCATGCTCCAAAGAGTTTGTCATTCTCTAATGCATCATTCTAATAAAAGCAGCACGTTCCAACGGACACATACTGTAGAATATAGAATAATAGAGCTGGAAGGGATCTTGGAGGCCTTCTAGTCCAACCCCTTGCTTGAGCAGGAGGCCCTATATCATTTTAGACAAATGGTTGTCCAATCTCTTTTTGAAAGCCTCCAGTAATAGACTACCCACAACTTCTGAAGCCAAGCCATTCCATTAGTTGATTAGTCTCAGGGTTAGGAAATTTCTTCTTAGTTCTAAGCTGCTTCTCTCCTTGGTTAGTTTCCAACTATTGTTTTTTGTTTCCCTATTGTTGCATTTGTAATTTGTATTTGTAATTGTAATTGTTGTAACAATTTGGAAACGAATGTTTTCCAATTGTTGCATTTCAGTCATATTGAAGACAAACCCTAAGACAAACTAAAATTATAACCTGAATGTACACATCAAAGATGTTCTTATTAAGAAACATCAGCTAAAGTTATTTGAAGGTAGAATCTACTGAAAAATTGCATGTTCTTCAGTTTCCAACCTGCCAAATTCAGTATTAGCTTAGAACAAAAGTAGACATTTTAGAACTTTAGATTCCAACAAAGCTCCAACTCCAGTCTCAATTACAATATTTTATGCTTCCAAAGTCTTAATGAAAATGGAAGGAACTAGAAGTGAGAAATGTCAGAAGATGAAAATTATACAAGTCATGGTGGCACAGTGGTTAGAATGCAGTATCGTAAGCTAATTCAGCTCACTGCCAAGAGTTGACATCCTTCCAAGCAGAGGTGGGTTTCAGCAGGTTCTGACCAGTTCTGGAGAACCAGTAGTGGAAATTTTGAGTAGTTCGGAGAACCAGTAGTAAAAATTTTGATCGGCCCCGCCCCCATCTATTCTCTGCCTCCCAAGTCCCAGATGATTGGGAGGAAATGAGGATTTTGCAGTAACCTTCCCCTGCTATGTCCACCAAGCCACACCCACAGAACAGGTAGTAAAATTTTTTGAAACCCACCACTGCTTCCAAGGTTGGCAAATTAAGATCTAGATCAGCGGTTCTCAACCTGTGGGTCGGGACCCCATTGGGGGTCGAATGATGATTTGCCAGGGGTCACCTAAGACCATCAGAAATATGGGAAGTATACTTGCGAGTTGAAGAATCGTGTTCCAATGGTTGACTCCACAAGCCAGCTGAAGGCTCTTCAAATTGCTAGCCGAATTCGGCTTCAGGCGTGATGAATTAAAAAAGAGAGAAATCTTTGCTCTGATGTCTCCCTCTCAAGCCAGCTGTAATTGCCTTATACACTGTAAGCCGCCCTGAGTCTTTGGAGAAGGGCGGGATATAAATGTAAACAAAAAAAAATATCACTCCCAATCGCTAGCCTAATCTGGCTTAAGGCGCGATAAACTTAATAGGGGAGGAGTCTCCGCTTTAATGCTTCAAGGCAATTGCAAGCAGTTCAGATCGCTAGCCAATACGGCTTCAGGCGCAATAAATTCAAAACGAAAATAATTTTATGGTTGGGGTCGCCACATCATGGGGAATTGTATTAAAGGGGTCGCCACATCGTGGGGAATTGTATTAAAGGGGTCGCAGCACTATAAAGGTTGAGAACCACTGATCTAGATTGTTGGGTGCAATATGCTGACTCTGTAAACTCTTAGAGAGTGCTCGAAACCACTATGAAGTTGTATGTAAGTCTAATTGCTATTGATATAACACAAAATGTTATGAAATATGTGCCCTAGAAAGATATGCAATTTGCCCGATTAAACCAGTGGTGGCTGGGAAATTCTGGAAGTTGAAGTCCACACATCTTAAAGTTGTCATGGTTGAAAAACACTGGATTAAACTGATTCATGAATACCTTTATGAATATATAAATGCTATTACTGCAATCTATTTCTATTTTAATACCAGTTTCTTATTGTCAGCAGATTGAGAGTGGTGATGAATTCCTTCCATCACTTTTATTTTAGCTGTGTGCCTTAGAATCTTTTGCCTATTTTTCCTAAACATAAAAATGCTTGGGATGTAGTTCTGGGACATCTCAGAAGGTGGCAGCATGTATCTGACCTTACCTGGGTTCATTAGCTACAGTTAAGCCTGGACTGCATTTGGATAGAACCTGTTGTGTCTTGCCCGCCCTCAGAGCAGCCGGGGCCTTCTTATCTGCTCCCGAACACCGAGGAATGTATGCCTCCCGGCCCCAGTCCTGGCTCCATGCCCAGACAAACTGCAGAAGAAGGAGCACCTCCCTGCCCCAGCCCTGACTCCATGCCCAGGCAAACGGAGCAGCTAGACCCCTCCCCCTCCTCCACAGCATGTGAGCCTGAGGAGGGTTTATTACCAACACCTGATTGGAGTGATCGTCGCATCAGAAGATTGGATAGGCAGAGGCAACAGAAGGAAGGGAGGGGCAGGCCTTAATGAGTGCTGAGTCATGGAGCCACACCCCATGGCCTATATAAAAGATCTGCTTTCTGGCAGTCTCTGAGTCAGGCAAAAGTTGAACTTATCTTGCTGAAGTCACTTACTGGTCTCCTGCCTGCTCTGAGGACTTTGCTAGGACTTTGGGCAGAGCTGCAGAGGCAAGCCTGATTCGGATTTCCCTGACCTGGCCGTCAGCGGAGGAGTGGGACACGACAGAACCCTTCCAGTGGATACCAGAGATATAGACTAGACTGGGATATGCAACAAAAAGAAACACCTGAACTTTCTGGAAAAACCACAATAGTGCTGCTGTCAAGAAAATTATGTGAATGTTGTCATGAAAACTCTACAGTTTGACCCCAGTTCAAAGGAGACTTCATTTTATACAGTGGTGCACTTTAACAACCAGTTCAGTGAGTGTGTGCTTTGTGCGCGCAAGTGCGCTTTGCGTGCGCAAGTGCCTAACACACTTGTGCACAGTATTCAAAATACAGCAATTTGAAGATCAGCTGCTTACCTTCTAAGGCAGCCCCAGTAAGTAGAACAGTGGAGGCGCGGAAATCAGCTGTGCCCCATGAATCAGCTGAGTCAGAAAGAAGGAAATATAGGACAGGATAGGGTGGGGCCGGGTGGATGGGGCCAGCTGATCATCGGAACTACCGGTTTGCCTGAATCAGTCTGAACCGACAGCTGCCCACCACTGATTTTATACAAGCATCATCTAGAACTTGGAATAATATGTTTGAAAAGGTCCTTGGAGATCTTCTAATCCAAGCTGCTGCTCAAGCTGGAGACTTTATGCCATTCTGGACAAATGGCTGTCCAGGCTCTTCTTGAAAACCTCCAACTCTGGAAGGGAACCTGTTCCAATGATTAATTGTCATCACTATCAGGAAATTCCTCCTTAGTTCTAGGTTGGAACTTTCTCCGATAGGCTTCCTCTTGACAGAGGATCAGGGAGAACTGACTCATAGAACATAGAATAATAGGGTTGGAAGGGACCTTGAAGGACTTCTATCTAACCTCCTGCCTCAAGCAGGAGGCTCTATACCAGTGGTAGCAAACCTTTTCGACACTGAGTGCCCAAACTGGAACGCGTATGCGCTGGAGCGCCGGAAACCTGAAGACCAACTGGCTGGTGCACATGCATGTGCTGAAAACCCAAAGACCAGGTGGCTGGTGTGCACATGTGCACTGGCCAGTTGGTCTTTGGGTTTCCAGCACTCTGACATGCATGAAAACCAGCTGGCCGGCATGCATGCACATGCCAGAAATCCAAAGACCAGCTGGCTGGCATGCATGCAGGCACTAGAAACCAAAAGAGCAGCTGCTGATGGTGCGCGTGCCCACAGAGAAGGCTGTGCGCCATGTTCGCCATTATGGCCCTATACCATTCCAGACAAATGGCTGTCCATCAACTAAATGATGCTTTTGAATTGTAGTATTTTTTATGCATGTGCCAACTTACATAAATATTGGTTGCTAAATGATATCATGATTGTAAGACCCTTCCTCAACCCAATTACAAATAGGCAATCTTATATTTTTTGCCAATCAACAATGATTATAAACTGCCTGCTAACAAATTCCCATACTCTACTTCAGTCGGGCAATAGTACTATAGACCCCATGAAGCTCATTATCTAGAGGCAAAAATGTGTTTTCAGTCTATTGTCATAAATTGGGAGTTTGGGACCACAAAAATGATAAAACGTGGATATCTGAATTGTTGAATCTTGAAACATTTTAATAACTCTCAACAATAAATGAACCTCAAGGTTCTTTGAAACCATGTATTCCTCTTCAAATCACCTATAGTTTTGCAAGATCACCAATGTGTGAATTTTTAGGTCAGTTCTCCAAAGATCCCATGAAATATCATATTAAAATATTGCAAGATCTCACACAAGATCTTATCATTCATTTGACAGGTCTCTGAGATTTGGCTAATCTATAAACTGCTCCATTAAAAAAAAAAACATTTGCCAATGTTTTTAACTTAATGTCTTGTGGCTGCTATTAGTTTCTCTTCTGATGACAATTTCTCCAACACCTATATGGATCTTTGATTTATAGAAGCAAATATAGATGTTTAAGTCTAAATATATATTTTTAATCTATTAATGCCTTCACTTTAGCCAAGTGCTGAAAGTTTCATTTTTCCATTACATCTATATTCCCAGTCCATCAAAGCATGCAACTAAAGGCTAAGTGTAAAAATAAATAGAAAAATGATGGCAAGCCAAGTAGTATATATATAAAAAAGTGATCTTTCCTTAATAAGCCTCCTTGCTTAAATAAGACATAGTTGTAATACTTGAATCTGAATTTTGTCTGCCTTTTTGTCCTTTCTCTCTGTGTCTGCATGGTTGCTTACTTATCTTCTAATCCTATGTAGCTGCCTTCTGTCTGAGGGTGCTCTTTTCACAATCCAAAATAATTAGCAGTTGAAACAAGAATAGAAGGAAAATGGAGGCTGGGGGCAAAAGCGAGAGCCACATGCTTTGAAGTCAGATTGAATGTGATCTCCATAGTCCATATTCAAGTAAAGATTCTATTAAGTTCTTCTTAGGTATTCAAATCAGAGTGCATTGTGGTGGTAGTGAATTTCCCCCCAGATTATATAAAAACCTCTCTGTATAAAATTAGATTTGGATGAATCTATCAAATTGGACTTTGCTTAGGTCCTCATTTTTTCCAGTCTTGAATTTAATTTCTCTTGGCATAAAATTCTGGATAATTTTTTAAGGAATGTCTCCTATGTGATTTGCGAGCAATTCTTGCTCTAATTTCCTGAAGTTGTGCACAAAAAAGATAGAATCAAACTTTTAAAAAAAAAACAAGATGAATAAGACAAAAGGAAAACTATGCAGTTGTTAAAGCAAATTCATTGGAAAGACAGTCTAGATGTTTTATGTACCACAATAAAGTAGGGCAGTTGTACAGTAACAATCAGAGAACTGCCAAATTCAAAACATGGCGGTAGTAAATTTCCAATAAAAAACCCAATAAGAATATATAAGTGCCTTCTTATTCAAAATTTTGTCTCTGTGTTCCAGTGCCCTGTATTGGGAAAATATGGTTTCTTATCTAAGACAGAACTACCAGATGTTGACTGCTAGTGATAAAGGAACTGAAGTCATTTTTCCTATTAAGTGTTCCCTTACTCTCCAGCTCTGGTCTTACTCAGATAGCACACTTAGGAAGAACATGAGAGTACAACATAAATTTGCTGAATAGTTCTATACATACTAAACCCCCATAAACAGATATGTAATACAGGTCACTTTGTTAAAACTATTGTTGTGACTCGTCCTCCCTCCTCTCTTCAGCCGGGCCCCTCCCGTCTCCAACTAGGCCTGTTATCAGACTCTGAGTCTGATAATGAAGATGAACGGCCTGTCATGCCTCCAGCCCCCGGCCCCGGCCCCATGCCCAGAGACAATTCCAGGAGTGGAAGGACAAGCCCAATAAATCTCTCTCATACAGCATGTGTTCCTTGGCTCAGCCGTCAGAGCAGGAAAACAGCCAGGTATTGGAATTGCTCGGGCCTACTCCTTCTGACCCCTCCCTTTCCCAGAAGCTGCCAGCAGATCCAGCTGAAGACAATTCAGTGTGGGAGGACCCTCGCTTCCGGAGATCTGAGAGGCGATGCCAGCAGAAGGAAGGGAGGGGCAGGCCTGGATAAATGCTGAGTCATGGAGCCACACCCCACAGACTATATAAAGGACCTGCTTTTGGCTTTTCAATCTTGAGTCAAGCAAAGTCTTATCGAGTTTGCTGATACCGGACCCTATCGCTGAAGTCACAACTTGGACTCCTGCCTGCCCTGAGAAACCTCAGAGGAACTTGGCAAGCTGGAGAGGCTTCGTTGCCAAATTGGTTACGGACTTCCTTGACTCGTTCGTCGGAGTGGGGGGGTGGGACACGACAACTATTCTGATCCACAGCAGGATGATATTCATGTTCTCTTCTTACAATTATAGGAAGAAGACATTCAGGCAATGTTCATTTGAATCACGCTACTTCTGTCAGAGTGTCAAAGGGTGCTTACTGTATATATCTAGCAATAATCTATTAAAATTACATCTCTCCAACAACAAATCTCCATAGAACATGAATAGATGAAGACTTACTACCCCAGGTTCATTTGATGATATTCACAATTAAAAACAATAAGATATGTCAGTGATGGCTAACCTTTTTGCCATCACATTCCAAAAGCGGGGGGAGAGGGGGGGTCACGCACATGTGTGCCATACCCATAATTCAATGAGTCCCACTCCCCACACAGGCATGCGCTCCTCCTGCTTCCCCCGCTTTTGGCACGCGATTGCACTGTGGGCCCAGTAGGCCTCCGGAGGAGTGGAAAAGGCCGTTTTTGCCCTCCCCAGGCTCCTAGAAAGCCTCTGGAGCCTAGAGAGAGAGAGAGTGAAAAATGGGCCTTCTGGGCCCACTGAAAGTCAGCAAATGGGCTGTTTCTAGCCTCTGGAGAGCCTCCAGTGGGTGAGGAAGGCCTCCGGAGAAATGGGGAAGGCCGTTTTTGCCCTCCCTCGGCTCCTAGAAAGCCTCTGGAGCCTGGTGAGAGCGAAAATGGGCCTCCCCACCAGGCCCTCTGGAGGCCAGAAACAGTCTGTTTTCCGACTTCTGGTGGACCTGAAAGGCTTGAAAATCAGCTGGCTGGTGCGCACATGCTTGCTGAAACTGAGCTAGGGCAAAGCTCACGTGCCCACCGATATGGATCTGCATGTCATTTGTGGCATGCATACCATAGGTTCACCATCACAGATTTATGTGATTAGACTTGAAATCTTATCTTTCTGATAAACATTATCTATTGATCTCAGTGGATACTGGAAAGTTCTGATTTCCACCTTGGAAAAGAGGAAATACAGAAACACAATTATGACAGAGATGAATATAGAATGAAAAATAAATATTGAATAGAAGATAAAATTACAATCAGATGGATAGAATATGGCATATTTGATAAAATCCAAGTAGCATTAAAATGGAAACCTAAATGACGGGAAGAGATTGAAAAGAATGGTGTATCATCCGTTGTACATATTGGTAACATCTGAAATAAAAAAGCATCTTTGGTAAGAGATTAATCTTGATTATTATTATTATTATTATTATTATTATTATTATTATTATTATTATTATTATTATTATTTATTATTTATTGGATTTCTAGACTGCCCTTCTCCCGAAGGACTCAGGGCGGTGTACAGCCAGAATAAAACATAAACAATGTACAATTAAAAACTAAATTAAGAAACTTATTATACAATTGGCCGAAAAATTAAAATATTTAAAATCTAAAAACCCCAATTTAAAACATAAATAGAATTACAGAAATTCTACCCAATAGTGATAAATGCAATTTATCCATCTCTGTAAATCCTGTTTAATATCCCTCCAAAGAGGGACATAATTATTTTGAAACAGTTTTATATTTGTATTTGTCAACGTAACTCCCAAGTATTTCACCTTTTTCTCAACCCTAAAATCTGACTTTTTATTTAATATACCACTATGCTATGAAGACATATTCTTGATCAGCATTGTTGTATTGAAAATTTTGCTAAATTTTGAAACCTGAAACCTGTCAAGGTCCCAAACTCATTCAGTTTCCTCATCAAGTATTCTACATTATTTTCTGGTCCTGTAAAAATATAATCAGATCACCAGCGAAGGCCCTCAATTTATAAATTTTATTATTTATACCACTTATTTTATATCTTGCCTAATATTTTTTATTCTTTTTCTCTTTTTTAATCTTTCCTCACTTCTCTTTCCCCTTTCCCACCCCATTGCTTTTCTATTTAGTCTGTATTTTGTATTTTATAATGCTTTATAACTCAATAAAAATGTTAAACAATCGAAAAGAATGATGTATCAAATCTGCCCTCTAAACTCAGGGATGGATAAGGCCAACTGATGCCCTAAGCACAGGTTAACAATAGTGACCCTCTTCCCATCCATTGCTTGACTTAAGATGCAATAAATCCTGAAAACTAAAGTTGAATATGGCACAGCAGTGAAGTAGTAAAGGCATGAGAGGTATGGAAAAGAAAACTCTGTTGGGTCCCCATTTCCCTTGATACCATAAGCTTATTTTGCTTCATGGTTAATCTGGGTCTGTGAAAAGTCAATCACAGTATGAGCAACACAGGAATATGAGCAGGCTTATCATGAAGCTTGCACATTTTAATTCTCAGTCCTGTAAACTTTATGGCATCTAGCAAAAACTTTAAGTTGGATTAAGGAACCTAATAAAAACAAAATCACAGAAATACATCAAACTGACCATCAACTGCAGAATATGTACTGTTTCAAATGGTAAGGCCAAAGTTAGGACAACCAAATGAACAAAGATCAGAAACAGGATCATAATTCTGATTTCTAAAGGTAGTAATTTTCAAGATGACATGGCTAGTAGTTTCTGTTTTATGTAATCCCCCTAGCAAAGGCAACAAATCAAGGAAGAATTTGTCAGATTTTTCTGTGCTGAAAGCTTTTCTGAAATAATTTCTTTCCTTCCAAAAGAAGGGTGAGTTTTCAAGTGGCAATTGGACTTTATTGTTTTTCATTGAAGATATTTCACTTTTCATCCAAGAAGCTTCTTGAGCTCTAATTGGATGGTGGGGAATGGAAGTTAGAGCTGAAGAAGCATAACATCTTCAAAGAAAACCAAGAAAGTCCAGTTGCCTCTTGAAAAAGCACTTTTGGGATAACCATGACCTGGATGACTGAGAATCTCCATAGACATCAGGGTGAGTTATTTGGATTATTTGTAGACTAGTTACCTATTTTCCAAAGCACTGAAGAACAAAAAGCAATGGATGGGAACTAATCAAGGAGAGAACCAACCTAGAACTAAGGGGAAATTTCCTGACAGTTGCAACAATTAATCAGTGGAATAATTTGCATAAAGAAGTTATGGGTGCTCTGACACTAGAGGTTTTTAAGAAGAAATTGAACACCATTTGTCTGAAATGGTATAGGGCCTCCTGCTTGAGCAGAAGATTGGACTAGAAGACTTCCAAGGTCCCTTCCATCTCTATTATTCTGCCCTGAGTCTCTGCAGGTTTCCTTACAAAGTTTTTCTAGAACTGGCTTGCCATTGCCTGCTTCCTAAAGCTGAGAAACAGAGAGTGACTGGCCCAACGTCACCTAACTAACTTTGTGCCTGACATGAGACTAGAACTTACAGACTCCCAGTTTCTGACTTGTGTCTTAATCACCAAACTGGCTCTTATTTGGATTTTAACAGCCCAAATTTAGTAATCAAAAGCCCTATAACTGAAAAGTCAAGAAGCCTAGTGAAAAAAATGGAATTGATATTAAATATAAAGTAGACCAAACTAATGACTATACAGTAGGTAGAACTACCAGCCTTAGAATTGACAATGAAGTGCTCATTGGAGTAGTAGATGGCTTCTTCTTTTAAGGATCAATCATCAACAGTAAAAGAACAAGCAGTCAAGTAATCTGCTGCAAGACTGATTAGAATAATTATGAAGGCTTTGGAAAATGACATTCAGATGCCATGTTGTGTCTATACCACAAAGATAAAATGTGTTCAAGTAATGGTATTCCAAAAGTTGGACTTTAAAGCAATGGTGAAATCCAATTTTTTTTTACTACCGGTTCTTTGGGTGTGTCTTGGTGGGTGTGGTTTGGCTTGGTGGACGTGTCTTGGTGGGCACGGCAGGAGAAGGATACTGCAAAATCTCCATTCCCACCCCACTCTGGGACCAGCCAGAGGTAGTATTTGCCAGTTCTCCGAACTACTCAAAATTTCCACTACCGATTCTCTGAACTGTTCAAAATTTCCGCTACCGGTTCTCCAGAACCTGTCAGAACCTGCTGGATTTTACCCTTGCTTTAAAGCATCAGGATTGGAAGAGTCCTTGTGAACTTTGGTTTAGAGAAGACCTGAGGATGCTGTAGACAACCAAGAAAACAACCAAATACACCCTCAAATAAATCAGCTTAGAATTGGTCACCTCAGGAACAAATGACCAAGCTCAAATTATCAGCTGCGGTGGCACAGTGGTTAGAATGCAGTATTGCAGGCTACTTCTGCTGACTGCCAGCTGCCATCAGTTTGGTAGTTCAGTTCTCACCAGGCTCAAGGTTGACTCAGCCTTCCAGCCTTCTGAAGTGAGTAAAATGAGGACCCAGGTTGTTGTGGGCAATAGGCTGACTCTGTAAACCGCTTAGAGAGGGCTGTAAAGCATTGTGAAACGGTATATAAAACTAAGTGCTATTGTTGGTATCATAATTTGGACATATTATGCAAATCCCTAGCTCCCTAAAAGAAGGCTTTAGTGCTGGGAAAGGTGGAAAGAAAGAGAAAAAGAGGATGACTAGCAACAAAGTGGATGGACTAAGTTACGCGCTAAATGGTTAGATGGCTAGAAGACCTGAAAGACCAAATGGAGCCAGATTCATTTGGAGAATATATATCTATGGAGTCATTAACAGTTTACAATAACCTCATGTCATCTAATCATCAGTAGGGGCTCAGATTTTTCCAGCCCAACTATGGGAGTCTTTTTGATTTGGCTCTACTTCAAGGGAGGTTGGGCTTGACTCAAAATTACCCAGGGCAATTGGACTATTTTCTTGGTTTCTATTTGTTTGGAAATGAAAACTTGCATTTCTTGCTCCACTGCATCAATATACAAAATGACACTGTTCTTAACACAATGTAAGGGTCTTCTGGTTTAATTTGGGGAAAATAATTTTAAAAGAGCATTGTCTAGATCCAGCAAATAACCAGAGGACTTTCCGGCTGTGCACATTCTTCATAGAAATGCCTTTCTATGTTATAATTTATTTAGCCCCTGAAGAAAGCTATTCCAAGACCTGCAGCTGAGGAAATTTATCATGGGAAGGCTTGAAATTATAAACGCTGACTTACTTGTCCATAAGGGGAATGAGAAGTCATTTCATCGAGATGCAGTAAATACAATCTTACCATTACCTCCAAGACATGCTGCCTGCAGCTCTTGGCACAAGCAACTCCAATCACTTCCACCCTTAAATCCCCAATTAGCAATCTTCCCTGCATTTCTGAAAAGGTGTGGCATCCAGGAGAATACTGTATGTTCCAGAAAACTTTGGAGTAAATGGCCACCCAAACAGATTGAGTAGATCCTCAGTCACAATCTCATTAATCAGACCTGATTAATCCCTCCAGACAATGCAAGAGAATATCACTTACACCACTTTACATGATCGAATTTCATTGCTACAAAAAAAGAAAAGTGAGGAAAGACAGTGGTTTACGGATTGGTTTGGTACCAGCAAAGACGTTACATTGTTCTCCTCATGCAATCTTCTACGCAAAATTATTTATTTTTATTTTGCTTTAAAAATGTGCACACCATCCTTCAAAGTAACATTTTCCCAGGCAGTTTATAAGACACGTAAATCACAATAATTACCACACACATTTTGAGTAATATCTCAGCTAGGCAATAAAATAAAGATAATCATTAAAATATGCAATGAGTTAAGACAAAACAACAGCCAGAGAATTTAAAATGCTGCAATGAAGCATATGAATTCAACATTAACAGATTAACATATCTTGGAAGAATAACATTATCTTTGGGACACCAAAGTCAATAAAGTTGATACGTACTTAAATCCCCCTTCAGGTATTCTGAATTGTGTCTTTGAATAAGTGTATAGGTATCTGAGAGAAAAAACTATTGCACATCTGAATAATGTTACAAACCTATGCAATGAGAAAATCATAGTGATAGGAACAACCAGAAATCTATTCAGTGGAAGAGGCAGAAATAATTATTTTTCAGATCGTTCCATCAAATCTCAGAAGCTTTAAACTTAATTCAAATTCAAAACAATAAGCAATTAAAAAATTAGGTACTTGTACAAGTTCTCATAAAATAAACTGAGCAAGGTGGTGAGACTTGGAGCAACTTTTGTTTGACTTGAACCTCTGCACCAGGTTGAGATTGTGCAATGGCACCCAAGAACATAAGATAGATGCCAAACCCTAGAATAAAAGTTTCACTGAATGTAATTTTATGAAAAGGGTGATGCCAGCTAGCCTGGAATTGTATCTAAGAGATCTAAATGTCATGGGTGAAAAACCTTTTTAAGCCACAATTTCCTTTCCTTTCTTCTAAAAAGAAAAATAGTTGTTTTTGCTTATTTTTTATGAAACTAGAAAAGATATATTTTGGTTATATACCATTTATCTAATAGTTACAATAGAAAAGCAGAAAGCAAAATTAAATGACGACATGCTTGATCGTTTACACAGTTCTACTAAAAATGTATACCAGTTATAGAGGCTGCATCAGCCACATTCCTCGAGAATATTTGGGATTTTCCAATATATAGTTTGAAAGCTGCTAAAAAATACACAACCACGGAGAACTCTCTGATTGATAGTTGACCCAGTTGTGCAAAACAACTTTGCTACTTTGTAACATTGAAATAATGTTGAAGGTTCCTCTATGCAAGTGAGTAATGTGGACTTAGTCAATTTGTGGAGAATACAGAATAATAGAGTTAGAAGGGACCTAGTAGGTTATCTAGTCCAACCTCTGCTCAAGCAAGAGATACTATACCAGTGAGGGCTAACCTTTTCCGGACTGAGTGCCCAAAGAGGGCACATTCATGCGTGAATGGGCATGAGCACACATATACCCCCTACACATGTGCCCCATCTCCATGTAGGTCTTCTAGTCCAGCCCTCTGCTCAAGCAGGAGACCCTATACCATTTCAGACAAGTGGTGTCCAGTCTTTTCTTAAAAACCTCCAGTGATGAAAGGCCCATGATTTCTGAAGGCAAGCTGTTCCATTGGTTAATTGTTTTCACTGTTAGAAAGTTTCTCCTTAATTTCAGGTTCCTTCTCTCCTTGATTAGTTTCCAACTAATCAAGGAGAGAAACAACCTGGAATATTCATTCCATTCTCCCAGTATTGGAATATTGGGGAGATGAAATCTCTGTTCAAATCATACTCCACTTTTCTCTCCCAAGAAGCATTTATTCCCCATAGTTATGTCATGAAACTTACGCACATATTCTGCCACACTGCTTTAGTATACACAACTTTAATTATGACATGAAAAGAACTTCTGTAGAAGGTGTCCCTTCTACAGATGTGGTGGCTTAGTGGGTAAGACGCTGAGTTTGTCGATCAAAAGGTTGGAAACTCAGTGGTTCAAATCCCTAGTGCCGCGTAATGGGGTGAGCTCCCGTTACTTGTCTCAGCTTCTGCCAACCTAGCAGTTCGAAAGCACATAAAAAATGCAAGTAGAAAAATAGGGACCACCTTTGGTGGGAAGGTAACAGCACTCTGGTGCTCCTTTGGCAGTTAGTCATGCCAGCTACATGACCACGGAGATGTCTTCGGACAGCGCTAGATCTTCAGCTTTTAAAATGAGATGAGCACCACCCCCTAGAGTCAAGAACGACTAGCACATATGTGCATTTATGTTTACCTTTAGAAGGTATTTTTCAAGAGGCAATTGGACTTTTTTGGGGGTTTTTCTTTGAAGACTGAAGAAGCTTCTTGGATGAGAAGCAAAATGTCCAAAGGAAAAAAAGAAAGAAAGTCCAATTGCCTCTTTAAAAAGCATCTTTGAGATAACTATGGCCTGGATGACTGAAAATCTCTATAGACATTCTGTAGAAGTTACTACTGGACATGACATCATGAAACTGGCTACATGATATTGGGATACTGATAAAAAGAAAGTAGTACTGGTGGCAGAAACATCATACCCTAATTCAAACCATAGGTTGGTAGCATTAGTTGTACACGCTACTGACAACCAATGTGTTGTTATGGTGAAAGTGTTTTTGCACTGGGAAGATCCAGATGTTACTACCTCATCATGAAGTTCACTATGAGGTTTTATGATGGTTATTGTCTCTCAACCCAATGACTTACATAGATTGTTTTAAAGGATAAAATTGGGAGATACTTTCTACTCTGCCTTTGGCTCCCAACCTAGATATATAAAGAATAAATAATTAAAGGTATGAGACTATCCATACTCATAGTTTGTAGCATTGTCCAGCCATCACAGTGTTAATATAACACTTTAGAAGCTGAAGTTATCATATATTGTCACAGCAATGGTGGGATAGTTCTTTAAATGGATGTGGTGTGAAACTCAATATCTCTTGCTCGTAATCCTGTGCAATGCAGGAGATACTTGATTGCAAGTAGAACGAGGGATCTGTCATTGTGGCTTTAGGCATCTCTCCTGTTTAAAAAGACACGTACAAAAGAGTATGCAAGGGGAAATTGCTATCCCCAAAGCTTAAAGTATAGCTTAAAGTACTATTTATGCAGGTCCATAAAGTTCATGTTATCAATGTCTCAGTATTTGAAATCTTAAGATCAACGGAGGGGGGGAAAAAAATCTCACTTGCCTTTTCCACATTATCTATGCAAGCACGTTTTCAGTCTATCAACATGCAAAGACATTACCTTGCAATGACTTTTTCCTAAGAATTGTTTCAACACCTTGGATAACACATTTCTGATATAGCAAAGTTCCTGTGCCTTAAGTAGGAGAAACAGTCTTGCTGCACTGGCAATCTCACCCTTTATTCCTTCATTTCTCTGTTCCTTCCCCAATTTAGCATTTCCGAAGAGAGTCACACAGTCTCCTAACCCTTCTAGGATAGCAGCAGATATTTTCCATGTGCAGTGGTCTGTATGTTAATGTTTACTGGGGAGGGATTACAACAAGCTTGGTCCCTCTAAGTACATTTTAATAGTTCAGTCTCCAAGTAGGAAGTCTATTAAGGTGGACTGTCGGACTTGTTCAGCTTAGGCAAACGGTCTCAAGTCATCTTGTGTGCAGGAGGAGCTAAGCAGGCGTACATGTTTGAGGGCATGTTTTGAGCCAGCATGTAAGATGATCCCTCTTTGCCAAATGCATCAGGCATCCCTGACACACTCACACACACATTCCTGTCAAGTCATCTTGTGAAAGGCTGCCAGCTTCCAACTTGGCTTGAATGTACAACCTTAATAAAACACGCTGAGGTCTCCGGCAAAATAGCAGTTCAGCAGCAGCTAGAGTAGAAGAAAGGCTCAGGGAGGCTATGCCTGGGCAGCTGAAATCCAGGAGACTGCATGCTGAAGTATAACAAGAGAGGAAACGATAAATCTCTGCTACTATGCAATAAATTGCTCCTGCTTTAGCTAAGGAAGCATTGAGATTTAGATATAATCTTTTTTTTTTTTTTAAAAAGAAAAGCTCACTATTCTTTTCTGAACCTTCTTCCCTTTTTCCTTATCTTTTTATCCCCTAAAGAAATCCTTAAAGACAAAGCAAACATTAAAAAGAGGGAGGGGGAGGGAAAGGAAGGCAAAGGAGAGGAGAGGAGGTTTGGATCAAGGTGTCAAGAGCAGGACCGAAGAGGGCTAGTAACATGACCATTTTTGTTTGGTTTGTGTTCCTTGCTTCTCTTCTGAAGCACATCAACTGCACAAGTCCACGCCGGGCTCCAGAGTCCAATGGACGAAGGTATAATCGGATTCAGCACGGCCAGTGCACCTATACGTTCATACTTCCTGAACAGGATGGAAACTGTCGTGAAAGCTCTTCTGACCAATACAACACCAATTCGCTGCAGAGGGATGCCCCTCACATGGAGACCGATTTCTCCTCCCAGAAACTGCAGCGGCTGGAGCATGTCATGGAAAATTACACTCAGTGGCTACAAAAGGTAAGTTCTTCAGTTTGGAGCTGCTCAAACACCTGTATTGATTCCTGCATGATGTATGTACCATTCTGATAGAGATGTTGTTACGTTCGCTGCCTTCATCAACCAGGAACCTGAAACCTGAAAAATTGGTTCAGTGAGAACAACCGGCAACAAAAGTTTGATGACTGATTGGCAGATGTTGGCTTGTTGGTTTCAAACTGATTTAAAGAAATTCAGGGGCATTCAGCCAAGGTAGCTAATGATCAGTGGCCAGGTGGATAGCTTTGTTAGATAGATGCTGACTGTTAAAAGTAACATGTACACTCTACAAGGTGTTTTAGGAATGATTTCCATGTTATTTGAAATACCTGTGTTCAGTATTTTTTTGTCCGTAGGCTCTTATTATAAAGATATATCTTTTTAAAAATAAAATAAAAGCAAAGCTACTTGCACGGGACAACAAACATCAAAGGTTAGCAGAAACCATTATCATTGAAACAACCTTTGACACTGTGCTAGTTCAGAAATGAATGGTTTCATGTAAAATTAACTGTTTAGTGCATTGCAGCACAGAGATAAACCATCGGACTCCTCTTATAATTTTTGGATTCATTTAAACAAAAACTTGCTTCATGTTAGCAATGTTAGATGTGTGCTTCAGTGGAAATGCTTGGCTGAAAGTAAGCACTGTGCCTATCTGTATAGAACTATAGCAAAAACAGGAGCATTTAAAAAAAAACTTAAGAAAACTGATAATTAATTCTAATTTGAAGAGCTGTTCATATTTTGAAGCAGGCTTGTGGTAGACCCGTCCTAGGTGGCTTGCAATCACTTTGGCAGTTCTAAGAAACTAAATGAACATTGTGAGGCTTCCTGGGTGTTGTGCATTCCACACACTCTTCATTAATTATCCCACTCCCCAAAGTGGTGCATCATGTCTTCACTGAACCTGGAAATGAATGTTAAAAAATAAGCATGTGCAAGATTATGCTCAGGATGCTTTCTCGGAAATGGGTTCCAAGAGAGTTTTATAGGACTTACTCCTAGAGAATAGCACATAGGATTTCATTCTTAGAAGGCAAACATGTAACTATATACTTAATCTATCATAGAAGGCTAGTGTTGGAAGTGGGTTGGAAGTCATCCAGTTCAGCCCACTGCTCATAGAAGGACCTCCCTGAAAGAAAGCTCTCGAGCTCTGTTTGAAAGCCTCCAGCTGCCCAGGCAGTCTATGTCACCCTGTAAAATTTCTCATTCCAAACTTTTAATCACAATCTGGTCCTACCGATTTGCATTCTTCTTCTTCTGCCCAGTAAGGTCACAACAGGGAAGCCCCATTTCTCCTTTTGCCGGTCAAACTTTCAAGCATTTGAAAATGACAACATGTTCTTTTGAGTCACATCGAGATAGGCTTGCCAAAGTTTTTTTTGTTTGTTTTTGTTTGTTTTTGAAAGGCTGTCGGGTGGCCATGGTTCATTTCCATGTATAGGTAGCAATCGGAAGAATTGCTCTGGTGGAAACCTCTAGTTTCTCATGCTTTGATGAGTTGGGTTCTCTTAGGATGGATCGCATTCCCTCTCTCTCTCTTCATAAGAGGGAATTAGTCCCACAGAAGTCAACAAGAGTGACTCCTAATTCAACATCTATCGGATGCATCTGGAAACTGCACATCTGAATTTTAGCAAGAGGAGGTTTTCATGTAGAGGGTGAGGCCAGTGGTGAAATCCAAATTTTTTTTACTACTGGTTCTGTGGGCATGGCTTGGTGAGCATGGCGTGGCTTGGTGGGCATGGCAGTGGAAGGATACTGCAAAATCTACCTTTCCTCCCCACTCTGAAGCCAGCCAGAGGTGGTATTTGCCGGTTCTCCAAACTACTCAAAATTTCCACTGCCGGTGCTCTGAACTGCTCAAAATTTCTGCTACCGGTTCTCCAGAACCTGTCAGAACCTGCTGGATTTCATCCCTGGGTGAGACCCTGAAATGTGATGCAGTCTACTCATTCATTGGCAGCTGTTTTCACAAACTTTTCTCCTTTTCCTTTCCTTTCCTTCCCCCCCCCCTTCCGAAAAGAACTGCCTTGCAAAATCATGTCTAGGAAATGGTTTGTGTTCTGCAGTTGACCACTAGGGACTGAACTAAGCTCACTCTTTTGTCTCTGAACTTTGCAAACAGAAAAATAAGTCTTTGGAGAGCAGTGGAATCCTTTGATTTGCAGCTGACCATCATGTTTTAAAAGCAAATAGGTGGTGGAGAGACACTTAGCAGCAAAACCGTATCTCAAAGACTTGCATTCTTCAGTGGCTCTCCAAATTTAGAAAGTGGAGGAAAGGTTTCCCTTGAGTTGCCTTAAAAATGTTTAGCAGGTGGATAAACATCACATATCTTTCTGCAGTGTTATTCCATAGAATAAAGCATGAGTCATTCCTATCGGACACTCTGAGTACTTTTTATAACAGTTTCTGCATAGTCCAGGGAAGATAAAATTTTGATGCCCAGGGTCCAATTTAACATTTTACAGATGTGATAGCTGCAGAAATTGGGAAACTGGGATATTTCTGATTTTTTCCCTTGGTTTGGGAGATTAAATTGGGGTGGGGGGGTGGAATGGCCCTTTTATTTCAAATGAAGTTAAATCTCTGTTTGGTCATATACTCTGTGATGGCAGGAATGACATCTTTTGGAAACTATGAAGATAGGTAGCTTTGGAAGTCTGAAAAAGTTGTTTGGGTGTTGCAGGTATCTATGTAGCCTTCAGCTGTCAAATCTTGGTTTATTTAGTTCATTTGTTTCATTGTTGCTGTCAATATAGGACATTGGGACAGTAATTTTAATAGCAAAGAATGTGTAACTGAAAACAAGAAATGCATTGAAGTTCAGATTTATATTCCTGAATGACTTTTTAAAGCTGTCATTTCTAGTAATGTTCTATTTGAAAATACATTGCTGCAGATGAGTAAATTAGAAACACTGCAGCTTCTGTGGCTGTGATCCAAGACATCAATTGATATATATCACACACATATGCAGCATTGCACAGTTCTTGCGTCTATCTGTGTTTTTGAGCTGTTGCTGTAATAAATCACATTCATTAAAACTGTTTAGTATTAAAACACGAAATAAATATACCCACATACACACACAAAACACAATCTTTACACTTTGGAAAGGGACTGAAACTAAAACATGTTTAACTGGCAAGCTGACATTGTAAGGGTCTTAGTTTAGCTAATCTAGAAGAAATGTATTTTAATCTTTTTTTAAAAAAGTTTCAATATTGGAAAAAGACAAATAAATATTTGAAAACTCTTCTTACACTGAACTGTCAATTCAAATCAAACTGAAAATTCTCTTGGCTGACTGTAAACAATTATGTATTAGTATTTATCCAATGCAATTTGCATATCCCATTATTAATGTTGATACGATTGGCTGGAAGACCATTCAGTTTAGCAACAATCGATTCCTTTTGCCAAAACTACTAGGAGATTCTTGGTAAACATATTTACAGCTTTTCTTTAAAGTATTTATTTTAACAAGGATAACTTCCTTCATTGTTTAACCCTGGGTTTCATATCTGCCATGTTTGTTCTAACAGCATTAAACAGACCACATACTGTTTTCTTTTATTCCTTGCAATAACTGGCTGTTGTGCAGAATTGAAATGCTTAGGTTTGTCTGAAAATTTTTAGCTTGGCAATATTTCAGCATTTTTTTCCCATGCTGAACTAACCCAAATGTATGGTACCAATAGAACCACAGATAGCTTCACAACTGTGCAGATGTTTGTATGGTATCCATTTATCCTTTTTTCCTATCCTGGTGTCTTCCAGATGTGACAAATTTCAATTTCCATATGTCCTCTGCTGGATGGGAATTATAGGAGCTGAAATCCAACATATTTGGAAAGATCTAATTTGGGAGATGCTAGATACTGATTGAGTTATACTAAAATGAAAAGTGGATAGTTTAAAATAAGGAAATGAGGAATATAAAAATCATAATTCTCTACAATTAGATAGGATACATAATTTCCTATGGAAGTTTTGGACTGTTTTCATATCGCCTGATTAATGTCTGTATTGATTATAGCGAATGGGAGATGTGATCCAAAACATCTGGAGGGCAACAGGTTGTCTACCCCCCATCTGCACAAACCAGCAGTGGCTCTTCAGGGTTGCAGGCAGGAGTATTTCCCAGCACTATTTGAAGATGTTATATATTACTATTATTGCACTCTGACCCTTGGTTAATTTTTCTCCCCTCATTTTAAATTTTGTGACATCCCTGTGCAAAAGTACAAAAACAATCTTCCTTGATTAAGTGGACATTAAAACATATACACATAGTATCATATTCACTTATGAATCTGCCCTTACATTGATTTTTTTTTTACTGAATTTGTTTAGGATATTTAATAAGGAAAATGGTAGGTCAGTGCTGTTATGACTGTGGAGGAAAACACATTCCCATGTGTGTAATAGAATATAACTGACCTAACCTAGTCAGTTAAAGGTCTAGTGGTCCCATATATACTTAGCTTTAGCTTAGTTTTGTTTTCATATTTTTACTCTATGTGAAACTCATCGTAGAGCTAGCTTATAGCTCATTATAGTGTGTGGACACATAATTGGGTTCAGACTTTTAAGACGTAACCATGTTATGCAAAATTACAATGCTTTGTGACATGTATTGAGTGAACACAAAATTGGTTTAGACCTTTAAGACATTTAACCATGTTATGCAAAGTTACAACATGCTTTGTGACAACATGAATCCTGTGCAATCTAGTCTTTCTTTCACCGTCCTACCATTTATTTCCTATAGAACCATTCTGCCCTTAAAACATAAGTACAGACATCTGAAGGAAATCTTAATTTTTCTTATGTGTGGACATCTTTTTCTTACCACACCTGACTATTTATCTTGCCTGTCTGTCTGTCCCTTTCATTTGCTACTTTCAACTAAAAAGTTCAGGTTGCTGTACAGTGAATCCCCTATTTTATCTTTTAAGTGGCCCCATTCCTACAACCACAGTAGTGGGTCAGTATGTGTTAGGGACTTCAAAAATTGATCACTGACCCAATTACTTAAAGTAGTTAGAGTAAAGTAGTTAGAGTCGGCAACAACTAGCACGTATGTGCGAGGGGAACCTTTACCTTTACCTTTTAGTTAGATTTAGCTTAAGACGGGCCCAGTCTTGGATAAAGTCATCACCCCATACTGCCAACAATTCTCTCATTTTGCTTGTCAGTCCTCCAGGACAAAGAGCTGGAAAGAAAGAGTGGCAGCAAGCTTCTCTATTACAGGAAAGAGGCTAAGGCTTAGGGACATGGAACACCCTTTGCACTGATCTATTCAGTGGCTATTTCAGCCTGACTGGCCAATGGGGAAGAGGATTATAATGACCCCAAGTATTAGGTGTTCTAAGGTGCCATCACTGTCCATAGAATGGTAAAATGAAGGAAATAACAAACATATTCATAATGCACATTGCAAAAGCAAATATTTTGTTTTTGATCATGAGGCATGACATCATGGCCTTCGTTTTGTCATGTTGATGCTTATCCCTATGGATACTAGTCATTTCCCAGAATAAACTCTTCCTATTTTTTAAGGCACTGGAGAACAATATTTTCTAATGATAAATATTTTACAGGCTTCATTTAATTTCTAATGATGCAGAGCATATTGTGAATCAGCCTCTTCACCTCTCACCCTATAAACTCCTGCCTTTCCTTCACTCTTCTTTTATTGTTTTAATGACATGGTGGGCCAACCGTGCATTTCTTCGTGTTCTTGGCACTGCCGTGATGTGGACTTCTTAAGGAAAAGAGGAATTTGCTGTTATGTAGGGAAAGAGTAGAAAGTGGAAAGTTATGGTATGTTGTGTTTAGAGGGCAGTACTAGGAATCTCTAAGGATTATATTCCAAGTCAGGAAACTATGAAATTTAGCAATATCGTTAATCTAATGTTAGTTTGTGGACAATTATTATGAATACAGCTAAAAGAACTGAACAAAGGTTGAATGAGTTAATATTTCATATAATAGATATACAATGGAGCTAACATTCCCATATGAATTATGTAAAACTACTAGCTACAGAAATTTTCGGTAAATATCCCAGACTAATTCATCCATTCCCCTTAATTTTCTGTCACTGTGGCTTGACTATCTGAGCCCCAGCTCAGATATGAAGTGAGCATTATAACCTTTACATTCTTCTCTAATCCCAGCCAAACAAATCTTCTACAGCAATATCACTACTTTAAGATTTTGAGAGCTTTTTCCAGCATGCTGTCTCTGTTACATCTCTGGTGGTATTAGCCTTTCTTCAGTATGACTGCTTTATCACCTGATTTTTCTTCACATGCAACTCTACCGGAATAAGCATTTGCCATCCTGCTCTAGAATCAAAATGATTGTGTGTTCTAAAACAAGGTATCCTGAGCATCCAAAATTATTTTATTAATAGGAAGGTATTATTTTCCTAAATGATAGAAATTCTTTCTTAAGCAATAGGAGCCTTAAGATAACCTTTACAAGGTTATTTTGTCTGGTGAGGCAACAGACACTTTTTGATATTTTTAAAAATAATGTCATAATGTGTGAGTAGAACAGCTGATACTTAATAATAGTAACAACAGAGTTGGAAGGGACCTTGGAGGTCTTCTAGCACAACCTCCTGCCAAAACAGGAAACCCTACACCACTTCAGACAAATGGTTATCCAACATCTTAAAAACTTCCAGGGTTGGAGGATTCACAACTTCTGGAGGCAAGTTGTTCCATTGATTAATTGTTCTAACTGTCAGGAAATTTCTCCTTAGTTCTAAGTTGCTTCTCTCCTTGATTAGTTTCCATCCATTGCTTCTTGTTCTACCTTCAGGTGCTTTGGAGCATAGCTTGACTCCCTCTTCTTTGTGGCAGTCCTTGAGATATTGGAACACCGCTATCATGTCTCCCCTAGTCCCCTAGTAACTATGTATTTGGATATGACAAGTTGTATAAGACATGATATGGTCAATACTCTGTTCATAAAATATGTGGGTATGGGTGAAAGAAAAAAAAAACTTGATTTAAAAGAAAAGAAAGGAAAGATTGACTTGTTTCGTTAACTGTATATAGCTGCCCATCTCACCCTGGTGGCCCGGCACAGTGAACAACAGTTAGAAACACAACCAAGTGGAAATAAAATACATCTAGCCAGGGTTAAATAGCAATCCAACCACAATTAATATAATCATCCCTCAAGCTGAACCTGATAATCTGACCTCCAAGTCTGGGAACATAGCCATGTCTTCAGCCATGTTGGGGAAGGCCAACAGGATTGTAGCCAATCTCAACTACTGGAGGGGATGGTGTTCCACAGGGGAACTGCTGTAAGAGAAAAAGATTCTCTTCTTGGCTCCCATCAGATGACCTTCTTGAAATTGACAGGGCCTGGAACATGCTTTTTCTTCAGAATCTAATGGGTTGGAAGAGGAAGTCTGCAACTAACCTGGCTTTATTCCATAATGAACTTTATAGGTGACTATCAGCAACTTTAATTGCATTTGGAAGCATATTGGTAGCCCATGCAGCTCAAGGGAGCAGAGGCATAATGAGCGCACAGGAAGAGTGCTCATTACTGCCCACACTACTCCATTTTTAAACAGTTGTAACTTGCTAATTCTCTTTAAAGGCAGCTCCATGTTGGATACATTGTAGTAGTACATCCGGGAGGTGACTAAATAGTGAGTACCTGTCAGCAAAACCTCCAAAGAGCTGTCATCTGTTCCTCAAATAGGAGCCATGAATCCAGAAAGACCCCAGATTGAGCACTAGTTCTATATCCTGAACAAAAGATGATGGGTCTCCAGAACCAGGGATTGAATCCTAGATCTACTAGGGTTGAGCTGAAGCAGGTTCTCCTCATTCAAATCCTCCAGACACAAAGGATAGGAACTTTGGCAGGGAAGCTGCTATGCAGTAGGGAGCAGGGGTGAAATCCAGCTGGTTCTGTCAGGTTCTGGAGAACCGGTAGCGGAAATTTTGAATAGTTCGGAGAACCGGCAAATACCACATCTGGCTGGCCCCAGAGCGGGGTGGGAATGGAGATTTTTCAATGTCCTTCCCCCAAGAGTGGGGAGGGAATGGAGATTTTGCAGTATCCTTCCCCTGGAGTGGGATGGGAATGGAGATTTTGGAGTATCCTTCCCCTGCCATGCCCACCAAGCCATGCCCACCACACCACACCACGCCCACCATGCCACACCATAACCCCCAAGCCACGCCCACAAACTGGTAGTAAAAAAGATTGGATTTCATTACTGGTAAGGAGGCTGATACAATAGCAATGGTTCCTATTGATTCCTACAACCAAACTTAACAGTGTCTTGCATTTATTTATCTATAGAGCAGTGTCTCTAAGATAGCCATAGCTACTGCTGCCTGGGAGCTTTTGCTGATGCCACATCAAAAACCCTCTTTGAAATGGGTAACACTTTTTTGGCACCCAAGAAAGTTTCAGTGAAACACACTAAGTCAGTCTTCTCATCCGTGATAAGATGAGGTGGACTTTTCTACAGGCTGACCTGGCTTTCACATCAGCAGCCAAAAACAGGAGCCACTGAAGGGCTAGTGAGTGAAAAATAGGGTTGAGTAAAGGAAATAAATGGTGACATGGAGTTAATTAGATGCTATCAGGCTGAGAGTCCAAGAGCAGACCCACACCTGATCCATGATAAGACGACCACTTGATATGACCCACACATGAACTATCACCTGACATGAGCCTCACAGAAGTGACCTTCCCATCACAAGACCCAGTGACCACATGAAGCCCTTATAAGCAGAAAAACATGGACATTCCCTAAATTCTGCTGAAGACATTACCTAGTCTGGTAATGAAACATTTGGAAACCAACTCACAAGCTCGGAGAATGAACCTTCACCCTCATCCTACACCTGAGTTACAGATATTCACCACTATTGCAAACCAACATGCCCAAATGTGTGTGCTTGGGGAGGGGGAAAGCAAAAGAGGTACAGTAATCTCAGTTTATGTATTTATTTACCCAATTTATATAACCTCTCTTCTCACAAAACAAATGACTTGGGCAGCATCCAGTAAGCAACATAGACAGACATCAGGCAGAGTGATCGAGAGTAAGGTAAATTCTCAACTGTCCATCTATATTCTGGTGGGCACATGTGGACACTAGGTCATAATTGTTAAAGAATTTGGGTCATTCATTTTGGCCCTGTAGTACCGATCAATTCTTTAGGCTTTTTTGACTTAGTTCTAGGAATAAAGGCATATATCAGTTTTGGTGACTCTCATAATCTGATCATAAACTTTTGATTTAGTCCCGTTTATGTCAGTTTCAGTGTTTTGTTTGTTTGTTTAAAGGCAAAATTGGACCCACAAAGAACACTGGCAGTGCTATGCATATTTGTGCTTTATTCTCTGGGTCAGTTTGCATAGTATATTTGTCTTTTGCAAGCAAGGCTTTCTGAAAAGCATCTGTACAAAATACTTTGATGTGTTATTTTTACGGCCATTTCTTTTTTCACACAAATCCTTCTTGCGTGCTACAAGCGTCCGTGTGAACGTTAACTGGTGCGAGTAAGCTTTAAGAAAAATTAAATGTGGGGATATGCGGAATTATGCTTTTTCCTCTCGTTCCTATTCTGTTTTCATTAGCAAACAGGAATATTTTACCCTACTGAAAGTATCGACCTATACTTTTTATTTATTACTGGATATTTTGATTTATATGATCACTTCTAGTTTTCTAATAAAGTCCTTCAATGTCAGCGGCTGGTGCTTAGTTTGAATTGAAGATGTTAGGAGTGGAACGGGCTGCTTCTGTACAAAAAGCACAAACGGTTCCACTGAGCTTTAAAAACAAGCAAAGCAAAGCATTATTGTCTTCTGGCTTAGAAAAAAAAATTCCCCATGGTGCGACTGTCATTATGAAGGGGGAAGGAATTAGATTTTCCCCTAATGCCTTGGAATACTTAGCCAAGAAGAAAGTCAGGCTGTCAAGGATTGCAATGATAGAATAAGCATTTCCCCATCCCAACTCACCCCAAATCAATGCCTGGTCTTCCAAAATAAAATAGCTGGCTGCTTTTAACATTAAATGTTTTTTTTCTTCCATTCATGTGGTTGAAAGTTGTTAAAGGCTTTATTTCTTCAAATACCAGGAACCCACAGAGATCATTCAAAATGCCCACAATGAATCTTGGGGCGCCCAACATGGAAACTGTTGGTAAAGACCAACAGATTTGGCAGCGATTGAAACACATGGATGTATACGCAAGTGGTTATACGAAAAGGCCTTTTCATAAACAAAAAGCAAATCTCAAATCCTTTTAAATCCACAGTGTTCTTTAGTCTTTCCAAATGTTTTCTAGGACTTGAAGAAGATCCATATCATAATAGACCATCCACTTTTTCCTTCCTCAATTCTTTGCTTATATGTCTTTCTAGTGGCCCCTTACTGGTCTCAGAGACCTCTTTTGAACACCTCTATTAACGAAAGGGATATGGTGGTTCAGTGGCTAAGATGTTGAGCTTGTCGATCGAAAGGTCAGCAGTTCAGCAGTTCAAATCCCTAGTGTCACGTAATGGGGTGAGCTCCCGCTACTTGTCCCAGCTTCTGACAACCTAGCAGTTCGAAAGCACGTTAAAAATGCAAGTAGAAAAATAGGGACAACTTTTGGTGGGAAGGTAACAGCGTTCCGTGCGCCTTTGGTATTTAGTCATGCTGGCCACAAGGCCATGGAGAAATCTTCAGACAGTGCTGGCTCTTCGGCTTTGAAATAGAGATGAGCACCGCCCCCTACAGTCGGGAACAACTAGCACATATGTGCAAGAGGGAACTTTACCTTTACCTATTAACATAGGGTCATCTATATTTAAATTATTATGGATAAAAACCTTTTAGATCCATACAAATCAGGAAACAGATTTAACAATATTTTAATCTAAGAAAATCTGCAGTTTATTTAGAATATGTCATCACTGTAAACATAGCAAGTTGCCAAACAACAAAGAGTAGCTGGCTGGCATGAGTTTGTTTTTTCAGCAGTTGAATAAAAATGGGTAAATGTTTCATTTGGTTTTTGTTTAGAAATCAGCTGCAGTTGTATATGCATTTAGATTCTTGAAAGTCCCACTGGAATTAAGAGCATTGGAACACCTAATTTTTGGCTTCTTCTGGACCCAACGCTTGTAGCACACATGGAATTCTGTACAGCCAACTATTTTTTGTTCTCCACAACAAAAATACATCTTTAAAAAATTCCATATTGTCTCTCCAATCTTAAGGAAATAAGGCAATCTGCTTCATTCAGAGGTCCATGGGGGCCAGATCAAGTTATGGATTATAATCTATAGCAACAACATATGTGTGTTACAAAAAATATTGTGACCAAGAGAATCCCTATTTGCTCCAGATCCATTATGATAATTGATGATGATTGGTTGTCTGTTTTTAACTATATTTAAGATTTCAAAATAGTTTTTGTTCATTTTCCAGTTAATAAACCTATTTGTGGGATCCTTGGTTCCCCCTGAGTTTGGTTGTTTTATTGCAGACATTTCATTACTTAGCATTGATGATGTTATTTATTTGGGTAATAAAATGTCTGCAAGACAATAACCAAACTTTGAAAGTATCAAGGACCTCCACAGTTTTTTTTATTTATTTGCATTTATATCCCGCCCTTCTCCGAAGACTCAGGGCGGCTTACACTATGTCAAGCAATAGTCTTCATCCATTTGTATATTATATACAAAGTCAACTTATTGCCCCCAACAATCTGGGTCCTCATTTTACCTACCATATAAAGGATGGAAGGCTGAGTCAACCTTGGGCCTGGTGGGGCTTGAACCTGCAGTAATTGCAAGCAGCTGCTGTTAATAACAGACTGTTTTACCAGTCTGAGCCACAGAGGCCCAGTTCAACCCTGAGCTACAAATAATTTTTTCTCTTGAAACCTATCGGCATTCTGAACCTATATAAGTTCAGAATTTTGCATTTCAGGTTCCAATTGAAATAAATATGTTAAACTATAAACTGTGAATGTAAAAAATGTTTTTTTTTTCTGGAGAACATATTCAAATATGAAGCTACTGGGAAAGTGATCCTTTGAAATAGATTATATTCAGGATTAGAAAAGATTGGGTGTCAGTGTTCCAGAAAAAAACCCAACTCCAAGTAAAAACTCTGAAGCAAGCATTTTTCAAAGTTCTATATTCTAGGATAGGTAAACTGGCACATCTGGGAAAACCCAAATCTGAGGGGTCCTGGTTTTCCCTCAATAAATCAAAACCTCCAAAACCATCCCCTCACTCCTCAGTCGATCACATGCTCCAATCACCATCTCCCATCTCGAGACAGCACTCCGACCACTCTTCTCCAGATGTAGGATCGCCTGACCTTGACTGACAGGAAGAATGCTATTATGTCTAAAGACAACCTCTCTACTAAATCCCCCTTCCTACTTTCCCACACATGAGAAAGTGGCAGCACAGAAGCTTCCTGCCTAATATGGGTGGAAACTGATCAAAGAAAGAAGCAACTTAGAACTAAGGAGAAATTTCCTGACAGTTAGAACAATTAATAAGTGGAACGACTTGCCTGCAGAAGTTGTGAATGCTCCAACACTGGAAATTTTTAAGAAAATGTTGGATAACCATCTGACTGAGATGGTGTAGGGTTTCCTGCCTGGGCAGGGGGTTGGACTAGAAGGCCTCCAAGGTCCCTTCCAACTCTGTTGTTATGTTATGTTATGTTATGTTATGTTATGTTATGTTATGTTATGTTATGTTATGTTATGTTATGTTATGTTATGTTATGTTATGTTATGTTATGTTATGTTATGTTATGTTATGTTATGTTATGTTATGTTATTTTATGGCTTCCAAAGCTGACATTGGGCTAATCAAAAATAAGTGACAAACTGATACACAACTAAAATTGAATCATATTTCAGTCTGAGTAGACAGAATCAAAAAATGGAAGGATAAAATATTTTAAATTGTAGCTTCTAAAAGAAATGCAAAATTAATATTTCAATTTAAAAAGTATACCCTTTCCTATGTTTCCTTGACTTATATTTCCTTTTTTGCTTTTCCTTCCCTGATGTTTTTCATCTTAGGAATGACATATAAATCTTTCAAAACTCCAAGAGTTATACAGGAGTGGTTTTAAACAGATATATTAAGAAGAATCAATAAATTATAGCGAGCAATGTATGTTCTTACGGATTTTTAAATTATTACCTATTGAGATCTTGCTAGGACTTCCATATCATATAAGGTATAATGGCAATCAGCATTGAGAAGTCATTTCTCACTAAAAATCTCTTCTTGAAGCAACCAACAAGCAGGGCTGTCTTTTGTTTTGAAATTTTAAGAAGCTTATAAACATCTGTCCTTTGAAATATTTGATCTTTTTGGAAAATATTTTGTGTGGCTGTAAAAGTTCCAGGGATGTCTGCTCAAGCTATATTCCAAACAACATTCTATATTCTAAATAACTTTTCAGATATCATCCTTCCAAGCCACAGAGAGAAAATTGCCCCCCTCAATTGCCTTAAAATGTATATTCAGAAGTTGTCAGCCAATAGGAGAGAATTGTCTTCCTAAAGATACATGCCAGGATTACATGGACAGCCTTGCTCAGGTCAAATCGAAGAAGAAGCTGTTTGAAGGATCATTTCTTATCATGTTGGTAAAAAAATTAAGAGTGATTCTTTCAAGGGCAGATTTTATGGGATGTAATATTTTAGAGCAAGGGTCTCCAACCTTGGTCCCTTTAAGACTTGTGGACTTCAACTCCCAGAGTTCCTCAGCCAGCTTTGCTGGCTGAGGGACTCTGGGAGTTGAAGTCCACAAGTCTTAAAGGGACCAAGGTTGGAGACCCCTGTTTTAGAGGACATAAACTTTGCCTTAAAACAAACCAATTTTTGTTTTTATCCTGATTAGTTTAGATTCTGGGTGATTAAAGGAAAGCTATTGCTGCTAAGACATAGGTTCCATCCTATAAAAAGCTGATATTTTACACACAGATATTTTGGCACAAAGAACAAGTCTCGTTCCAGCAACCATATCCTCTTGCTAATTATGTGGTCGGTATAGCTGCCTAATCTAGATTTTGAAGTAGTGGCCGCGAACATCATATACATACAGTATTACTTTTGGGAAAAGTTGAAATTGAAAGAACAATTTTGCTTCTAACTTGTAATTATGTCCTTCATATAATAACACTTAACTATATAATAATAATAATAATAATAATAATAGTAATAACAACAACCTATATTGTTCATCATTAGTATTATTATCAATAGCTCCTGTATATTTGATTTAAGAAAATACGTCCAGCTCTAGTTCTTCATTTGAAGAAATAAAAATTAGATTTATAGAAGCCATTTGAATGTAGCAATGTTGTCTCCTAAACAGACAGAATTCACTTTTTGATTTGTGGGTAGGGATTAATACGCTTCCTAGGTCAGCGGTCCCCGACTTTTGCCGCTTGGTGGCCTGGTGGGTGGGGGGTGTAAGGGAACCGTGCCATGTGAGCAGTGAGCTGGTGCACACATGTATGTGTGCAGAGCTCAATTTGCACAAGTTGAGCTATGTGCATGTGTGCATGCACAGTGGCTTACAGCTCATGTGGCCAGGTTCCAAGTGGGCCATGGACTGGTAATGGGCCATGGCCTGGGGGATGGGGGATGGGGACCTCTGGCCTAGATGGAAACTTGGTGGAAAGGAATTTCCTCTAGTAATGTTATCCTTTTAAAAGCATCGTAATTGGTGGGCATTATGGTGAGCATTTTTCCAGGACGATGAGGGGTGGGAACAGGTGGCTAATAGTCAGGGAACTTAGCATTACAACTTTTGATCCTGTATAGCAACTAAAAGGAAAAAAGTCAAAGAAAATACATTGAAGATTTCCCTGATATACTATAAGTAAAAAGGTAAAGATTCCCCTCACACATATGTGCTAGTCGTTCCTGACTCTAGGAGGCAGTGCTCATCTCTGTTTCAAAGCTGAAGAGCCAGCGCTGTCCGTAGATGTCTCAGTGGCCAGTGACTAAACACCAAAGGCGCATGGAATACTATTACCTTCCCACCAAAGGTGGTCCCTATTTTTCTACTTACATTTTTGACATGCTTTCAAACTGCTAGGTTGGCAGAAGCTGGGACAAGTAATGGGGACTCACCCCATTATGCGGCACTAGGGATTCGAACCACTGAACTGCCAACCTTTCGATAGACAAGCTCAGTGTCTTAGCCACTGAGCCACTGCATCCCATAAATGCTGTAAGTAGAAAGTGAATTACTTCACACCAGTTATCAATAATTATTACCTTCGCATATCATAGAACTTTGTGAGTGGATCTGCATTATTTCATGAAAATTGGTTGTGAAAGGCTGAAATGTTTTTCCTCCCCCAATTCTCACATAGAGTGCAATAAGAAAGATTGTGTTCAAAATATACAAATTGTTAACATATGACCCACCAGAGTCTGCTGGACTTCCAAGTTCTATCAGTTCCAGACAGCATTGTCAGTGGTAAAGAAGGATAGGGTTGTAGAACAAAACTCCCAGAGAGGTCATGGTTCCCTTCCTCTGAAGAAAATTACATGAATTTGAGTAAAACCTCCTTACATTTTTGGTCCCCTAAGCAATACATTAATTTGATAGAATAGTGAAAACTATCTGTAAACTGACCCTATTTTTATTCACAGTTAATTATAGGCTGGATTCTCTCAGCTTTGGAAATGCCTGGGTGGTTTTAAGTCATCGCATATAACTCACTCCTGCTTTGGGAAGATCTCAACAAATCCAGCACAATTCCTATTTTTGAGAGCTTTGGGGTGTGGGTGTGGGTGTGTATTTATACTTAAGCATTTATACTTTAATATGTAATGGACACTGCACAATAAATCAAAATAACTTTATCTGTTTTATGTGAAGCTTCATTGACTTTAATTAGATTATTCCACCTCATAAAGCATGTTTCTTTTCCTAAACTTTGGGATTTAGATAAGAGGGACACAACAAGAATTTAACTTGAACTAGTTCTGTCCAGCTAAAAATCCATTCACCTCATCATCCCTTGGGTACCTCAAGATTTTATTACAATGTGTTTGAGCCAGATCTAAAGATATTTAGAATTCGCCACGGAAGAGAAATACCTTTAGACCATTTGTTTAACCTCCTGATCTATACACAAACTGGAATGATATTTTAGAATTTTGCAACTCAGTTATCTTAACATCAAAATGAAAATTCATATCTTAAGGAGAAGCATTCATGTAATACAAATAACATTAGGAAAAGAATGCATGCCAAAAATGCAAACCAAGAAAGGTTTATATAAAAATGCATGTATTATGAAAATATATATGGCATTATTCCTATAAAATTGTTTTGTAGAACCATTCTTAGGTTGCATTTGCCATCAAGTATGGAAACCATTTAAGATGAACTCATGATCAGGAAACTAAGAAATTGAGTGAAACAAACACTATTAGATTTGCTTATCTATGCTTAGAATAAATTCATTAAAATTAAAGGGAGGTAAACTAATTGTGATATTTTGTCCTCTTGATTCTAGTGAATCTATTTTAAAATATCACAAAGTCTGGATATTGTTTAGTAACATGAACTGAAAGAAGCAAATCCTTGACTAAGGTTTTTTTTTTTTCTTCAGTGAAGAATCCAATGATGCATCATATCAAAGTTGCTTTTGAAGTAATGTGGCCCATTCAGTTCTAAAGTTTTCCATGAAAACTTCTTCCTGATCTGGCAAGTGTTGGAAGAATATCAGAAGAAGTTAGGAGACACCACAGATCACCCCAGTGAGACAACTGCCCCTTAATATTTTGCTTATTACTTTACCTATTTGTAAACATTAGCATCTCCTCAATCTGGGACAATTGAGTCTCAGCCGAGGTTGGGCTGCAAAACTGTGTAGGTGAATAAAATAGGAGAAGAGAAAGTATCAGTAGGATGAACTCCAGAAGTCATGAAAGCCAAGTCTCATTTATTTCCTCTGTTTGAGTCAGTTTTAAGTATGGTGGGATGTAATATTTCCAAATAATCACAGGCTAACAGGTTGCCTGCCCTTGTATTTAGTTCAAGCAGTCAGCACCTTGGTCAGCGCAATATGGATGTCTCAGGAAGATTTGGTTAGGCAGCAGGATATGGGTTAGGAACCCATCATTGGAACATTCAACCTTCACTAGTCTACTATTTCAGTTTTCTGCCTGTTGTTATGCTGTTCAGTTTTCTGTTTTGTTTTCTGTTTTCTGCTAACTGCTTTCATAATATGTTTGTTGTTATCAACAGTACTTTATCTTTTCCTGCTCCCTTCTATAACTTGCCCTCCCCCAATAATATATGTTTGGAAAAGTTGGAGAATTCTATAGTGCATTTTTGGTATGTGCATATAGAATAGATAGTGGAAGACAGTCAAGAAAAGTCCTGTGGCCCAGACAAAATTGCATAGCTGGATGTGGCTTTTCATTTTAATTTATTGTAGGTTTTTGTGACATTTCCTAGGATCCTATTGAAGGTTTAGATAGATATATTTCCAAGATGAATACACAGACAAAGGGAATTTCTTTAAAGTTGGATGAATATCTTTCTCAGCTTGCTTGGACAAGTTTAGGAACTACTGGTAGGGAGGTTCCTTTAGATATATCATTTGTTTATTTAGAGTCTTTATAGCTTACACTTACTATCATGTGAGCTGTGACAAATATCTCTGCTCCTTCCTTTCTCTTTCATTAAACAGGCAGAGTTCAAGTAGGAAATGCCAATTTTACCTGCCCAAACCAGCCGTGGAATATAATTCTCTAATGTTGGAAGTCTAGAGATTCTTAAGGAATATGTGCAGTAATAAAAAAAGGGTAGAGTCAAAATATAATTTAACCAAAAATAGGATCAGCAGTCCATTTTGAGGAGTTTGTTGCTTTTGTGAATAATAATAATAACAACAGAGTTGGAAGGGACCTTGGAGGCCTTCTAGTAAAATCCCCTGACCAGGTAGGAAACCCTACACCATCTCAGTCAGATGGTTATCCAACATTTTCTTAAAAATTTCCAGTGTTGGAGCATTCACAACTTCTGCAGGCAAGTCGTTCCACTTATTAATTGTTCTAACTGTCAGGAAATTTCTCCTTAGTTCTAAGTTGCTTCTTTCTTTGATCAGTTTCCACCCATTGCTTCTTGTTCTACCCTCTGGTGCTTTGGAGAACAGCCCGACTCCCTCTTCTTTGTGGCAGCCCCTGAGATATTGGAACACAGCTATCATGTCTCCCCTAGTCCTTCTTTTTGTTAAACTAGACATACCCAGTTCCTGCAACCGTTCTTCATATGTTTTATCCTCCAGTCCCCTAATCATCTTTGTTGCTCTTCTCTGCACTCTTTCTAGAGTCTCAACATCTTTTTTACATCGTGGCGACCAAAACTGGATGCAATATTCCAAGTGTGGCCTTACCAAGGCATTATAGAGTGGTACTAACACTTCACGTGATCTTGATTCTATCCCTCTGTTTATGCAGCCCAGAACTGTGTTGGCTTTTTTAACAGCTGCTGCACACCGCTGGCTCATATCTAAATGGTTATCCACTAGGACTCCAAGATCCTTCTCACAGGTACTACTATTGAGTA